>NC_068423.1:29647705-29705205 GCF_023373465.1 Oncorhynchus keta
GCTCTCCACTCCCTCTCCACTGGGAACATCCCACTCTCCACCCCGGGGAACATCCCGCTCTCCACATCCCACTCTCCACGGGAACATCCCACTCTCCACTGGGAACATCCCACTCTTCACTGGGAACATCCCGCTCTCCACTGAGAACATCCCACTCTCCACCGGGAACATCCCACTCTCCACCAGGAACATCCCGCTCTCCACTGGGAACATCCCGCTCTCCACTGGGAACATCCCACTCTCCACCGGGAACATCCCTCTCCACTGAGAACATCCCGCTCTCCAACATCCGCTCTCCACTCTCCTCTAGGAACATCCCGCTCTCCACTGGGAACATCCCACTCTCCACCGGGAACATCCCACTCTCCACCGGGAACATCCCACTCTCCACTGAGAACATCCCACTCTCCACTGGGAACATCCCACTCTCCACTGGGAACATCCCACTCTCCACCGGGAACATCCCACTCTCCACCGGGAACATCCCACTCTCCACTGGGAACATCCCACTCTCCACCGGGAACATCCGCTCTCCACAGGGAACATCCCGCTCTCCACTGGGAACATCCCACTCTCCTCCGGGAACATCCCACTCTCCACCGGGAACATCCCGCTCTCCACCCCGCTCTCCACCGGGAACATCCCGCTCTCCACCGGGAACATCCCACTCTCCACCGGGAACATCCCGCTCTCCACCGGGAACATCCCGCTCTCCACTGGGAACATCCCACTCTCCACTGGGAACATCCCACTCTCCACCGGGAACATCCCACTCTCCACTGGGAACATCCCGCTCTCCACTGGGAACATCCCACTCTCCACCGGGAACATCCCACTCTCCACTGGGAACATCCCACTCTCCACCGGGAACATCCCGCTCTCCACTGGGAACATCCCGCTCTCCACCGGGAACCTCCGCTCTCCACCGGGAACATCCCGCTCTCCACCGGGAACATCCCGCTCTCCACTGGGAACATCCCGCTCTCCACAGGGAACATCCCGCTCTCCACTGGGAACATCCCACTCTCCACTGGGAACATCCCGCTCTCCACCGAGAACATCCCACTCTCCACCGGGAACATCCCGCTCTCCACCGGGAACCTCCCGCTCTCCACTGGGAACATCCCGCTCCGCTTGCCCTGCTGGAAGCTGAGCCCCCGGTTTGTGGGGCCCTTCAAGGTCCTCTGGAGGGTCAACGAGGTAGCATATCACTTACACTGCACACACTACACAGATTACACTGGGACACACTACCACTACCCTCCACTACCCTGCTCACTACACAGATTACACTACCACTACCCTGCACACAGATTACACTCCCACTACCCTCCACACTACCCTGCTCACTACACAGATTACATACACACTACCCTGCACACAGATTACACTACACACTACACACTACCCTCCACACTACCCTGCTCACTACACAGATTACACTACACACTACCCTGGACACACTACACAGATTACACTACACACTACACACTACCCTCCACACTACCCTGCTCACTACACAGATTACACTACACACTACCCTCCACACAGATTACACTACACACTACACACTACCCTCCACACTACCCTGCTCACTACACAGATTACACTCCACTACCCTGGTTCACACTTCACAGATTACACTACACACTACACACTACCCTCCACACTACCCTGCTCACTACACAGATTACCTACCACCTACCCTGCACACAGATTACACTACACACTACACACTACCCTCCACACTACCCTGCTGGAATACACAGATTACACTACACACTACCCTGCACACAGATTACACTACACACTCACACTGGACCCTCCACACTACCCTGCTCACTACATTTACACTACACACTACCCTGCACACAGATTACACTACCCACTACACACTCCCCTGCTCACTACACAGATTACACTACCCACTCCCTGCTCACTACACAGATTACACTACACACTCCCCTGCTCACTACACAGATTACACTACACACTACCCTGCACACAGATTACACTACCCACTACACACTCCCTGCTCACTACACAGATTACACTACCCACCCTGCTCACTACACAGATCACTACACACTCCCTGCTCACTACACAGATTACATTACACACTCCCCTGGTCACTACACAGATTACATTACACACTACCCTGCACACAGATTACACTCCCACTACACACTCCCCTGCTCACTACACAGATTACACTACCCACTCCTGCTCACTACACAGATTACACTACCCACTACACACTCCCTGCTCACTACACAGATTACACTACCCACTCCCCTGCTCACTACACAGATTACACTACACACTCCCTGCTCACTACACAGATTACACTACACACTCCCCTGCTCACTACACAGATTACACTACACACTCCCTGCTCACTACACAGATTACACTACACACTCCCCTGCTCACTACGCAAATTACACTACACACTACCCTGCTCACTACGCAGATTACACTACACACTCCCATGCTCACTACACAGATTACTACACACTCCCCTGCTCACTACACAGATTACACTACACACTACCCTGCTCACTACACAGATTACACTACACACTACACACTCCCCTGCTCACTACACAGATTACACTACACAGATTACACTACACACTCCCCTGCTCACTACACAGATTACACTACACACTCCCTGCTCACTACACAGATTACACTACACACTACCCTGCTCACTACACAGATTACACTACACACTACACAGCTCACTACACAGATTACACTACACACTAACCTGCTCACTACATTACACTACACACTCCCTGCTCACTACACAGATTACACTACACACTCCCATGCTCACTCGCAGATTACACTACACACTACACACTCCCCTGCTCACTACACAGATTACACTACACACTCCCTGCTCACTACACAGATTACACTACACACTCCCTGCTCACTACCCTGCTCACCACAGATTACACTACACACTCCCATGCTCACTACACAGATTACACTACACACTACCCTGCACCCACTACACAGATTACACTACACACTACCCTGCACACACTACACAGATTACACTACACACTACCCTGCACACACTACACAGATTACACTACACACTCCCCTGCTCACTACACAGATTACACTACACACTACACACTACCCTCCACACTACCCTGCTCACTACACAGATTACACTACACACTACACACTCCCCTGCTCACTACACAGATTACACTACACACTACCCTGCTCACTACACAGATTACACTACACACTACACACTCCCCTGCTCACTACACAGATTACACTACACACTACCCTGCTCACTACACAGATTACACTACACACTACCATGCTCACTACACAGATTACACTACACACTACCATGCTCACTACACAGATTACACTACACACTCCCTGCTCACTACACAGATTACACTACACACTCCCCTGCTCACTACACAGATTACACTACACACTACACAGATTACACTACACACTCCCTGCTCACTACACAGATTACACTACACACTACCCTGCACACTACACAGATTACACTACACACTCCCCTGCTCACTACACAGATTACACTACACACTCCCTGCTCACTACACAGATTACACTACACTACACACTACCCTCCACACTCCCCTGCTCACTACACAGATTACACTACACACTACACACTCCCTGCTCACTACACAGATTACACTACACACTACACAGATTACACTACACACTCCCATGCTCACTACGCAGATTACACTACACACTACACACTACCCTGCTCACTACACAGATTACACTACACACTACCCTGCTCACTACACAGATTACACTACACACTACACACTACCCTCCACACTACCCTGCTCACTACACAGATTACACTACACACTACCCTGCTCACTACACAGATTACACTACACACTACACACTCCCCTGCTCACTACACAGATTACACTACACACTCCCCTGCTCACTACACAGATTACACTACACACTACCCTGCTCACTACACAGATTACACTACACACTACCCTGCTCACTACACAGATTACACTACACACTACCCTGCACACTACACAGATTACACTACACACTACCCTGCACACTACACAGATTACACTACACACTACCCTGCTCACTACACAGATTACACTACACACTACACACTCCCCTGCTCACTACACAGATTACACTACACAGATTACACTACACACTCCCCTGCTCACTACACAGATTACACTACACACTACACACTCCCCTGCTCACTACACAGATTACACTACACACTACCCTGCTCACTACACAGATTACACTACACACTACCCTGCACACTACACAGATTACACTACACACTCCCCTGCTCCCTGCTCACACAGATTACACAGACTACACTACCCTCCACTACCCTGCTCACTACACAGATTACACTACACACTACACACTCCCCTGCTCACTACACAGATTACACTACACAGATTACACTACACACTCCCCTGCTCACTACACAGATTACACTACACACTACACAGATTACACTACACAGATTACACTACACACTCCCCTGCTCACTACACAGATTACACTACACACTACACAGATTACACTACACAGATTACACTACACACTACCCTGCACACATTACACAGCAGCAGGAGCGGTGTGACCTGAGGCTCAGGATTCATGTTTATGTTTATCCTGTCTGCTGAGTACGAGAGCACAGGATGTGAACCAGCATATTAGTGGTTTATTGTCAAAAAATCTGAAAGGGGCTCATTAACGTTACCAAGATAATGGGATTGCTGCCATTATACCTCTTGTTCCATTATGAAAGTGAAGCTGTGTCCAATACACTGGTCTCCCGTGCAGTCTGAAAAGGCTAAGGGTTCTGGGAAGTCTGAGTCCTCTGGTTGACAAGGAGATGAGGAGAGAGACGAACAGAGAGCAGTGGGTCTGTTATTCTAACCTTGTTATACGGGGGGAGACAGAGTGTTATTGTAACCTTGGTAACTTCTAACCCTATCCATAGCCCTCTTCGCTATCATGACTGCACAAATAAAACAAATATCTGATGCTGATTTTGAGAAATGCAGGTGCTTTGCTTTGGGACTACTTGTGGTTGGACACAACGTATTTAAACTCAATGCAGGAGACCACTGATACTGGGTACACACAGGGTTGTAGACAGACAGACCGTCACCAGGGAGAACTCAGACAGACCATTCCCAGGGAGAACTCAGACCGACCGTACTAGGAGGAGAACTCAGACAGACCAAGCCGCAGACCGACCGTGCCCAGGGAGAACTCAGACAGACCGTACCAGGAGAACTCAGACAGACCGTACCCAGGGAGAACTCAGACAGATCGTACCCAGGGAGAACTCAGACAGACCGTACCAGGAGGAGAACTCAGACAGACCAGGCCTCAGACCGACCGTGCCCAGGGAGAACTCAGACAGACCAGGCCTCAGACCGACCGTGCCCAGGGAGAACTCAGACAGACCAGGCCTCAGACCGACCGTGCCCAGGGAGAACTCAGACCGACCAGGCCTCAGACAGACCGTACCCAGGGAGAACTCAGACCAGACCGTACCCAGGGAGAACTCAGACAGACCGTACCAGGAGAACTCAGACAGACCGTACCAGGAGGAGAACTCAGACAGACCGTACCCAGGGAGAACTCAGACAGACCAGGCCTCAGACAGACCGTGTAGGCAGATCTTTGTCTTCTTCTGACGTGGTGCTGCAGATGTGGCACGAGGGCCACATTTAGCCTCCACCTCTTTCTTTCTCTCGCTCCCTCGTTTGCTCTTCCACTTTATGGGTGGTGTACTGCAGCAGGAAGTGTCTGGGCCGCAGTACCGCAGGGCCTCGCTGAGCTGCATGGCAGACCTAATTAAAAGGTTGACTTGGGTGCTTCCTCTCCTCTCCCCCTCTCCTCTCTTCTCCACTCCTTTCCAATACATAGCTGACCTGGAACACAATGTCGCTGACACTGAGGCTGAACCTCCTCTCCACTGTCCTCACCCTCTCCACTATCTCCATTGTCCTCACCATCTCCACTGTCCTCACCATCTCCACTGTCATCCCTCATCCTCTCCAATGTCCTCATACTCTCCACTGTCCTCATCCTCTCCAATGTCCTCACCATCTCCAATGTCCTCACTATCTCCAATGTCCTCACCATCTCCATTGTCCTCACCCTCTCCAATGTCCTCACCATCTCCATTGTCCTCACCATCTCCACTGTCCTCACCATCTCCAATGTCCTCACCATCTCCATTGTCCTCACCCTCTCCAATGTCCTCACCATCTCCACTGTCCTCACCATCTCCAATGTCCTCACCATCTCCATTGTCCTCACCATCTCCACTGTCCTCACCATCTCCACTGTCCTCATCCTCTCCAATGTCCTCATACTCTCCAATGTCCTCACCCTCTCCACTGTCCTCATACTCTCCACTGTCCTCATACTCTCCACTGTCCTCACCCTCTCCACCATCTCCATTGTCCTCAGCCTCTCCACTGTCATCCCTCATACTCTCCACTGTCCTCATACTCTCCAATGTCCTCATACTCTCCAATGTCCTCATACTCTCCAATGTCCTCACCCTCCCCTCCTCTCCACTGTCCTCACCCTCCCCTCCTCACCACTGTCCTCACCCTCCCCTCCTCACCCTCTCTACTGTCCTCACCCTCCCCTCCTCACCCTCTCCACTGTCCTCACCCTCTCCTCCTCACCCTCTCCACTGTCCTCACCCTCCCCTCCTCCCCCTCCCCTCCTACCCCTCCCCTCCTCACCCTCTCTACTGTCCTCACCCTCCCCTCCTCACCCTCTCCACTGTCCTCACCCTCCCCTCCTCACCCTCCCCTCCTCCCCCTCCCCTCCTCACCCTCTCTACTGTCCTCACCCTCCCCTCCTCACCCTCTCCACTGTCCTCACCCTCCCCTCCTCCCCTCCCCTCCTCACCCTCTCTACTGTCCTCACCCTCTCCACTGTCCTCACCCTCCCCTCCTCACCCTCTCCACTGTCCTCACCCTCCCCTCCTCACCCTCTCCACTGTCCTCACCCTCTCCACTGTCCTCACCCTCCCCTCCTCCCCTCCTTACCCTCTCCACTGTCCTCACCCTCTCCTCCTCACCCTCTCACTATCCTGTCCTCCTCCCCCTCCCCTCCTCACCCTCACCCTCTCTGTCCTCACCCTCTCTACTGTCCTCACCCTCCCTCCTCCCCCTCCCCCTCCCTCTCTACTGTCTTCACCCTCCCTCCTCCTCACCCTCTCTACTGTCCTCACCCTCTCTACTGTCCTCACCCTCTCCACTGTCCTCACCCTCCCTCTGTCTTCACCCTCCCCTCCTCACCCTCTCCACTGTCCTCACCCTCTCCTGTCCTCACCCTCTCCACTGTCCTCACCCTCCCCTCCTCACCCTCTCCACTGTCCTCACCCTCTCCTCCTCACCCTCTCCACTGTCCTCACCCTCCCCTCCTCACCCTCTCCACTGTCCTCACCCTCCCCTCCTGTCCTCCCCTCCCCCCCTCCCCCCTCCCCTCCCTCCTCACCCTCTCTACTGTCCTCACCCTCCCCTCCTCACCCTCTCCACTGTCCTCACCCTCCCCTCCTCCCCCTCCCTCTCCTCTCTACTGTCCTCACCCCCCTCCTCACCCTCTCCACTGTCCTCACCCTCCCCACTGTCCCCCTCCCCTCCCCCCTCCCCTCCCCTCCTCACCCTCTCCCTGTCCTCACCCTCCCCTCCTCACCCTCTCCACTGTCCTCACCCTCTCCACTGTCCTCCCCTCCCCTCCTCACCCTCTCCACTGTCCTCACCCTCCCCTCCTCCCCCTCCCCTCCTCCCCTCACCCTCCCTCTCCACTGTCCTCACCCTCCCCTCCTCACCCTCTCCACTGTCCTCACCCTCCCCTCCTCCCCTCACCCTCTCCACTGTCCTCACCCTCCCCTCCTCCCCCTCCCCTCCTCCCCTCACCCTCTCCTCCCTCACCCTCTCCACTGTCCTCACCCTCCCCTCCTCACCCTCTCCACTGTCCTCACCCTCCCCTCCTCTCACCCTCTCTACTGTCCTCACCCTCTCCTCCTCACCCTCTCTACTGTCCTCACCCTCCCCTCCTCACCCTCTCCACTGTCCTCACCCTCTCTACTGTCCTCACCCTCTCCTCCTCACCCTCTCTACTGTCTTCACCCTCCCCTCCTCACCCTCTCCACTGTCCTCACCCTCTCCTCCTCACCCTCTCCACTGTCCTCACCCTCTCCACCGTCCTCACCAAATAAGTGTCCCTCACTGGGATTGAAAGTGCGACCCTCGAAGCTGGAGCTCACGGCTTACGCACATCCGCTCTTCCCTAACACAGCATCCTAGCAAAACCCCATGCCTACTTCATGGTAATCGAGCTCAGTATCACCACCCCTAGTTGCCGGTTTGGCATCATCTCCTGACGTCCTGCTTAACTTCACAGTGGGTCTTGAGCGATCCGTCTGAGTAGAGGAGACACTTGCCTCAGCGCCGAATCTGACCCATGCTTGCCTCGTTGGCACAGGAACAAAGCGGGGTGGGTGAGTGGGTGAGTGAGGTTTGCGCGCGTGTCAGACATGCCCAGCCGGCTGGTCAACTAGCTGTAGAGCATCTGAAAGGGCTTCGTTTAAACCCTGCTGTCTGTCTGACGGACAGCATCCAGGCAAAGCAGGGAGGAGAGGAAGAGGAAGAGAGGAGAGGAAGGAAGGGAAGAGGAGAGGAGCAGATGAGAGAGGGGAGAAGAGGAGAGAGAAGAGGAGAGAGGGGAGGAGAGGAGAGGAGAGGGGAGAGGGGAGGGGAGGAGAGAAGAGAGGGGAGAGGGGAAGAGAGAAGAGAGGGGAGAGGGGAAGAGAGGGGAGAGGGGAGGGAGGAAGAGAGAAGGGAGAGGGGAGGGGAGGAGAGAAGAGAGGGGAGAGTGGAGAGGGGAGGGGAGGAGAGGGGAGGAGAGAAGAGAGGGGAGAGGGGAAGAGAGAAGGGAGAGGAGAGGGAGGAGGAGAGGGGAGGAGAGGAGAGGGGAGGAGAGAAGAGAGAAGAGAGGGGAGGGGAGGAGAGAAGAGAGATGAGAAGGGAGGAAAGAAGAGAAGAGGGGAGGAGAGAAGAGAGGGGAGAGCGTGCTGTTAGCTGGTTGAGCTCATGTGTCAGGGTCACATACGATTATTTCTAGCCTGCCCCTGTGAGACAAAGGTATGACTAGCCCATGGGTTGTGCTTTGTGTGTGTGTGTGTGTGTGTGTGTGTGTGTGTGTGTGTGTGTGTGTGTGTGTGTGTGTGTGTGTGTGTGTGTGTGTGTGTGTGTGTGTGTGTGTGTGTGTGTGTGTGTGTGTGTGTGTGTGTGTGTGTGTGTGTGTGTGTGTGTGTGGTGTAAGACAGTGGTCCGTTGGGGGGTGTGTTGTGAGGCTTTGTAGCCATGGGGTGTGTATGTATGTATGTGTGTGTGTGTGTGTGTAAGTGTGCACGTTGAGCCCCATAGTTGTGATTCACAGTGACACCAGTGCTTGTCATGTGAGGACAGCAGGCTGGGCTGGTGGAGGCCTTGATCTTCATTTTCTCTGTCGTCTGGTTTGAGTTTAGGAGGTCGTGCTGAGAGAGAAAGGCTTTTGACACACCTTGACTGGCTCAGTCTGGCACCCAGGTCCTCTGTTAAAGACTGGCTCAGTCTGGGACTCAGGTCCTCTTTTAAAGACTGGCTCAGCCTGGGACCGAGGTCCTCTGTTAAAGACTGGCTCAGTCTGGCACCCAGGTCCTCTGTTAAAGACTGGCTCAGTCTGGCACCCAGGTCCTCTGTTAAAGACTGGCTCAGTCTGGCACTCAGGTCCTCTGTTAAAGACTGGCTCAGTCTGGCACCCAGGTCCTCTGTTAAAGACTGGCTAAGTCTGGCACCCAGGTCCTCTGTTAAAGACTGGCTCAGTCTGGCACCCAGGTCCTCTGTTAAAGACTGGCTCAGTCTGGCACCCAGGTCCTCTGTTAAAGACTGGCTCAGTCTGGCACCCAGGTCCTCTGTTAAAGACTGGCTCAGTCTGGCACCCAGGTCCTCTGTTAAAGACTGGCTCAGTCTGGCACCCAGGTCCTCTGTTAAAGACTGGCTCAGTCTGGCACCCAGGTCCTCTGTTAAAGACTGGCTCAGTCTGGCACCCAGGTCCTCTGTTAAAGACTGGCTCAGTCTGGCACCCAGGTCCTCTGTTAAAGACTGGCTCAGTCTGGCACCCAGGTCCTCTGTTAAAGACTGGCTCAGTCTGGCACTCAGGTTCTCTGTCTTCAGGGTCTTCCAGTAACCCAGAATAACTCTGATGAATGGGGGTCTACAGGGTCTTCCAGTAACCCAGAATAACTCTGATGAATGGGGGTCTACAGGGTCTTCCAGTAACCCAGAATAACTCTGATGAATGGGGGTCTACAGGGTAACCCAGAATAACTCTGATGAATGGGGGTCTACAGGGTCTTCCAGTAACCCAGAATAACTCTGATGAATGGGGTCTACAGGGTCTTCCAGTAACCCAGAATAACTCTGATGAATGGGGGTCTACAGGGTCTTCCAGTAACCCAGAATAACTCTGATGAATGGGGGTCTACAGGGTCTTCCAGTAACCCAGAATAACTCTGATGAATGGGGGTCTACAGGGTCTTCCAGTAACCCAGAATAACTCTGATGAATGGGGGTCTACAGGGTCTTCCAGTAACCCAGAATAACTCTGATGAATGGGGGTCTACAGGGTCTTCCAGTAACCCAGAATAACTCTGATGAATGGGGGTCTACAGGGTCTTCCAGTAACCCAGAATAACTCTGATGAATGGGGGTCTACAGGGTCTTCCAGTAACCCAGAATAACTCTGATGAATGGGGGTCTACAGGGTCTTCCAGTAACCCAGAATAACTCTGATGAATGGGGGTCTACAGGGTCTTCCAGTAACCCAGAATAACTCTGATGAATGGGGGTCTACAGGGTCTTCCAGTAACCCAGAATAACTCTGATGAATGGGGGTCTACAGGGTCTTCCAGTAACCCAGAATAACTCTGATGAATGGGGGTCTACAGGGTCTTCCAGTAACCCAGAATAACTCTGATGAATGGGGGTCTACAGGGTCTTCCAGTAACCCAGAATAACTCTGATTAATGGAGGTCTCCACTCTCTGAAATGACACACAATCAACCAAATGGTGCATCTGCCT
Organism: Oncorhynchus keta; assembly: GCF_023373465.1. Taxonomy (NCBI): domain Eukaryota; kingdom Metazoa; phylum Chordata; class Actinopteri; order Salmoniformes; family Salmonidae; genus Oncorhynchus; species Oncorhynchus keta. The sequence continues at coordinate 29,658,899 of NC_068423.1, forward strand.
GTGTCTCAAGCATAGAACCTCCAGATCCTAGCAACACAGAGAACCTCCAGATCCTAGCAACACAGAGAACCTCCAGAGCCTAGCAACACATAGAACCTCCAGATCCTAGCAACAGAGAGAAACTCCAGACCCTAGCAACACATAGAACCTCCAGATCCTAGCAACAGAGAGAACCTCCAGATCCTAGCAACACATAGAACCTCCAGACCCTAGCAACACATAGAACCTCCAGACCCTAGCAACACATAGAACCTCCAGATCCTAGCAACAGAGAGAACCTCCAGATCCTAGCAACACATAGAACCTCCAGACCCTAGCAACACATAGAACCTCCAGACCCTAGCAACACATAGAACCTCCAGATCCTAGCAACACAGAGAACCTCCAGATCCTAGCAACAGAGAGAACCTCCAGATCCTAGCAACACATAGAACCTCCAGATCCTAGCAACACATAGAACCTCCAGACCCTAGCAACAGAGAGAACCTCCAGATCCTAACAACACATAGAACCTCCAGATCCTAGCAACACATAGAACCTCCAGATCCTAGCAACACAGAGAACCTCCCGATCCTAGCAACATATAGAACCTCCAGACCCTAGCAACACAGAGAGCCTCCAGAGCCTAGCAACACATAGAACCTCCAGAGCCTAGCAACACAGAGAACCTCCAGATCCTAGCAACACATAGAACCTCCAGATCCTAGCAACACAGAGAACCTCCAGATCCTAGCAACACAGAGAACCTCCAGATCCTAGCAACACAGAGAACCTCCAGAGCCTAGCAACACAGAAAACCTCCAGATCCTAGCAACACATAGAACCTCCAGACCCTAGCAACAGAGAGAACCTCCAGATCCTAGCAACACATAGAACCTCCAGATCCTAGCAACACGGAGAACCTCCAGAGCCTAGCAACACATAGAACCTCCAGAGCCTAGCAACACAGAGGACCTCCAGAGCCTAGCAACACAGAGAACCTCCAGATCCTAGCAACACATAGAACCTCCAGATCCTAGCAACACAGAGAACCTCCAGATCCTAGCAACACAGAGAACCTCCAGATCCTAGCAACACAGAGAACCTCCAGATCCTAGCAACACATAGAACCTCCAGACCCTAGCAACACAGAGAACCTCCAGATCCTAGCAACACAGAGAACCTCCAGATCCTAGCAACACAGAGAACCTCCAGATCCTAGCAACACAGAGAACCTCCAGATCCTAGCAACACAGAGAACCTCCAGATCCTAGCAACAGAGAACCTCCAGACCCTAGCAACACAGAGAACCTCCAGACCCTAGCAACACAGAAAACCTCCAGATCCTAGCAACACATAGAACCTCCAGATCCTAGCAACAAACCTCCCCCTACCACTACCCATCTCACCCCAAACCTCCCCTACCACTACCCATCTCACCCCAAACCTCCCCCTACCACTACCCATCTCACCTCAAACCTCCCCTACCACTACCCATCTCACCCCAAACCTCCCCCTACCACTCCCCATCTCACCCCAAACCTCCCCCTACCACTCCCCTCTCACCCCCAACCCCCCTACCACTCCCCCTCTCACCCCAAACCTCCCCTACCACTACCCATCTCACCCCAAACCTCCCCTACCACTCCCCTCTCACCCCAAACCTCCCCTACCACTCCCCCTCACCCCAAACCTCTCCCTACCACTCCCCCTCTCACCCCAAAACTCCCCTACCACTCCCCACTCACCCCAAACCTCACCCTACCACTCCCCCTCACCCCAAACCTCCCCTACCACTCCCCTCTCACCCCAAACCTCCCCTACCACTCCCCCTCTCACCCCAAACCTCCCCTACCACTCCTCCTTTCACCCAACCTCCCCCTACCACTCCCCTCTCACCCCAAACCTCCCCCTACCACTCCTCCTTTCACCCAACCTCCCCCTACCACTCCCCTCTCACCCCAAACCTTCCCCTACCACTACCCATCTCACCCCAAACCTCCCCTACCACTCCCCTCTCACCCCAAACCTCCCCCTACAACTACCCCTCCCACCCCAACCCTCCCCCTACCACTCCCCTCTCACCCCAAACCTCCCCCTACCACCCCCTCTCACCCCAAACCTCCCCCTATCACTCCCCCTCTCACCCCAAACCTCCCCCTACCACTCCCCTCTCATGCAAACCTACAGACCACTCCCCTCTCACCCCAAACCTCCCCCTACCACTCCCCTCTCACCCCAAACCTCCCTACCACTCCCCCTCTCACCCCAAACCTCCCCTACCACTCCCCCTCTCACCCCAAACCTCCCCTACCACTCCCCCTCTCACCCCAAACCTCCCCTACCACTCCCCTCTCACCCCAAACCTCACCCTACCACTCCCCCTCACCCCAAACCTCCCCTACCACTCCCCTCTCACCCCAAACCTCCCCCTACCACTCCCCTCTCACCCCAAACCTCCCCTACCACTCCTCCTTTCACCCAACCTCCCCCTACCACTCCCCTCTCACCCCAAACCTCCCCTACCACTCCTCCTTTCACCCAACCTCCCCCTACCACTCCCCCTCTCACCCCAAACCTTCCCTACCACTACCCATCTCACCCCAAACCTCCCCTACCACTCCCCCTCTCACCCCAAACCTCCCCCTACAACTACCCCTCCCACCCCAACCCTCCCCTACCACTCCCCCTCTCACCCCAAACCTCCCCCTACCACTCCCCTCTCACCCCAAACCTCCCCTATCCACTCCCCTCTCACCCCAAACCTCCCCCTACCACTCCCCCTCTCATGCCAAACCTACTTACCACTCCCCTCTCACCCCAAACCTCCCCCTACCACTCCCCTCTCACCCCAAACCTCCCCTACCACTCCCCTCTCACCCCAAACCTCCCCTACCACTCCCCTCTCACCCCAAACCTCCCCTACCACACCCCCTCTCACCCCAAACCTCCCCCTACCACTCCCCCTCTCACTCCTGTCATGTCTTTGGCTATGCCGGATTAAGTGATATGAAAGTGATATTCTATAAAATAATTTTCCCGTAAAGAATATTAACTGATTGAGCTAATCATGTAAATGTAATTAACTGTAGTAGTTTTACTACCAGTCACTGTCTTCCACTATTGTAGTGGTGGTAGGTATGAAGAAGTCTACTTCATAGCTATGTGATCCACGGACGAGCTAACCTCATGACAGAAGTACTCTAAGTATTAGACCAGTCGTACGTGGTGTGATCGTGGTTCATGACTTCTAATAATTTGTTCTCCTGAACGGAGGGTTCTATTTCTAGTGGCGTGTGTTAACCATAGGAAGAGTGCAATGGAGATTCCCTTCCCCGTGTTGCACTCTGAGTGACTCCTATGTTGCTATTGTCAATAGCAATTTAACTTGTGAGGTTAAGCTTTTCTCAAATTGTTCTCGCTTTAGTTCTTCATGTAGTGGAACGTCTGGAGAACATTGGTGTACGTTTTGATCATCCTTCAACCCTTTGTTACCCTTGTGCTCTGACACTTTGTGTGAGTTGGGTGCAGGAACGTAGCGAACAGGTCGATTGTAGCGGTAGTCGTTTTGATGCCGACGAACTTTACAGTTATTTCGACCGCGGAGGAAATTGGAATCATGGTTTTCGTGGTAGAAACTGTTGTTGTGCGTCATCTCTCAACGCTCCAATACCTGATAACTGGAGTGACTGCTCCTGGTCAAACTTCAAAACCGAGTGGTCAGGGCTCTTAGCGTTACGAACTTTTGATGCCTCAAAAGCTGTGTTTGCAAGCTCTCTGAGGTATAAGGTAGGCAAGCCAAGCAGGTTTAGCGTAGTCATTTAGCACGTGTTACTGTTGTAGGCGAATGAACCTTGTCACGTGTCTATTCGACGTTCGCTTCAACAGGTAAACCCTGTCAGAACCCGTAGCGTTCGGGTTGCCATCCAACGCGTCCTCCATGTCAGCTAGGAACGTCTCAGTATCGTTTGGCTGACCTGGAACGGGGTCAAAGGTGGGGAAATTCTTGACGAGTTTGTCAAGGTATTCCGCGTCAAGCGGGCGGAGAGGGTTGGCTTCAACCTGTGGGGAAAGTGGGGCCGAAAGGCCAAGAGGAGAAGACAAGTTTTGGCTTTGTTGGCCAAGAGACGCCATATTAATCAGTGCTGAATGGCAGAGAGGAGAAGACTGAGGGACACATGATGGAGGCAATGTTTGAAACATATCGTCTTCACTCCTGTGAGTTCAGGGCTCCGGTTGCTTGGATTGGTAGTGACGCTGGAGAGCATTCTGGACTTCCTCCAGATGGTACCTAAGGGTGGTATTCTGCTGCATTGCAGAGTCCACTTGAGAGCTTAGAGTACTGATTTTGGACACGTGAGTGCTCCTTTCGGTCTCAAACTTATCTGTCATGGTTTGCAGATAGAGGTCTTGAGTACGGAGTGAGATATTCAGTGATGAGATCTAGGATAGTCGTAGGATAGTTTGGAAAAAGTTTACAATGTCTTATTTAGAAAACTCCTCAATTTGGAAATTATTTAAAATATCTATTTCAGAATGTAAATTGCCAGATTTACACTTATTAGTTCAATTTGAATAAGACATTGATATCCGTCTGGATATCATAAGTAATGACTTGAGTGTGACCTGAATAATTCTTCATGAGCGACTATACTGGGCACACTTCCGCGATCAATGATTTCACACGCTGAAATCAAACGGAACTACCCGGGGCGGGACTTCTGATCCGCAAGGCGGAGGAGTTTCAACGTAGCACAAAAAAACAAAATGGCTATTTTCCCTTGTTAGCTTTAGCACGCAAGATAAACCCTCCTTTGTGCCTGAAAATGCAGCACATAGGATTCCCTTGTTAGCTTTAGCATGCAGGCTAAACCCTCCTTTGTGCCTGAAAATTCAGCACATAGGATTCCCTTGTTAGCTTTAGCATGCAAGCTAAACCCACCTTTGTGCCTGAAAATTCAGCACATAGGATTCCCTTGTTAGCTTTAGCATGCAGGCTAAACCCACCTTTGTGCCTGAAAATTTAGCACATAGGATTCCCTTGTTAGCTTTAGCATGCAAGCTAAACCCACCTTTGTGCCTGAAAATGCAGCACATAGGATTCCCTTGTTAGCTTTAGCATGCAAGCTAAACCCTCCTTCGTGCCTGAAAATGCAGCACATAGAATTCCCTTGGCAAGGGAAGGTTTTACTTATAACGTATTCAAATCTCAGCGTTTTTTGATGATGTTTTAACCGGAACACGCGGCAAGCAACGAAATGCGCCGTGGTCTACTCGCGAGAGAGACAGAGATATATATATATCGATGGTCAAGCTTATCTCCTGAATTTCAAATCGGCTGGCTCTTTGTCCTCGCTCGGGAAATGAATAATGACCGAGCTTACCCGGGTCTGAAACGCGCCAGGCAGAAATAGCCCTGCTATAACGCTCTATTTCTCAGATTTCATCCCCTCCAGAAGCCAAAAACACAAAAGGAAACATGCAAGTGACTGCCAGGGAAGCATCTCACCCCCCTCTCTCTCTGATCTCTCTAGGACAGAGAATATATTTATCCTTCTTAACATCACTATCATACATAACATTCATACATAACATTCCCTCTTAGACACTACAGTGGTTCCCTTCCAGAATCAACAGCTGGATAAACTCTGGTCTTAAGGAGACTGACTGATACGACTGTTAAAAGTACTTACTCTCTGGCTATTGGACCATTTCATTAACCTGGAACCAATCTGTGCTGGGCATGTGGGTGTTAAACACGTGTGTTAGATATAGCAACACAACGTATCCTGCAGGAAATGTGGTTTGCCTTGGGGCTGGATGACCGAGAAGCATCAAAGACCAGACACCATTAGACCTTATTCAGGCCAGCAGAGGGGGAAACAATGAGGATTCTCAGTGATACACAGACTTCCAGAAGAAGAGGTGCTACGCTACATTTTAAACTGTTCTAAGCTAATACTATATGCTACGCTAGGTTTTACACTGTGCTAAGCTAATACTATATGCTACGCTACATTTTAAACTGTGCTAAGCTAATACTATATGCTATGCTATATTTTAAACTGTGCTAAGCTAATACTATATGCTACGCTAGGTTTTACACTGTGCTAAGCTAATACTATATGCTACGCTATATTTTAAACTGTGCTAAGCTAATACTATATGCTACGCTAGATTTTACACTGTGCTAAGCTAATACTATATGTTACGCTGTGCTACCTCTACACTAAAACAGCGTTTTTCAAATTCTGTCCTCGGGACTCCAAAGGTACACATTGCCATTTTTTTTGTTGCCCTAGCAACAACTGAATCAAATAATCAAATCGTGATAAAGAATTGATTATTTGAATCAGGTGTGTACCCCTAGGAGTCCCCAGGACCGAGTTTGGGAAACGCTTCACTAAGAGAAAAACAGAAATATTCTCTGGATGACTGAAGGCAAGATAATAGAGTGAAGCTTGTTTAAAACAAACAAAAAAAAGGTTACTAAAAATGAACATAAGGCTGAACATTTTAGTACCCGGCAAGGTTCTCCGGAGAAAGAGAAGGGAACCTGGACTAGCAGACACAATCATTATCTCTAATTTAACTTCAGACTAACAAACCAATTATATGTTCACAAGCTTTTTCTGCAGACTTCTATTTTCTGCTTAAGGGTTATTGTCCAGGGTGTAATTTATCCCTAGACTACAAATCTTTGGCAGCCCACAGTTATAGCTATGATATGTGGAGTGGATAGGGACAGACCTATAAGCTGTCTGTCTGGCATAGGACTAAAAAAAAAAAATTATGCTGGTCTACAAATAGCATGATGTGTTTAGGTTTCAAGATGACAGAGGGATAACAAGGCTATGGAGAATTACAACAGCCAACTACCTTCATGCTATACAAGAAACACAGCAACAATGCATAATATACTTACATGTTTGGATGAAAGTAACAAATCTCAACTATCTGTTAGAATCAATTAGAAAATGTCATTGTTTATAATGGGGGTTCCTCAGGGATCAGTCTTAGGACCATCACAGTTTTGGTCACATGTTTTCATGAGCTGAAATAAAAACATCTCAGACATTTTCCAAACACAAAAAATTATATTTATCTTACATTTTCTGGAAGAAAAACATGTTTACATCCCTGTTAGTGAGCATTTCTCCTTTGCCAAACCACCTGAATGGAGTGGCATATCAAGAAGCTGATTAAACAGCATGATCATTACACAGGTGCACCTTGTGCTGGGGACAATAAAAGGCCACTCTAATATGTGCAGTTTTGTCAGACAACACAATGCCACAGATGCCTGCTGGAATGTCCACCAGAACTATTACCAGATAATGTCATCCAACATTTGGTCAGTACGTCCAACCGGACACACGTGTAACCATGCCAGTCAAGGACCAACATACCCGGCTTCTTCACCTGCGGGATAGTCTGAGACAGCTGATGAAACTGTGGGTTTGCACAACCGAAAAAACTTCTGCACAGACAGAAACCCGTCTCAGGGAAGCTCATCTGCGTACTCGTCGTCCTCACCAGGGTCTTGACATGACTGCAGTTCGGCGTCGTAACCAACCGCAGTGGGAAAATGGTTACCATCGATGGCTAAGGGAAAAGTTCTCTTCACGGTTGAATAACTGGTTCAACTGCACCGGCCGTCATGTGGGCGAGCGGTTTGCTGATCTCTACGTTGTGAGCAGAGTGCCCCATGGTGGTGGTGGGGTTGTGGTACGGGCAGGCATAAACTACAGACAACGAACACAATTTTCATTTTAAATCGATGACAATTGGAATGCACAGAGATCGAGGCCCATTGTCGTGCCAGTTATCCAACGCCATCACCTCATGTTTCATCATGATAATGCACGGCCCTACGTTGCAAGGTTCTGGACACAATTCCTAGAAGCTTAAAATGTCCCGTTCTTCCATGGACACGCATTCTCACCAAACATGTCATTCAAATCATGGCATTGAGCATGTTTGGGATGCTCTGGATTGACGTGTATGACAGCGTGTTCCAGTTCCTGACAATTCCTGAAAATGTCCCAGTCCAGACATGTCACCCATTTGAGCATGTTTGGGATGCTCTGGATCGACGAGTTCCAGTTCCCGCCAATATCCAGCAACTTCCCACAGCCATTGAAGAGGAGTGGGACCAACATTTCACAGGCCACAATCAACAGCCGGATCAACTCTGTGTTAAGGAGATGTGTCGCGCTGCATGAGGCAAATGGTCACACCAGATACTGACTGTTTTTTCTGATCACACCCCTACCTATTACATTTCAGGTAAGACTCAAGTGCAGACTGTGTTGAAGTAACAATGTTAATTACATTAACAGGGGCGGGCAGGCAAACGACGGGTCAAGGCAGGCAGGGGTCGATAAGGCAGGCTAAAGCAGAGTTGTCAGGCGAGCTCAGAGTCAGGACAGGACGACAGGTCAAGGGTCGATAATCCAGAGAAGTAAGGCAGGCTAAGGCAGAGTTTTCAGGCGAGGACAGGCAAAGGTCAAAACCAGGAGGGCGAAGAAAAAGCGAGACTGGGGAAAAGCAGAAGAGCAAAACAGCTGTTTGACTTGACAAACAAGACGAACAGGCAACAGACAAAACAGAGAACACAGGTATAAATACACAGGGGATAATGGGGGAAGATGGGCGACACCTGGAGGGGGGCGGAGACAATCACAAAGACAGGTGAAAAACAGATCAGGGGACGTGACACTACCAACAGATCCATATCTGTATTCCCAGTATTCCCAGTCCATAGACATATATGCCTAATTAAGTTATTTCAATAGACCGATTTCCTCATACGAAATTGTAACTTCAGTAAAATCGTTGAAATTGTTGCATGTGGCGTTTATAGTTTAGTTCAGTGCAGCTGTAAATGCCACTCTGCATGTCATTACGTGATGTATACAGTGGGGCAAAAAAAGTAGTTAGTCAGCCAACAATTGTGCAAGTTCTCCCACTTAAAAAAGAGAGGAGAGGCCTGTAATTTTCATCATAGGTACACTTGACTTCCAGAAAACGTTTGACCTCTGTCATTGCCAACAAAGTGTATATAACAAAGTATTGAGATAAACTTTTGTTATTGACCAAATACTTATTCTGCACCATTATTTGCAAATAAATAAATAAAAAATCCTACAATGTGATTTTCTGGATTTCTTTTTCTCTCATTTTGTCTGTCATAGTTGAAGTGTACCTATGATGAAAATTACAGGCCTCTCTCATCTTTTTAAGTGGGAGAACTTGCACAATTGGTGGCTGACTAAATACTTTTTTTTGCCCCACTGTATATATCTGCATGCAGATACATAACTACAGATGATACTTTAATACATATACTATATATATATTATATACTATTTACTATATATATAATATACTTTAATACATATACTATATATATACTATTTACTATATATATATAATATACTTTAATACATATATTATATATATATTTACTATATATATACTATATACTTTAATACATATACTACATGTATACTATATACTATATAATATACTTTAATACATATACTATCTATATATATATATAATATACTTTAATACACATATTATATATATATATAATATACTTCCAACTGTTTTAAAAAACACTTGAGTAACACCACTAAAGAAGAATGAACCAGGTTTTCTAGGATTTTGCTTGCGCTTTATCTCTATTCCGTTTAGTTTTATCCTAAAAAACTCCCAAAGTCCTTGCCGATGACAAGTATACCCATAACATGATGCAGCCACCAACATGCTTGAAAATATGAAAAGTGGAGTTGGATTTGCCCCAAACATAACACTCTGTATTCAGGACAAAGTTCATTTCTATGCCACATTTTTTTGCAGTATTACTTTCGTGCATTGTTGCAAACAAGAGGCATGTTTTGGAATATTTGTATTCTGTACAGGCTTCCTTTTTACTCTGACAATTAGGTTAGTATTGTTGTTGATCCATCCTCAGTTTTCTCCCATCACAGCCATTAAACTCTGTAACTGTTTTAAAGTCACCATTGGCCTCATGGTGAAAATCCCTGAGGGGTTTCCTTCCTCTCCGGCAACTGAGTTAAGAAGGACGGACGCCTGTATCTTTAAAGTGACTAGGTGTATTGATACACCATCCAATGTGTAATTAATAACTTCACCAGCTCAAGGTTTTTCATTTTATTTCTTAACTATTAGTCCAGCCAACTTATTATGTAAATTGTTAAGCACATTTTTGAAATGATTTAGGTTTGCCATAACAAAGGGGTTGAAAATTGATTGACTCAAGACGTTCCAGCTTTTAATTTTTTAATGAACTTATAAACATTTTTAAAAACATAATTTCACTTTGACATGACGTGGTGTTGGATGTAGGACAATGACATCGCAATTTAATCCATTTAAAATTCAGTCTGCAACAACAAAACATGATGAACAAAGGAAAACAACTTTCTGAAGGAAATGTACCATTCATTTGTAAGTCCAAAAATGTAAAAACTGAGGATTCTAGCTTTAATTTCTCTTTTTTTGCGAGATTTTCATACATTTTGGTGGAGTGGCAGCATACTAAGGCTATGGACCATAGAAGGATTCTCTACGCTACAGAACATAGTCCAATCAGATTTGATGATGCTTAGTTTTTACAGTCCAATCAGATTTGATGCTTACTTTTACAGTCCAATCAAATGTGATGATTCTAGGTTTTAACTAAGCAGTGCACCTGTACATAAGTCAACTTAGCCTCTTGAAAAGTGATCCCAAAGGATTGCTTTCATCATTAATTATAATATTTCTCAACCCCTTACGTACAAAATTCTCCCAGACACAATATTACACACGTTTAGGAACCTTTCTGTAACACACTCCTGCGACGCTACAGAAGCCCTTCGAGTAACGTCTTAAAAACACGTCCACAATTCAAAATGTTTCCAAATTACACAAAACCAATGTTGTCGTTTTTTTTTTTTTTTTGCATTCAAGGAGCAGCAGCACTTGAAAGTTTGCAATAATAACCATCAATAAATCTCAGGTATTAAAAAAATAAGAAAAATGTACAATAGAAATGAATATTGTTCACCCTGTTTTCCTAGATTATATACAGTAGGAGGACGGTGCCTTTAAAGAAGAAGAAAAAGAATGAAAAAACTGATGATGTACCATGAAGTCTAGTTTAGGTGAGAGACTGGAGGCGAGGTGTTGGTATGTGGATTGTGGTATTGTAGGCTGGGAGCGTTAAGGTAAAGTTGGCATACAGTACATGCTGGAAGCAGACAGTGGCTATAGGGATAGTTCTGTAGTGCTGGAAGCAAAAGCTAACACCTCCCCCCTTCCTCTCGTTCTCCCCCCATTCTCTCTCTCTTACTCTTCCAACTTCCCTCTCCCCCCCCCCTCCCTCCCTCTCTTTCCCCCTCCCTTCCTCCCTCTCTTTCTCTTTCCCCCTCCCTCTTTCCCCTTCCCCCCTCTCTCTCCCCCCTCTCTTTCCCTCTCCCCCCTCCCTCCCTCTCTTTCCCCCTCCCTCCCTCTCTTTCCCTCTCTTTCCCCCTCCCTCCCTCTCTCTCTTTCTGACACCTGTTAAAACAGCCCAAACGTATTACTGCTGTGTGGTGGGGGTAGAGGAGGGGGAGGTGGGGCGTTGAGGTTACATTTGAGTATTGCTGAAGGCGGCTTTGAAGAGGGGGTGTGGCCCATTGGGTAATGGGTGTGGTCTGCGGGGAAGTGGGCGTGGCTCAGTCGACTGTTGTTGGGGTATTGACCAGTCGACACACTCCTCCCTCTATGGCCAGCGACTGTCCTGCTACAGCCCCGGGAGGCAGGCGGGATATGTGAGTCTGGAGAGAGAGAGAGAAGAGAGTTTTAAACACCTTTAATTTCTAACTAAAGTGAGTACAGTTCTTACAAAATGCATAGCAAAAGAGACAAGAGGGTTATGTAGAACAGAAAGAGAATGGATGGGGTTGGGAGGAGAAGAAGAGGGTTATGTAGAACAGAAAGAGAACGGAGGGGGTTGGAGGGAGAAGAAGAGGGTTATGTAGAACAGAAAGAGAATGGATGGGGTTGGGAGGAGAAGAAGAGGGTTATGTAGAACAGAAAGAGAACGGATGGGTTGGGAGGAGAAGAAGAGGGTTATGTAGAACAGAAAGAGAATGGATGGGGTTGGGAGGAGAAGAAGAGGGTTATGTAGAACAGAAAGAGAATGGATGGGTTGGAGGGAGGAGAAGAGGGTTATGTAGAACAGAAAGAGAACGGAGGGGTTGGAGGGAGGAGAAGAGGGTTATGTAGAACAGAAAGAGAACGGAGGGGGTTGGAGGGAGGAGAAGAGGGTTATGTAGAACAGAAAGAGAACGGAGGGGGTTGGAGGGAGGAGAAGAGGGTTATGTAGAACAGAAAGAGAACGGAGGGGGTTGGAGGGAGGGGGCGGGGGCAGAGTAACAGAGTTGGGGCTTCCTTTGTGGGATCAAAGGAGAACGTCTCTCCTTGTGCTAATAACTACAGCAGGCCAGGCAGGCAGTGTTCCCTCCCTCCCAGTCAGTAACACCCTAAGGTAATCAATCTGTCACTACTGTGGGACAACCCTGGCAGAGTCAGAGTCAGTACAGGCCGGTCATTATAGGGCACAGATTTTTTGTTAAAAAACAAAAAATAAGAACTGTTCTTATTAGATAAGAGCTTCTCTTATTAAGTCCAGATCGTCCCTGCCTCTTTCAGTCTGTTTTCATCTGGTTGGTGCCTAACGAACACAACCCAGAACACATATGGAAACACTAGCCTATTACCTATGCTATACCCTCTGACTGCGTTCTATAGCTGCCCTTCATCTTTAGACAGGGTTCAAGAGGATTTAAATGCTGAAAGGGTGGGAGAAGACCCATGACTGAATTATACTTTTTTTGATGTGCTCAAACATGGGATAACTTAAAATATTTCCTCCTAGTTGAAACAGTAAATGAGCTGAAAAGCCGGAACACGATCATCTCGTCAAAAGCACTATCAGATGGGACACAGCTGAGACATTTATTTGTGTTTCGTTCAAAACCCAGATGAACATTTGCAGAAAGGAAGAGGAACAAAGAGCTTAGTAAAACCAAACACAGAGGGTGATTATCCAACCACAGCGCTCAGGGTGTGTGAGTGATTTTTTTGGTATTTTTTAGGCTGGGTCTGCCACATGTGTCCCCAGCCTGGTAAGGAGATCCACTAAACCGAAGTAGATTGAACACTAGGTCCTCTTCATTAGGGAACGCAAAATAAAAAGGTTTAAAAATATTTTGTAACAGCAAAACTCAAAACAAGTTTTTTTCTGATTGGACAAGTCATGGAAGTCCCTTCCGGGGGTTTCAATTTGTTTTCTTCTGTTTGGTGCATAATGAACAGGACCCCCCCCCCCAGGTCACATAGGTCATCTGGGGACATGCTCAGTCCCAAATGGCAGTCCATTCCCTAAAGAGTGCACTACAGGTGATCTAGTCTGTTATATCACACCACTACAGGTGATCTAGTCTGTTATATCACACCACTACAGGTGATCTAGTCTGTTATATCACACCTGGCTCCACCACTACAGGTGATCTAGTCTGTTATATCACACCTGACTCCACCACTACAGGTGATCTAGTCTGTTATATCACACCTGACTCCACCACTACAGGTGATCTAGTCTGTTATAACACACCTGACTCCACCACTACAGGTGATCTAGTCTGTTATATCACACCTGACTCCACCACTACAGGTGATCTAGTCTGTTATATCACACCTGACTACACCACTACAGGTGATCTAGTCTGTTATATCACACCTGGCTCCACCACTACAGGTGATCTAGTCTGTTATATCACACCTGACTCCACCACTACAGGTGATCTAGTCTGTTATAACACACCTGACTCCACCACTACAGGTGATCTAGTCTGTTATATCACACCTGACTCCACCACTACAGGTGATCTAGTCTGTTATATCACACCTGACTCCACCACTACAGGTGATCTAGTCTGTTATATCACACCTGACTACACCACTACAGGTGATCTAGTCTGTTATATCACACCTGGCTCCACCACTACAGGTGATCTAGTCTGTTATATCACACCACTACAGGTGATCTAGTCTGTTATATCACACCTGACTACACCACTACAGGTGATCTAGTCTGTTATATCACACCACTACAGGTGATCTAGTCTGTTATATCACACCACTACAGGTGATCTAGTCTGTTATATCACACCACTACAGGTGATCTAGTCTGTTATATCACACCTGACTCCACCACTACAGGTGATCTAGTCTGTTATATCACACCTGACTCCACCACTACAGGTGATCTAGTCTGTTATATCACACCTGACTCCACCACTACAGGTGATCTAGTCTGTTATAACACACCTGACTCCACCACTACAGGTGATCTAGTCTGTTATATCACACCTGACTCCACCACTACAGGTGATCTAGTCTGTTATAACACACCTGACTCCACCACTACAGGTGAACTAGTCTGTTATATCACACCTGACTACACCACTACAGGTGATCTAGTCTGTTATATCACACCTGACTCCACCACTACAGGTGATCTAGTCTGTTATATCACACCTGACTACACCACTACAGGTGATCTAGTCTGTTATATCACACCTGACTCCACTACAGGTGATCTAGTCTGTTATATCACACCTGACTACACCACTACAGGTGATCTAGTCTGTTATATCACACCTGACTCCACCACTACAGGTGATCTAGTCTGTTATATCACACCACTACAGATGATCTAGTCTGTTATATCACACCACTACAGGTGATCTAGTCTGTTATATCACACCACTACAGGTGATCTAGTCTGTTATATCACACCACTAGAGGTGATCTAGTCTGTTATATCACACCACTACAGGTGATCTAGTCTGTTATATCACACCTGACTACACCACTACAGGTGATCTAGTCTGTTATATCACACCTGGCTCCACCACTACAGGTGATCTAGTCTGTTATATCACACCTGACTCCACCACTACAGGTGATCTAGTCTGTTATAACACACCTGACTCCACCACTACAGGTGATCTAGTCTGTTATATCACACCTGACTCCACCACTACAGGTGATCTAGTCTGTTATATCACACCTGACTACACCACTACAGGTGATCTAGTCTGTTATATCACACCTGGCTCCACCACTACAGGTGATCTAGTCTGTTATATCACACCTGACTCCACCACTACAGGTGATCTAGTCTGTTATATCACACCTGACTCCACCACTACGGGTGATCTAGTCTGTTATATCACACCTGACTCCACCACTACAGGTGATCTAGTCTGTTATATCACACCACTACAGGTGATCTAGTCTGTTATATCACACCACTACAGGTGATCTAGTCTGTTATATCACACCTGACTACACCACTACAGGTGATCTAGTCTGTTATATCACACCTGACTCCACCACTACAGGTGATCTAGTCTGTTATAACACACCTGACTCCACCACTACAGGTGATCTAGTCTGTTATATCACACCTGACTCCACCACTACAGGTGATCTAGTCTGTTATATCACACCTGACTACACCACTACAGGTGATCTAGTCTGTTATATCACACCTGGCTCCACCACTACAGGTGATCTAGTCTGTTATATCACACCTGACTCCACCACTACAGGTGATCTAGTCTGTTATAACACACCTGACTCCACCACTACAGGTGATCTAGTCTGTTATATCACACCTGACTCCACCACTACAGGTGATCTAGTCTGTTATATCACACCTGACTCCACCACTACAGGTGATCTAGTCTGTTATATCACACCTGACTACACCACTACAGGTGATCTAGTCTGTTATATCACACCTGGCTCCACCACTACAGGTGATCTAGTCTGTTATATCACACCACTACAGGTGATCTAGTCTGTTATATCACACCTGACTACACCACTACAGGTGATCTAGTCTGTTATATCACACCACTACAGGTGATCTAGTCTGTTATATCACACCACTACAGGTGATCTAGTCTGTTATATCACACCACTACAGGTGATCTAGTCTGTTATATCACACCTGACTCCACCACTACAGGTGATCTAGTCTGTTATATCACACCTGACTCCACCACTACAGGTGATCTAGTCTGTTATATCACACCTGACTCCACCACTACAGGTGATCTAGTCTGTTATAACACACCTGACTCCACCACTACAGGTGATCTAGTCTGTTATATCACACCTGACTCCACCACTACAGGTGATCTAGTCTGTTATAACACACCTGACTCCACCACTACAGGTGATCTAGTCTGTTATATCACACCTGACTACACCACTACAGGTGATCTAGTCTGTTATATCACACCTGACTCCACCACTACAGGTGATCTAGTCTGTTATATCACACCTGACTACACCACTACAGGTGATCTAGTCTGTTATATCACACCTGACTCCACTACAGGTGATCTAGTCTGTTATATCACACCTGACTACACCACTACAGGTGATCTAGTCTGTTATATCACACCTGACTCCACCACTACAGGTGATCTAGTCTGTTATATCACACCACTACAGGTGATCTAGTCTGTTATATCACACCACTACAGGTGATCTAGTCTGTTATATCACACCACTACAGGTGATCTAGTCTGTTATATCACACCACTAGAGGTGATCTAGTCTGTTATATCACACCACTACAGGTGATCTAGTCTGTTATATCACACCTGACTACACCACTACAGGTGATCTAGTCTGTTATATCACACCTGGCTCCACCACTACAGGTGATCTAGTCTGTTATATCACACCTGACTCCACCACTACAGGTGATCTAGTCTGTTATAACACACCTGACTCCACCACTACAGGTGATCTAGTCTGTTATATCACACCTGACTCCACCACTACAGGTGATCTAGTCTGTTATATCACACCTGACTACACCACTACAGGTGATCTAGTCTGTTATATCACACCTGGCTCCACCACTACAGGTGATCTAGTCTGTTATATCACACCTGACTCCACCACTACAGGTGATCTAGTCTGTTATAACACACCTGACTCCACCACTACAGGTGATCTAGTCTGTTATATCACACCTGACTCCACCACTACGGGTGATCTAGTCTGTTATATCACACCTGACTCCACCACTACAGGTGATCTAGTCTGTTATATCACACCTGACTACACCACTACAGGTGATCTAGTCTGTTATATCACACCTGACTCCACCACTACAGGTGATCTAGTCTGTTATATCACACCACTACAGGTGATCTAGTCTGTTATATCACACCTGACTACACCACTACAGGTGATCTAGTCTGTTATATCACACCACTACAGGTGATCTAGTCTGTTATATCACACCTGACTCCACCACTACAGGTGATCTAGTCTGTTATATCACACCACTACAGGTGATCTAGTCTGTTATATCACACCTGACTACACCACTACAGGTGATCTAGTCTGTTATATCACACCACTACAGGTGATCTAGTCTGTTATATCACACCACTACAGGTGATCTAGTCTGTTATATCACACCTGACTCCACCACTACAGGTGATCTAGTCTGTTATATCACACCTGACTCCACCACTACAGGTGATCTAGTCTGTTATATCACACCACTACAGGTGATCTAGTCTGTTATATCACACCACTACAGGTGATCTAGTCTGTTATATCACACCACTACAGGTGATCTAGTCTGTTATATCACACCTGACTCCACCACTACAGGTGATCTAGTCTGTTATATCACACCTGACTACACCACTACAGGTGATCTAGTCTGTTATATCACACCTGACTCCACCACTACAGGTGATCTAGTCTGTTATATCACACCTGACTACACCACTACAGGTGATCTAGTCTGTTATATCACACCACTACAGGTGATCTAGTCTGTTATATCACACCACTACAGGTGATCTAGTCTGTTATATCACACCACTACAGGTGATCTAGTCTGTTATATCACACCACTACAGGTGATCTAGTCTGTTATATCACACCACTACAGGTGATCTAGTCTGTTATATCACACCACTACAGGTGATCTAGTCTGTTATATCACACCACTACAGGTGATCTAGTCTGTTATATCACACCACTACAGGTGATCTAGTCTGTTATATCACACCACTACAGGTGATCTAGTCTGTTATATCACACCTGACTCCACCACTACAGGAGTTGTACAACAACAAAAACAACTCACAATACTAAACGTTTAACTGCATATCCACAGCATCTGATCAACCCAAGGTTGTCTTCCTACGAGCCAGAGTGGCTGATGGATGGAGTGGCAAAGCAAAGAGAGAATTACATACAGTAAAGAGGCAGATGTTTCCAGTCAATTCTCTGTTGACAGTTTGTTGCTCCAGTGATTGAAGTGACTGACCACACTGGGGAACTCTGATTCACTTTAAATAGAACAATGTTTTTCTGTGTTTGTCTGTGCAGTCTGTTGAGCTGATGTGTTTAAAAAAGCAGCTAGCTGACACGTTAACACCCGAGTGGAGGGGGGGGGGAGAGGGTGAGGAGGAGTGGACGAGAGGAGAGGAGGAAAGAAGAGGAGGAGGAGTGGACGAGAGGAGAGGAGGAAAGAAGAGGAGGAGGAGAGAAGAGAGCAGAGGAGGGGGAGAAGAGTTGAGCAGAGAGGAGAGAGGAGGAGGAGAAGAGTTGAGCAGAGAGGAGAGAAGAGGAGGAGAAGAGGAGAGAAGAGAGCAGAGAATGAGGAGAAGAGCAGAGGAGGAGGAGAAGAGATGAGCAGAGAGGAGAGAAGAGGAGGAGAAGAGGAGGAGAAGAGGAGAGAAGAGAGCAGAGAATGAGGAGAAGAGCAGAGGAGGAGGAGAAGAGATGAGCAGAGGAGGAGGAGAAGAGATGAGCAGAGAAGAGGAGGAGAAGAGAACAGAGGAATTTGAGGAGAGAATGAGGAGAAGAGCAGAGGAGGAGGATAAGAGATGAGCAGAGAGGAGTGGGGAGGAGGAGAGGTGAGGAAGGAGAGTATAAATAATGCCCAGTGTGCTATTACCACTTTGATGTTGTAGTGGTTTTACTATTCAATCAGAACAATCATTGGATTCTATCCCAGAACAAGATTTTATCATATGATTTTTGTTTTCCATTTCACAATCCTATGACTGTTCTGATAGAATCCTATGACTGTCCTGATAGAATCCATTGACTGTCCTGATAGAATCCATTGACTGTCCTGATAGAATCCATTGACTGTCCTGATAGGATTCTATGACTGTTCTGAGAGAATCCATTGACTGTTCTGAGAGAATCCTATGACTGTTCTGAGAGAATCCTATGACTGTCCTGAGAGAATCCATTGACTGTTCTGAGAGAATCCTATGACTGTCCTGATAGAATCCATTGACTGTTCTGAGAGAATCCATTGACTGTTCTGAGAGAATCCTATGACTGTCCTGAGAGAATCCATTGACTGTTCTGAGAGAATCCATTGACTGTTCTGATAGAATCCATTGACTGTCCATTGACTGTCCTGAGAAATCCATTGACTGTCCTGATAGAATCCATTGACTGTCCTGATAGAATCCATTGACTGTTCTGAGAGAATCCATTGACTGTTCTGAGAGAATCCATTGACTGTTCTGTTCTGATAGAATTCTGTCCTGATAGAATCCATTGACTGACCATGACTGTCCTGATAGAATCCATTGAGAGAATCCATTGACTGTTCTGATAGAATCCATTGACTGTTCTGATAGAATCCATTGACTGTCCTGATAGAATCCATTGACTGTCCTGATAGAATCCATTGACTGTTCTGATAGAATCCATTGACTGTCCTGATAGAATCCATTGACTGTCCTGATAGAATCCATTGACTGTCCTGATAGAATCCTATGACTGTCCTGATAGAATCCATTGACTGTTCTGAGAGAATCCATTGACTGTCCTGATAGAATCCATTGACTGTTCTGAGAGAATCCTATGACTGTTCTGAAAGAATCCTATGACTGTTCTGAGAGAATCCATTGACTGTTCTGAGAGAATCCATTGACTGTCCTGATAGAATCCATTGACTGTCCTGATAGAATCCATTGACTGTTCTGAGAGAATCCATTGACTGTCCTGAGAGAATCCATTGACTGTCCTGAGAGAATCCTATGACTGTCCTGAGAGAATCCTATGACTGTCCTGAGAGAATCCTATGACTGTCCTGAGAGAATCCTATGACTGTCCTGAGAGAATCCTATGACTGTCATGAGAGAATCCTATGACTGTCCTGAGAGAATCCATTGACTGTCCTGAGAGAATCCATTGACTGTTCTGAGAGAATCCATTGACTGTTCTGAGAGAATCCATTGACTGTCCTGAGAGAATCCATTGACTGTCCTGAGAGAATCCATTGACTGTCCTGAGAGAATCCTATGACTGTCCTGAGAGAATCCATTGACTATCCTGAGAAAATCCATTGACTGTCCTGAGAGAATCCATTGACTGTCCTGAGAGAATCCATTGACTGTCCTGATAGAATCCATTGACTGTCCTGATAGAATCCATTGACTGTCCTGATAGAATCCATTGACTGTCCTGATAGAATCCATTGACTGTTCTGATAGAATCCATTGACTGTTCTGATAGAATCCATTGACTGTTCTGATAGAATCCATTGACTGTTCTGATAGAATCCATTGACTGTTCTGATAGAATCCATTGACTGTTCTGATAGAATCCATTGACTGTCCTGATAGAATCCATTGACTGTCCTGATAGAATCCATTGACTGTCCTGATAGAATCCATTGACTGTCCTGATAGAATCCATTGACTGTTCTGATAGAATCCTATGACTGTTCTGATAGAATCCATTGACTGTTCTGATAGAATCCATTGAGTGTCCTGATAGAATCCATTGACTGTTCTGATAGAATCCTATGACTGTTCTGATAGAATCCATTGACTGTTCTGATAGAATCCATTGACTGTCCTGATAGAATCCATTGACTGTTCTGAGAGAATCCATTGACTGTTCTGATAGAATCCATTGACTGTTCTGAGAGAATCCATTGACTGTTCTGATAGAATCCATTGACTGTCCTGATAGAATCCATTGACTGTTCTGAGAGAATCCATTGACTGTTCTGAGAGAATCCATTGACTGTCCTGAGAGAATCCATTGACTGTCCTGAGAGAATCCTATGACTGTCCTGAGAGAATCCTATGACTGTCCTGAGAGAATCCTATGACTGTCCTGAGAGAATCCTATGACTGTCCTGAGAGAATCCTATGACTGTCATGAGAGAATCCTATGACTGTCTGAGAGAATCCATTGACTGTCCTGAGAGAATCCATTGACTGTTCTGAGAGAATCCATTGACTGTTCTGAGAGAATCCATTGACTGTCCTGATAGAATCCATTGACTGTCCTGAGAGAATCCATTGACTGTCCTGATAGAATCCATTGACTGTTCTGAGAGAATCCATTGACTGTCCTGAGAGAATCCATTGACTGTCCTGAGAGAATCCATTGACTGTCCTGATAGAATCCATTGACTGTCCTGATAGAATCCATTGACTGTCCTGATAGAATCCATTGACTGTCCTGATAGAATCCATTGACTGTCCTGATAGAATCCATTGACTGTTCTGATAGAATCCATTGACTGTTCTGATAGAATCCATTGACTGTTCTGATAGAATCCATTGACTGTTCTGATAGAATCCATTGACTGTTCTGATAGAATCCATTGACTGTTCTGATAGAATCCATTGACTGTTCTGATAGAATCCATTGACTGTCCTGATAGAATCCATTGACTGTCCTGATAGAATCCATTGACTGTTCTGATAGAATCCATTGACTGTCCTGATAGAATCCATTGACTGTTCTGATAGAATCCATTGACTGTTCTGATAGAATCCATTGACTGTTCTGATAGAATCCATTGACTGTTCTGATAGAATCCATTGACTGTTCTGATAGAATCCATTGACTGTTCTGATAGAATCCATTGACTGTTCTGAGAGAATCCATTGACTGTTCTGATAGAATCCATTGACTGTTCTGAGAGAATCCATTGACTGTCCTGATAGAATCCATTGACTGTTCTGAGAGAATCCTATGACTGTTCTGAGAGAATCCATTGACTGTTCTGATAGAATCCATTGACTGTTCTGAGAGAATCCTATGACTGTCCTGATAGAATCCATTGACTGTCCTGATAGAATCCATTGACTGTTCTGTCCTGACTGTCCTGAGAGAATCCTTGACTGTCCTGAGAGAATCCTATGACTGTCTGAGAGAATCCTATGACTGTCCTGATAGAATCCTATGTGACTGACTGTCCTGAGAGAATCCATTGACTGTCCTGAGAGAATCCATTGACTGTCCTGAGAGAATCCATTGACTGTTCTGAGAGAATCCATTGACTGTTCTGAGAGAATCCATTGACTGTCCTGAGAGAATCCATTGACTGTCCTGATAGAATCCATTGACTGTTCTGAGAGAATCCATTGACTGTCCTGATAGAATCCATTGACTGTCCTGAGAGAATCCATTGACTGTCCAGAGAGAATCCATTGACTGTCCAGAGAGAATCCATTGACTGTCCTGATAGAATCCATTGACTGTCCTGATAGAATCCATTGACTGTCCTGATAGAATCCATTGACTGTCCTGATAGAATCCATTGACTGTCCTGATAGAATCCATTGACTGTCCTGATAGAATCCATTGACTGTTCTGATAGAATCCATTGACTGTTCTGATAGAATCCATTGACTGTTCTGAGAGAATCCATTGACTGTTCTGATAGAATCCATTGACTGTTCTGATAGAATCCATTGACTGTTCTGAGAGAATCCATTGACTGTTCTGAGAGAATCCATTGACTGTTCTGATAGAATCCATTGACTGTCCTGTCCATTGACTGTTCTGAGAAATCCATTGACTGTTCTGAGAGAATCCATTGACTGTCCTGATAGAATCCATTGACTGTCCTGATAGAATCCATTGACTGTTCTGATAGAATCCATTGACTGTTCTGATAGAATCCATTGACTGTTCTGATAGAATCCATTGACTGTTCTGAGAGAATCCATTGACTGTTCTGAGAGAATCCATTGACTGTTCTGAGAGAATCCATTGACTGTTCTGATAGAATCCATTGACTGTTCTGATAGAATCCATTGACTGTTCTGAGAGAATCCATTGACTGTTCTGATAGAATCCATTGACTGTTCTGATAGAATCCATTGACTGTTCTGAGAGAATCCATTGACTGTCCTGATAGAATCCATTGACTGTTCTGATAGAATCCATTGACTGTCCTGATAGAATCCATTGACTGTTCTGATAGAATCCATTGACTGTTCTGATAGAATCCATTGACTGTTCTGATAGAATCCATTGACTGTTCTGATAGAATCCATTGACTGTCCTGATAGAATCCATTGACTGTCCTGATAGAATCCATTGACTGTTCTGATAGAATCCATTGACTGTTCTGATAGAATCCATTGACTGTCCTGATAGAATCCATTGACTGTCCTGATAGAATCCTATGACTGTTCTGATAGAATCCTATGACTGTTCTGATAGAATCCTATGACTGTCCTGAGAGAATCCATTGACTGTCCTGAGAGAATCCATTGACTGTCCTGAGAGAATCCATTGACTGTCCTGATAGAATCCATTGACTGTCCTGATAGAATCCATTGACTGTCCTGATAGAATCCATTGACTGTCCTGATAGAATCCATTGACTGTTCTGATAGAATCCATTGACTGTTCTGATAGAATCCATTGACTGTTCTGATAGAATCCATTGACTGTTCTGATAGAATCCATTGACTGTTCTGAGAGAATCCATTGACTGTCCTGATAGAATCCATTGAATCCATTGACTGTCCTGATAGAATCCATTGACTGTTCTGATAGAATCCATTGACTGTTCTGATAGAATCCATTGACTGTTCTGATAGAATCCATTGACTGTTCTGATAGAATCCATTGACTGTTCTGATAGAATCCATTGACTGTTCTGAGAGAATCCATTGACTGTCCTGATAGAATCCATTGACTGTCCTGATAGAATCCATTGACTGTTCTGTGAGAATCCATTGACTGTTCTGAGAGAATCCATTGACTGTTCTGATAGAATCCATTGACTGTCCTGAGAGAATCCATTGACTGTTCTGAGAGAATCCATTGACTGTCCTGATAGAATCCAATGACTGTCCTGATAGAATCCATTGACTGTTCTGATAGAATCCATTGACTGTTCTGATAGAATCCTATGACTGTTCTGATAGAATCCTATGACTGTTCTGATAGAATCCATTGACTGTTCTGATAGAATCCATTGACTGTCCTGATAGAATCCATTGACTGTCCTGAGAGAATCCATTGACTGTTCTGAGAGAATCCATTGACTGTCCTGATAGAATCCATTGACTGTCCTGATAGAATCCATTGACTGTTCTGATAGAATCCATTGACTGTTCTGATAGAATCCATTGACTGTTCTGAGAGAATCCATTGACTGTTCTGAGAGAATCCATTGACTGTTCTGAGAGAATCCATTGACTGTTCTGATAGAATCCATTGACTGTCCTGATAGAATCCATTGACTGTTCTGAGAGAATCCATTGACTGTTCTGATAGAATCCATTGACTGTTCTGAGAGAATCCATTGACTGTTCTGAGAGAATCCATTGACTGTCCTGATAGAATCCATTGACTGTTCTGAGAGAATCCATTGACTGTCCTGATAGAATCCATTGACTGTCCTGATAGAATCCATTGACTGTTCTGATAGAATCCATTGACTGTTCTGAGAGAATCCATTGACTGTTCTGAGAGAATCCATTGACTGTCCTGAGAGAATCCATTGACTGTCCTGAGAGAATCCTATGACTGTCCTGAGAGAATCCTATGACTGTCCTGAGAGAATCCTATGACTGTCCTGAGAGAATCCATTGACTGTCCTGAGAGAATCCATTGACTGTTCTGAGAGAATCCATTGACTGTTCTGAGAGAATCCATTGACTGTCCTGAGAGAATCCATTGACTGTCCTGAGAGAATCCTATGACTGTCCTGAGAGAATCCTATGACTGTCCTGAGAGAATCCTATGACTGTCCTGAGAGAATCCATTGACTGTCCTGAGAGAATCCATTGACTGTCCTGATAGAATCCATTGACTGTTCTGATAGAATCCATTGACTGTTCTGATAGAATCCATTGACTGTTCTGAGAGAATCCATTGACTGTTCTGAGAGAATCCATTGACTGTTCTGATAGAATCCATTGACTGTTCTGAGAGAATCCATTGACTGTCCTGATAGAATCCATTGACTGTCCTGATAGAATCCATTGACTGTTCTGAGAGAATCCTATGACTGTTCTGAGAGAATCCATTGACTGTTCTGATAGAATCCATTGACTGTCCTGAGAGAATCCATTGACTGTTCTGATAGAATCCTATGACTGTCCTGATAGAATCCATTGACTGTTCTGAGAGAATCCATTGACTGTCCTGATAGAATCCATTGACTGTTCTGAGAGAATCCTATGACTGTTCTGAAAGAATCCTATGACTGTTCTGAGAGAATCCATTGACTGTTCTGAGAGAATCCATTGACTGTCCTGATAGAATCCATTGACTGTCCTGATAGAATCCATTGACTGTTCTGAGAGAATCCATTGACTGTTCTGAGAGAATCCATTGACTGTCCTGATAGAATCCATTGACTGTCCTGATAGAATCCTATGACTGTCCTGATAGAATCCTATGACTGTTCTGATAGAATCCTATGACTGTTCTGATAGAATCCATTGACTGTCCTGAGAGAATCCTATGACTGTCCTGAGAGAATCCTATGACTGTCCTGAGAGAATCCTATGACTGTCCTGAGAGAATCCATTGACTATCCTGAGAAAATCCATTGACTGTCCTGAGAGAATCCATTGACTGTCCTGAGAGAATCCATTGACTGTCCTGATAGAATCCATTGACTGTCCTGATAGAATCCATTGACTGTCCTGATAGAATCCATTGACTGTCCTGATAGAATCCATTGACTGTTCTGAGAGAATCCATTGACTGTCCTGAGAGAATCCATTGACTGTTCTGAGAGAATCCATTGACTGTTCTGAGAGAATCCATTGACTGTCTGAGAGAATCCATTGACTGTCTGAGAGAATCCATTGACTGTCCTGAGAGAATCCATTGACTGTCTGATAGAATCCATTGACTGTTCTGAGAGAATCCATTGACTGTCCTGATAGAATCCATTGACTGTTCTGAGAGAATCCATTGACTGTCCAGAGAGAATCCATTGACTGTCCTGATAGAATCCATTGACTGTCCTGATAGAATCCATTGACTGTCCTGATAGAATCCATTGACTGTCTGATAGAATCCATTGACTGTTCTGATAGAATCCATTGACTGTTCTGATAGAATCCATTGACTGTTCTGATAGAATCCATTGACTGTTCTGATAGAATCCTGACTGTTCTGATAGAATCCATTGACTGTCATTGACTGTCCTGATAGAATCCATTGACTGTCCTGATAGAATCCATTGACTGTTCTGATAGAATCCATTGACTGTCCTGATAGAATCCATTGACTGTTCTGATAGAATCCATTGACTGTTCTGATAGAATCCATTGACTGTTCTGATAGAATCCATTGACTGTTCTGATAGAATCCATTGACTGTTCTGATAGAATCCATTGACTGTTCTGAGAGAATCCATTGACTGTTCTGATAGAATCCATTGACTGTTCTGATCCATTGACTGTCCTGATAGAATCCATTGACTGTCCTGATAGAATCCATTGACTGTTCTGAGAGAATCCATTGACTGTTCTGAGAGAATCCATTGACTGTTCTGATAGAATCCATTGACTGTTCTGAGAGAATCCTATGACTGTCTGATAGAATCCATTGACTGTTCTGAGAGAATCCATTGACTGTTCTGACCATTGACTGTTCTGAGAGAATCCATTGACTGTCCTGAGAGAATCCCTATGACTGACTATGACTGTCCTGAGAGAATCCTATGACTGTCCTGAGAGAATCCTATGACTGTCCTGAGAGAATCCATTGACTGTCCTGAGAGAATCCATTGACTGTCCTGAGAGAATCCATTGACTGTTCTGAGAGAATCCATTGACTGTTCTGAGAGAATCCATTGACTGTTCTGAGAGAATCCATTGACTGTCCTGAGAGAATCCATTGACTGTCCTGATAGAATCCATTGACTGTTCTGAGAGAATCCATTGACTGTCCTGAGAGAATCCATTGACTGTCCTGATAGAATCCATTGACTGTTCTGAGAGAATCCATTGACTGTCCAGAGAGAATCCATTGACTGTCCTGATAGAATCCATTGACTGTCCTGATAGAATCCATTGACTGTCCTGATAGAATCCATTGACTGTCCTGATAGAATCCATTGACTGTCTGATCCATGACTGTACTGAGAATCCATTGACTGTCCTGATAGAATCCATTGACTGTTCTGAGAGAATCCATTGACTGTTCTGATAGAATCCATTGACTGTTCTGAGAGAATCCATTGACTGTTCTGAGAGAATCCATTGACTGTCCTGATAGAATCCATTGACTGTTCTGAGAGAATCCATTGACTGTCCTGATAGAATCCATTGACTGTTCTGAGAGAATCCATTGACTGTTCTGAGAGAATCCATTGACTGTCCTGATAGAATCCATTGACTGTTCTGAGAGAATCCATTGACTGTCCTGACTGTTCTGAGAATCCATTGACTGTCTGATAGAATCCTTGACTGTCCTGAGAGAATCTGACTGTCTGAGAGAATCCATGACTGTTCTGAGAGAATCCATTGACTGTTGAGAGAATCCATTGACTGTTCTGAGAATCCATTGACTGTTCTGAGAGAATCCATTGACTGTCCTGAGAGAATCCATGACTGTCCTGAGAGAATCCTATGACTGTCCTGAGAGAATCCTATGACTGTCCTGAGAGAATCCATGACTGTCCTGAGAGAATCTATGACTGTCTGAGAGAATCCATTGACTGTCCTGAGAGAATCCATTGACTGTTCTGAGAGAATCCATTGACTGTTCTGAGAGAATCCATTGACTGTTCTGAGAGAATCCATTGACTGTTCTGAGAGAATCCATTGACTGTCCTGATAGAATCCATTGACTGTTCTGAGAGAATCCATTGACTGTCCTGAGAGAATCCATTGACTGTTCTGAGAGAATCCATTGACTGTTCTGATAGAATCCATTGACTGTTCTGAGAGAATCCATTGACTGTCCTGAGAGAATCCATTGACTGTCCATTGACTGTTCTGAAGAATCCATTGACTGTCTGACCATTGTGTCTGATAGAATCCATTGACTGTTCTGATAGAATCCATTGACTGTCCTGATAGAATCCATTGACTGTCCTGATAGAATCCATTGACTGTCCTGATAGAATCCATTGACTGTTCTGATAGAATCCATTGACTGTCCTGATAGAATCCATTGACTGTCCTGATAGAATCCATTGACTGTTCTGATAGAATCCATTGACTGTTCTGAGAGAATCCATTGACTGTTCTGATAGAATCCATTGACTGTTCTGATAGAATCCATTGACTGTTCTGAGAGAATCCATTGACTGTTCTGATAGAATCCATTGACTGTTCTGAGAGAATCCATTGACTGTTCTGATAGAATCCATTGACTGTCTGATAGAATCCATTGACTGTTCTGAGAGAATCCTATGACTGTTCTGAGAGAATCCATTGACTGTTCTGATAGAATCCATTGACTGTTCTGAGAGAATCCATTGACTGTCCTGAGAGAATCCATTGACTGTCCTGAGAGAATCCATTGACTGTTCTGAGAGAATCCATTGACTGTTCTGAGAGAATCCATTGACTGTCCTGAGAGAATCCTATGACTGTCCTGAGAGAATCCTATGACTGTCCTGAGAGAATCCTATGACTGTCCTGAGAGAATCCTATGACTGTCCTGAGAGAATCCTATGACTGTCCTGAGAGAATCCATTGACTGTCCTGAGAGAATCCATTGACTGTTCTGAGAGAATCCATTGACTGTTCTGAGAGAATCCATTGACTGTTCTGAGAGAATCCATTGACTGTCCTGATAGAATCCATTGACTGTCCTGATAGAATCCATTGACTGTTCTGAGAGAATCCATTGACTGTCCTGAGAGATCCATTGACTGTTCTGATAGAATCCATTGACTGTTCTGAGAGAATCCATTGACTGTTCTGAGAGAATCCATTGACTGTCCTGATATAATCCATTGACTGTCCTGATAGAATCCATTGACTGTTCTGATAGAATCCATTGACTGTCCTGATAGAATCCATTGACTGTCCTGATAGAATCCATTGACTGTACTGATAGAATCCATTGACTGTCCTGATAGAATCCATTGACTGTTCTGAGAGAATCCATTGACTGTTCTGATAGAATCCATTGACTGTTCTGAGAGAATCCATTGACTGTTCTGAGAGAATCCATTGACTGTCCTGATAGAATCCATTGACTGTTCTGAGAGAATCCATTGACTGTCCTGATAGAATCCATTGACTGTTCTGAGAGAATCCATGACTGTTCTGAGAGAATCCATTGAATAGAATCCATTGACTGTTCTGAGAGAATCCTATGACTGTTCTGAGAGAATCCATTGACTGTTCTGAGAGAATCCATTGACTGTTCTGAGAGAATCCTATGACTGTCTGAGAGAATCCATGACTGTCCTGAGAGAATCCTATGACTGTCCTGAGAAATCCATTGACTGTCCTGAGAGAATCCATTGACTGTTCTGAGAGAATCCATTGACTGTTCTGAGAGAATCCTATGACTGTCCTGAGAGAATCCTATGACTGTCCTGAGAGAATCCTATGACTGTCCTGAGAGAATCCTATGACTGTCCTGAGAGAATCCATGACTGTCCTGAGAGAATCCATTGACTGTCCTGAGAGAATCCATTGACTGTCCTGAGAGAATCCATTGACTGTTCTGAGAGAATCCATTGACTGTTCTGATCCATTGACTGTTCTGAGAGAATCCTATGACTGTCCTGAGAGAATCCATTGACTGTTCTGAGAGAATCCATTGACTGTTCTGATAGAATCCATTGACTGTCCTGAGAGAATCCATTGACTGTTCTGAGAGAATCCATTGACTGTTCTGAGAGAATCCATTGACTGTTCTGAGAGAATCCATTGACTGTCCTGAGAGAATCCATTGACTGTCCTGAGAGAATCCATTGACTGTTCTGAGAGAATCCATTGACTGTCCTGAGAGAATCCATTGACTGTTCTGAGAGAATCCATTGACTGTTCTGATAGAATCCATTGACTGTTCTGAGAGAATCCATTGACTGTTCTGAGAGAATCCATTGACTGTTCTGATAGAATCCATTGACTGTCCTGATAGAATCCATTGACTGTTCTGAAGAATCCTATGACTGTTCTGAAGAATCCTATGACTGTTCTGAGAGAATCCATTGACTGTTCTGATAGAATCCATTGACTGTCCTGATAGAATCCATTGACTGTTCTGAGAGAATCCATTGACTGTTCTGATTGACTGTCCTGAGAATCCATTGACTGTCCTGAGAGAATCCATGACTGTCCTGAGAGAATCCATGACTGTCCTGAGAGAATCCATTGACTGTCCTGAGAGAATCCATTGACTGTCCTGATAGAATCCATTGACTGTTCTGAGAGAATCCAGAGAATCCATTGACTGTTCTGATAGAATCCATTGACTGTCTGATAGAATCCATTGACTGTCTGATAGAATCCATTGACTGTCCTGATCCTGATAGAATCCATTGACTGTCCTGATAGAATCCATTGACTGTCTCTGAGAGAATCCATTGACTGTCCTGAGAGAATCCATTGACTGTCCTGATAGAATCCATTGACTGTTCTGAGAGAATCCATTGACTGTTCTGAGAGAATCCATTGACTGTTGATATAATCCATTGACTGTCCTGATAGAATCCATTGACTGTCCTGATAGAATCCATTGACTGTTCTGATAGAATCCATTGACTGTCCTGATAGAATCCATTGACTGTCCTGATAGAATCCATTGACTGTCCTGATAGAATCCATTGACTGTTCTGAGAGAATCCATTGACTGACCATTGACTTTCTGAGAGAATCCATTGACTGTTCTGAGAGAATCCATTGACTTCCTGATAGAATCCATTGACTTTCTGAGAGAATCCATTGACTGTCCTGATAGAATCCATTGACTGTTCTGAGAGAATCCTATGACTGTTCTGAGAGAATGACTGAGAATCCATTGACTGTTCTGAGAATCCTATGACTGTTCTGAGAGAATCCATTGACTGTTCTGAGAGAATCCATTGACTGTCCTGAGAGAATCCATGACTGTTCTGAGAGAATCCATTGACTGTCCTGAGAGAATCCATTGACTGTCCTGAGAGAATCCATGACTGTTCTGAGACTGTTCTGAGAATCCATTGACTGTCCTGAGAGAATCCTATGACTGTCCTGAGAGAATCCTATGACTGTCTGAGAGAATCCTATGACTGTCCTGAGAGAATCCTATGACTGTCCTGAGAGAATCCTATGACTGTCCTGAGAGAATCCATTGACTGTCCTGAGAGAATCCATTGACTGTTCTGAGAGAATCCATTGACTGTTCTGTTCTGAGAGAATCCATTGACTGTTCTGATAGAATCCATTGACTGTTCTGAGAGAATCCATTGACTGTCCTGAGAGAATCCATTGACTGTCCTGATAGAATCCATTGACTGTTCTGAGAGAATCCATTGACTGTCTGAGAGAATCCATTGACTGTTCTGAGAGAATCCATTGACTGTTCTGATAGAATCCATTGACTGTTCTGAGAGAATCCATTGACTGTTCTGAGAGAATCCATTGACTGTTCTGATAGAATCCATTGACTGTCCTGATAGAATCCATTGACTGTCCTGATAGAATCCATTGACTGTCCTGAGAGAATCCTATGACTGTTCTGAGAGAATCCATTGACTGTTCTGATAGAATCCATTGACTGTTCTGATAGAATCCATTGACTGTCCTGATAGAATCCATTGACTGTTCTGATAGAATCCATTGACTGTTCTGATAGAATCCATTGACTGTTCTGATAGAATCCATTGACTGTCCTGATAGAATCCATTGACTGTTCTGAGAGAATCCATTGACTGTTCTGATAGAATCCATTGACTGTTCTGAGAGAATCCATTGACTGTTCTGAGAGAATCCATTGACTGTCCTGAGAGAATCCATTGACTGTCCTGATAGAATCCATTGACTGTTCTGATAGAATCCATTGACTGTTCTGATAGAATCCATTGACTGTTCTGAGAGAATCCATTGACTGTTCTGATAGAATCCATTGACTGTTCTGATAGAATCCATTGACTGTCCTGATAGAATCCATTGACTGTTCTGATAGAATCCATTGACTGTTCTGAGAGAATCCATTGACTGTTCTGATAGAATCCATTGACTGTCCTGATAGAATCCATTGACTGTTCTGATAGAATCCATTGACTGTTCTGATAGAATCCATTGACTGTCCTGATAGAATCCATTGACTGTCCTGATAGAATCCATTGACTGTTCTGAGAGAATCCATGACTGACTGTGTTCTGAGAGAATCCATTGACTGTTCTGATAGAATCCATTGACTGTCCTGATAGAATCCATTGACTGTTCTGAGAGAATCCATTGACTGTCCTGAGAGAATCCATTGACTGTCCTGAGAGAATCCTATGACTGTCCTGAGAGAATCCTATGACTGTCCTGAGAGAATCCTATGACTGTCCTGAGAGAATCCTATGACTGTCATGAGAGAATCCATTGACTGTCCTGAGAGAATCCATTGACTGTCCTGAGAGAATCCATTGACTGTTCTGAGAGAATCCATTGACTGTTCTGAGAGAATCCATTGACTCCTGATTCCATTGACTGTCCTGAGAGAATCCATTGACTGTCCTGATAGAATCCATATGACTGTTCTGAGAGAATCCATTGACTGTCCTGAGAGAATCCATTGACTGTGCTGATAGAATCCATTGACTGTTCTGAGAGAATCCATTGACTGTCCTGATAGAATCCATTGACTGTCCTGATAGAATCCATTGACTGTCCTGATAGAATCCATTGACTGTCCTGATAGAATCCATTGACTGTCCTGATAGAATCCATTGACTGTTCTGATAGAATCCATTGACTGTTCTGATAGAATCCATTGACTGTTCTGATAGAATCCATTGACTGTTCTGATAGAATCCATTGACTGTTCTGAGAGAATCCATTGACTGTCCTGATAGAATCCATTGACTGTCCTGATAGAATCCATTGACTGTTCTGTGAGAATCCATTGACTGTTCTGAGAGAATCCATTGACTGTTCTGATAGAATCCATTGACTGTCCTGAGAGAATCCATTGACTGTTCTGAGAGAATCCATTGACTGTCCTGATAGAATCCAATGACTGTCTGATAGAATCCATTGACTGTTCTGATAGAATCCATTGACTGTTCTGATAGAATCCATTGACTGTTCTGATAGAATCCATTGACTGTTCTGATAGAATCCATTGACTGTTCTGATAGAATCCATTGACTGTTCTGATAGAATCCATTGACTGTCCTGATAGAATCCATTGACTGTTCTGAGAGAATCCATTGACTGTTCTGAGAGAATCCATTGACTGTTCTGAGAGAATCCATTGACTGTTCTGAGAGAATCCATTGACTGTTCTGATAGAATCCATTGACTGTCCTGATAGAATCCATTGACTGTTCTGAGAGAATCCATTGACTGTTCTGATAGAATCCATTGACTGTTCTGAGAGAATCCATTGACTGTTCTGAGAGAATCCATTGACTGTCCTGATAGAATCCATTGACTGTTCTGAGAGAATCCATTGACTGTCCTGATAGAATCCATTGACTGTCCTGATAGAATCCATTGACTGTTCTGAGAGAATCCTATGACTGTTCTGAGAGAATCCATTGACCATTGACTGTCCTGAGAGAATCCATTGACTGTCCTGAG
The DNA here is from genome assembly GCF_023373465.1 of Oncorhynchus keta. NCBI lineage: Eukaryota > Metazoa > Chordata > Actinopteri > Salmoniformes > Salmonidae > Oncorhynchus > Oncorhynchus keta. Next base: position 29,692,987 of record NC_068423.1, read on the forward strand.
AGAATCCATTGACTGTCCTGAGAGAATCCTGTCCTGATTGAGAATCTGTGTCCTGAGAGAATCCATTGACTGTCCTGAGAGAATCCATTGACTGTTCTGAGAGAATCCATTGACTGTCCTGATAGAATCCATTGACTGTTCTGAGAGAATCCATTGACTGTCCTGATAGAATCCATTGACTGTCCTGATAGAATCCATTGACTGTTCTGAGAGAATCCTATGACTGTTCTGAGAGAATCCATTGACTGTTCTGAGAGAATCCATTGACTGTCCTGAGAGAATCCTATGACTGTCCTGAGAGAATCCTGACTGTCCTGAGAGAATCCTATGACTGTCTGAGAGAATCTATGACTGTCCTGAGAGAATCCTATGACTGTCCTGAGAGAATCCATATGACTGTCCTGAGAGAATCCATTGACTGTCCTGAGAGAATCCATTGACTGTTCTGAGAGAATCCATTGACTGTTCTGAGAGAATCCATTGACTGTCCTGAGAGAATCCATTGACTGTCCTGAGAGAATCCTATGACTGTCCTGAGAGAATCCTATGACTGTCCTGAGAGAATCCTATGACTGTCCTGAGAGAATCCTATGACTGTCCTGAGAGAATCCTATGACTGTCCTGAGAGAATCCATTGACTGTCCTGAGAGAATCCATTGACTGTCCTGAGAGAATCCATTGACTGTTCTGAGAGAATCCATTGACTGTTCTGAGAGAATCCATTGACTGTCCTGAGAGAATCCATTGACTGTCCTGATAGAATCCATTGACTGTTCTGAGAGAATCCATTGACTGTCCTGAGAGAATCCATTGACTGTCCTGAGAGAATCCATTGACTGTTCTGATAGAATCCATTGACTGTCCTGATAGAATCCATTGACTGTCCTGATAGAATCCATTGACTGTTCTGATAGAATCCATTGACTGTCCTGATAGAATCCATTGACTGTCCTGATAGAATCCATTGACTGTTCTGATAGAATCCATTGACTGTTCTGATAGAATCCATTGACTGTTCTGATAGAATCCATTGACTGTTCTGAGAGAATCCATTGACTGTTCTGATAGAATCCATTGACTGTTCTGATAGAATCCATTGACTGTTCTGAGAGAATCCATTGACTGTTCTGAGAGAATCCATTGACTGTCCTGATAGAATCCATTGACTGTCCTGATAGAATCCATTGACTGTCCTGAGAGAATCCATTGACTGTCCTGATAGAATCCATTGACTGTCTGATAGAATCCATTGACTGTCCTGATAGAATCCATTGACTGTCCTGATAGAATCCATTGACTGTCCTGAGAGAATCCATTGACTGTCTGATAGAATCCATTGACTGTCCTGATAGAATCCATTGACTGTCCTGATAGAATCCATTGACTGTTCTGATAGAATCCATTGACTGTTCTGATAGAATCCATTGACTGTTCTGATAGAATCCATTGACTGTCCTGATAGAATCCATTGACTGTCCTGATAGAATCCATTGACTGTTCTGAGAGAATCCATTGACTGTCCTGAGAGAATCCATTGACTGTTCTGAGAGAATCCTATGACTGTCCTGAGAGAATCCATTGACTGTTCTGATAGAATCCTATGACTGTCCTGAGAGAATCCATTGACTGTTCTGATAGAATCCATTGACTGTTCTGATAGAATCCATTGACTGTTCTGATAGAATCCATTGACTGTTCTGAGAGAATCCATTGACTGTTCTGAGAGAATCCATTGACTGTTCTGAGAGAATCCTATGACTGTCCTGAGAGAATCCATTGACTGTTCTGAGAGAATCCTATGACTGTCCTGAGAGAATCCATTGACTGTTCTGAGAGAATCCATTGACTGTTCTGAGAGAATCCATTGACTGTTCTGATAGAATCCATTGACTGTTCTGATAGAATCCATTGACTGTTCTGATAGAATCCTATGACTGTTCTGATAGAATCCATTGACTGTCCTGAGAGAATCCATTGACTGTCCTGAGAGAATCCATTGACTGTTCTGAGAGAATCCATGACTGTCCTGAGAGAATCCATTGACTGTTCTGAGAGAATCCATTGACTGTTCTGAGAGAATCCATTGACTGTTCTGAGAGAATCCTATGACTGTTCTGAGAGAATCCATTGACTGTTCTGATCCAGAATCCATTGACTGTTCTGATAGAATCCATTGACTGTTCTGAGAGAATCCATTGACTGTTCTGAGAGAATCCATTGACTGTTCTGATAGAATCCATTGACTGTTCTGAGAGAATCCATTGACTGTTCTGATAGAATCCATTGACTGTCCTGAGAGAATCCATTGACTGTCCTGAGAGAATCCTATGACTGTCCTGAGAGAATCCTATGACTGTCCTGAGAGAATCCTATGACTGTCCTGACTGTCCTGAGAAATCCATTGACTGTCCTGAGAGAATCCATTGACTGTCTGAGAGAATCCATTGACTGTTCTGAGAGAATCCATTGACTGTTCTGAGAGAATCCATTGACTGTCCTGAGAGAATCCATTGACTGTCCTGATAGAATCCATTGACTGTTCTGAGAGAATCCATTGACTGTCCTGAGAGAATCCATTGACTGTCCTGATAGAATCCATTGACTGTTCTGATAGAATCCATTGACTGTCCTGATAGAATCCATTGACTGTCCTGATAGAATCCATTGACTGTTCTGATAGAATCCATTGACTGTCCTGATAGAATCCATTGACTGTCCTGATAGAATCCATTGACTGTTCTGATAGAATCCATTGACTGTTCTGATAGAATCCATTGACTGTTCTGATAGAATCCATTGACTGTTCTGAGAGAATCCATTGACTGTTCTGATAGAATCCATTGACTGTTCTGATAGAATCCATTGACTGTTCTGATAGAATCCATTGACTGTTCTGTGAGAATCCATTGACTGTTCTGAGAGAATCCATTGACTGTCCTGATAGAATCCATTGACTGTCCTGAGAGAATCCATTGACTGTCCTGAGAGAATCCATTGACTGTCCTGATAGAATCCATTGACTGTCCTGATAGAATCCATTGACTGTCCTGATAGAATCCATTGACTGTCCAGATAGAATCCATTGACTGTCCTGATAGAATCCATTGACTGTTCTGATAGAATCCATTGACTGTCCTGATAGAATCCATTGACTGTCCTGATAGAATCCATTGACTGTTCTGATAGAATCCATTGACTGTTCTGATAGAATCCATTGACTGTCCTGATAGAATCCATTGACTGTCCTGATAGAATCCATTGACTGTCCTGATAGAATCCATTGACTGTCCTGATAGAATCCATTGACTGTTCTGATAGAATCCATTGACTGTCCTGATAGAATCCATTGACTGTCCTGATAGAATCCATTGACTGTCCTGATAGAATCCATTGACTGTCCTGATAGAATCCATTGACTGTCCTGATAGAATCCATTGACTGTTCTGATAGAATCCATTGACTGTCCTGATAGAATCCATTGACTGTCCTGATAGAATCCATTGACTGTCCTGAGAGAATCCATTGACTGTCCTGAGAGAATCCATTGACTGTTCTGAGAGAATCCATTGACTGTTCTGATAGAATCCATTGACTGTTCTGATAGAATCCATTGACTGTTCTGATAGAATCCATTGACTGTTCTGATAGAATCCATTGACTGTCCTGATAGAATCCATTGACTGTTCTGATAGAATCCATTGACTGTTCTGATAGAATCCTATGACTGTTCTGATAGAATCCTATGACTGTTCTGATAGAATCCATTGACTGTTCTGATAGAATCCATTGACTGTCCTGATAGAATCCATTGACTGTTCTGATAGAATCCATTGACTGTTCTGAGAGAATCCATTGACTGTTCTGAGAGAATCCATTGACTGTCCTGAGAGAATCCATTGACTGTTCTGAGAGAATCCATTGACTGTTCTGAGAGAATCCATTGACTGTCCTGATAGAATCCATTGACTGTTCTGAGAGAATCCTATGACTGTTCTGAGAGAATCCATTGACTGTTCTGAGAGAATCCTATGACTGTCCTGAGAGAATCCATTGACTGTTCTGAGAGAATCCATTGACTGTTCTGAGAGAATCCATTGACTGTTCTGATAGAATCCATTGACTGTCCTGATAGAATCCATTGACTGTTCTGAGAGAATCCATTGACTGTTCTGATAGAATCCATTGACTGTTCTGATAGAATCCATTGACTGTCCTGATAGAATCCATTGACTGTCCTGATAGAATCCATTGACTGTTCTGATAGAATCCATTGACTGTCCTGATAGAATCCATTGACTGTCCTGATAGAATCCATTGACTGTCCTGATAGAATCCTATGACTGTCCTGATAGAATCCATTGACTGTTCTGAGAGAATCCATTGACTGTCCTGATAGAATCCATTGACTGTTCTGAGAGAATCCATTGACTGTTCTGATAGAATCCATTGACTGTCCTGATAGAATCCATTGACTGTCCTGATAGAATCCATTGACTGTCCTGATAGAATCCATTGACTGTCCTGAGAGAATCCATTGACTGTTCTGATAGAATCCATTGACTGTTCTGATAGAATCCATTGACTGTTCTGAGAGAATCCATTGACTGTCCTGATAGAATCCATTGACTGTCCTGAGAGAATCCATTGACTGTCCTGAGAGAATCCATTGACTGTCTGATAGAATCCATTGACTGTCCTGATAGAATCCATTGACTGTCCTGAGAGAATCCATTGACTGTCCTGAGAGAATCCATTGACTGTCCTGATAGAATCCATTGACTGTCCTGATAGAATCCATTGACTGTCCTGATAGAATCCATTGACTGTTCTGATAGAATCCATTGACTGTTCTGATAGAATCCATTGACTGTTCTGATAGAATCCATTGACTGTTCTGATAGAATCCATTGACTGTCCTGATAGAATCCATTGACTGTCCTGATAGAATCCATTGACTGTCCTGAGAGAATCCATTGACTGTCCTGATAGAATCCATTGACTGTCCTGATAGAATCCATTGACTGTCCTGATAGAATCCATTGACTGTCCTGATAGAATCCATTGACTGTCCTGATAGAATCCATTGACTGTTCTGATAGAATCCATTGACTGTTCTGATAGAATCCATTGACTGTCCTGATAGAATCCATTGACTGTCCTGATAGAATCCATTGACTGTCCTGATAGAATCCATTGACTGTTCTGAGAGAATCCATTGACTGTTCTGATAGAATCCATTGACTGTTCTGATAGAATCCATTGACTGTTCTGATAGAATCCATTGACTGTTCTGATAGAATCCATTGACTGTCCTGATAGAATCCATTGACTGTTCTGATAGAATCCATTGACTGTTCTGATAGAATCCTATGACTGTTCTGATAGAATCCATTGACTGTTCTGATAGAATCCATTGACTGTTCTGATAGAATCCTATGACTGTTCTGATAGAATCCTATGACTGTTCTGATAGAATCCATTGACTGTTCTGATAGAATCCATTGACTGTCCTGATAGAATCCATTGACTGTTCTGAGAGAATCCATTGACTGTTCTGAGAGAATCCATTGACTGTTCTGAGAGAATCCTATGACTGTCCTGAGAGAATCCATTGACTGTTCTGAGAGAATCCTATGACTGTCCTGAGAGAATCCATTGACTGTTCTGAGAGAATCCATTGACTGTTCTGAGAGAATCCTATGACTGTCCTGAGAGAATCCATTGACTGTTCTGAGAGAATCCATTGACTGTTCTGATAGAATCCATTGACTGTTCTGATAGAATCCATTGACTGTTCTGAGAGAATCCATTGACTGTTCTGATAGAATCCATTGACTGTTCTGATAGAATCCATTGACTGTTCTGATAGAATCCATTGACTGTTCTGAGAGAATCCATTGACTGTTCTGAGAGAATCCATTGACTGTCCTGATAGAATCCATTGACTGTCCTGATAGAATCCATTGACTGTCCTGATAGAATCCATTGACTGTTCTGATAGAATCCATTGACTGTTCTGATAGAATCCATTGACTGTTCTGATAGAATCCATTGACTGTCCTGATAGAATCCATTGACTGTTCTGATAGAATCCATTGACTGTTCTGATAGAATCCATTGACTGTTCTGATAGAATCCATTGACTGTTCTGATAGAATCCATTGACTGTTCTGATAGAATCCATTGACTGTCCTGATAGAATCCATTGACTGTCCTGATAGAATCCATTGACTGTTCTGAGAGAATCCATTGACTGTTCTGAGAGAATCCATTGACTGTTCTGATAGAATCCATTGACTGTTCTGATAGAATCCATTGACTGTTCTGATAGAATCCATTGACTGTTCTGATAGAATCCATTGACTGTCCTGATAGAATCCATTGACTGTTCTGAGAGAATCCATTGACTGTCCTGATAGAATCCATGACTGTTCTGATAGAATCCATTGACTGTTCTGATAGAATCCATTGACTGTTCTGATAGAATCCATGACTGTCCTGATAGAATCCTATGACTGTTCTGATAGAATCCATTGACTGTTCTGAGAGAATCCATTGACTGTTCTGAGAGAATCCTATGACTGTCCTGAGAGAATCCATTGACTGTTCTGAGAGAATCCATTGACTGTTCTGAGAGAATCCTATGACTGTCCTGAGAGAATCCATTGACTGTTCTGAGAGAATCCTATGACTGTTCTGAGAGAATCCATTGACTGTTCTGAGAGAATCCATTGACTGTTCTGAGAGAATCCTATGACTGTCCTGAGAGAATCCATTGACTGTTCTGAGAGAATCCATTGACTGTTCTGAGAGAATCCATTGACTGTCCTGATAGAATCCATTGACTGTTCTGAGAGAATCCATTGACTGTTCTGAGAGAATCCATTGACTGTTCTGATAGAATCCATTGACTGTTCTGATAGAATCCATTGACTGTTCTGAGAGAATCCATTGACTGTTCTGATAGAATCCATTGACTGTTCTGAGAGAATCCATTGACTGTCCTGATAGAATCCATTGACTGTCCTGATAGAATCCATTGACTGTTCTGATAGAATCCATTGACTGTTCTGATAGAATCCATTGACTGTCCTGATAGAATCCATTGACTGTCCTGATAGAATCCATTGACTGTTCTGATAGAATCCATTGACTGTTCTGATAGAATCCATTGACTGTTCTGATAGAATCCATTGACTGTTCTGATAGAATCCATTGACTGTCCTGATAGAATCCATTGACTGTCCTGATAGAATCCATTGACTGTTCTGATAGAATCCATTGACTGTCCTGATAGAATCCATTGACTGTCCTGATAGAATCCATTGACTGTCCTGATAGAATCCATTGACTGTCCTGATAGAATCCATTGACTGTCCTGATAGAATCCATTGACTGTTCTGATAGAATCCATTGACTGTTCTGATAGAATCCATTGACTGTTCTGATAGAATCCATTGACTGTCCTGATAGAATCCATTGACTGTCCTGATAGAATCCATTGACTGTTCTGAGAGAATCCATTGACTGTTCTGATAGAATCCATTGACTGTCCTGATAGAATCCATTGACTGTTCTGATAGAATCCATTGACTGTTCTGATAGAATCCATTGACTGTCCTGATAGAATCCATTGACTGTTCTGATAGAATCCATTGACTGTTCTGATAGAATCCATTGACTGTTCTGATAGAATCCATTGACTGTCCTGATAGAATCCATTGACTGTCCTGATAGAATCCATTGACTGTTCTGATAGAATCCTATGACTGTTCTGATAGAATCCATTGACTGTCCTGATAGAATCCATTGACTGTTCTGATAGAATCCATTGACTGTTCTGATAGAATCCATTGACTGTTCTGATAGAATCCATTGACTGTTCTGAGAGAATCCATTGACTGTCCTGATAGAATCCTATGACTGTTCTGATAGAATCCATTGACTGTTCTGATAGAATCCATTGACTGTCCTGATAGAATCCTATGACTGTCCTGATAGAATCCATTGACTGTTCTGAGAGAATCCATTGACTGTTCTGAGAGAATCCATTGACTGTTCTGAGAGAATCCATTGACTGTCCTGAGAGAATCCATTGACTGTTCTGAGAGAATCCATTGACTGTTCTGAGAGAATCCTATGACTGTCCTGAGAGAATCCATTGACTGTTCTGAGAGAATCCTATGACTGTCCTGAGAGAATCCATTGACTGTTCTGAGAGAATCCTATGACTGTCCTGAGAGAATCCATTGACTGTTCTGATAGAATCCATTGACTGTTCTGATAGAATCCTTTGACTGTCCTGATAGAATCCATTGACTGTTCTGATAGAATCCATTGACTGTTCTGAGAGAATCCATTGACTGTCCTGAGAGAATCCATTGACTGTTCTGATAGAATCCATTGACTGTTCTGATAGAATCCATTGACTGTCCTGATAGAATCCATTGACTGTTCTGATAGAATCCATTGACTGTTCTGACAGAATCCATTGACTGTCCTGAGAGAATCCATTGACTGTTCTGATAGAATCCATTGACTGTTCTGAGAGAATCCATTGACTGTTCTGAGAGAATCCATTGACTGTTCTGAGAGAATCCATTGACTGTTCTGATAGAATCCATTGACTGTTCTGATAGAATCCATTGACTGTCCTGATAGAATCCATTGACTGTTCTGAGAGAATCCATTGACTGTTCTGATAGAATCCATTGACTGTTCTGAGAGAATCCATTGACTGTTCTGAGAGAATCCATTGACTGTTCTGAGAGAATCCATTGACTGTCCTGATAGAATCCATTGACTGTCCTGAGAGAATCCATTGACTGTCCTGAGAGAATCCATTGACTGTTCTGATAGAATCCATTGACTGTCCTGATAGAATCCATTGACTGTCCTGATAGAATCCATTGACTGTCCTGATAGAATCCATTGACTGTTCTGAGAGAATCCATGACTGTTCTGATAGAATCCTATGACTGTTCTGAGAGAATCCATTGACTGTTCTGATAGAATCCATTGACTGTCCTGATAGAATCCATTGACTGTTCTGAGAGAATCCATTGACTGTTCTGATAGAATCCATGACTGTTCTGATAGAATCCATTGACTGTTCTGAGATAATCCATTGACTGTCCTGAGAGAATCCATTGACTGTCCTGAGAGAATCCTATGACTGTCCTGAGAGAATCCATGACTGTCCTGAGAGAATCCATTGACTGTCCTGATAGAATCCTATGACTGTTCTGATAGAATCCATTGACTGTTCTGATAGAATCCATTGACTTGTCCTGATAGAATCCTATGACTGTCCTGATAGAATCCATTGACTGTTCTGAGAGAATCCATTGACTGTTCTGAGAGAATCCATTGACTGTTCTGAGAGAATCCATTGACTGTCCTGAGAGAATCCATTGACTGTCCTGAGAGAATCCATTGACTGTTCTGAGAGAATCCTATGACTGTCCTGAGAGAATCCATTGACTGTTCTGAGAGAATCCTATGACTGTCCTGAGAGAATCCATTGACTGTTCTGAGAGAATCCTATGACTGTTCTGAGAGAATCCATTGACTGTTCTGATAGAATCCATTGACTGTTCTGATAGAATCCATTGACTGTTCTGATAGAATCCATTGACTGTTCTGATAGAATCCATTGACTGTTCTGATAGAATCCATTGACTGTCCTGATAGAATCCATTGACTGTTCTGATAGAATCCATTGACTGTTCTGATAGAATCCATTGACTGTCCTGATAGAATCCATTGACTGTTCTGATAGAATCCATTGACTGTTCTGATAGAATCCATTGACTGTCCTGAGAGAATCCATTGACTGTTCTGATAGAATCCATTGACTGTTCTGAGAGAATCCATTGACTGTTCTGAGAGAATCCATTGACTGTTCTGAGAGAATCCATTGACTGTTCTGATAGAATCCATTGACTGTTCTGATAGAATCCATTGACTGTCCTGATAGAATCCATTGACTGTTCTGAGAGAATCCATTGACTGTTCTGATAGAATCCATTGACTGTTCTGAGAGAATCCATTGACTGTTCTGAGAGAATCCATTGACTGTTCTGAGAGAATCCATTGACTGTTCTGAGAGAATCCATTGACTGTCCTGATAGAATCCATTGACTGTCCTGATAGAATCCATTGACTGTCCTGATAGAATCCATTGACTGTCCTGATAGAATCCATTGACTGTCCTGATAGAATCCATTGACTGTCCTGATAGAATCCATTGACTGTTCTGAGAGAATCCTATGACTGTTCTGATAGAATCCTATGACTGTTCTGAGAGAATCCATTGACTGTTCTGATAGAATCCATTGACTGTCCTGATAGAATCCATTGACTGTTCTGAGAGAATCCATTGACTGTTCTGATAGAATCCTATGACTGTCCTGATAGAATCCATTGACTGTTCTGAGATAATCCATTGACTGTCCTGAGAGAATCCATTGACTGTCCTGAGAGAATCCTATGACTGTCCTGAGAGAATCCTATGACTGTCCTGAGAGAATCCATTGACTGTCCTGATAGAATCCATTGACTGTCCTGATAGAATCCATTGACTGTCCTGATAGAATCCATTGACTGTCCTGAGAGAATCCATTGACTGTCCTGAGAGAATCCATTGACTGTCCTGAGAGAATCCATTGACTGTTCTGATAGAATCCATTGACTGTCCTGATAGAATCCATTGACTGTTCTGATAGAATCCATTGACTGTTCTGATAGAATCCATTGACTGTCCTGATAGAATCCATTGACTGTTCTGATAGAATCCATTGACTGTTCTGAGAGAATCCATTGACTGTTCTGAGAGAATCCATTGACTGTTCTGAGAGAATCCATTGACTGTCCTGATAGAATCCATTGACTGTCCTGATAGAATCCATTGACTGTCCTGATAGAATCCATTGACTGTCCTGATAGAATCCATTGACTGTCCTGATAGAATCCATTGACTGTCCTGATAGAATCCATTGACTGTTCTGATAGAATCCATTGACTGTTCTGATAGAATCCATTGACTGTTCTGATAGAATCCATTGACTGTTCTGAGAGAATCCATTGACTGTTCTGATAGAATCCATTGACTGTCCTGAGAGAATCCATTGACTGTTCTGAGAGAATCCATTGACTGTCCTGATAGAATCCATTGACTGTCCTGATAGAATCCATTGACTGTCCTGATAGAATCCATTGACTGTTCTGATAGAATCCATTGACTGTTCTGAGAGAATCCATTGACTGTTCTGATAGAATCCATTGACTGTTCTGATAGAATCCATTGACTGTCCTGAGAGAATCCATTGACTGTCCTGAGAGAATCCATTGACTGTTCTGATAGAATCCATTGACTGTTCTGATAGAATCCATTGACTGTTCTGATAGAATCCATTGACTGTCCTGATAGAATCCATTGACTGTTCTGAGAGAATCCATTGACTGTCCTGATAGAATCCTATGACTGTTCTGATAGAATCCATTGACTGTTCTGATAGAATCCATTGACTGTTCTGATAGAATCCTATGACTGTTCTGATAGAATCCTATGACTGTTCTGATAGAATCCATTGACTGTTCTGATAGAATCCATTGACTGTCCTGATAGAATCCATTGACTGTTCTGAGAGAATCCATTGACTGTTCTGATAGAATCCATTGACTGTTCTGATAGAATCCATTGACTGTTCTGATAGAATCCATTGACTGTTCTGAGATAATCCATTGACTGTCCTGAGAGAATCCATTGACTGTCCTGAGAGAATCCTATGACTGTCCTGAGAGAATCCTATGACTGTCCTGAGAGAATCCTATGACTGTCCTGAGAGAATCCATTGACTGTCCTGAGAGAATCCATTGACTGTTCTGAGAGAATCCATTGACTGTTCTGAGAGAATCCATTGACTGTCCTGAGAGAATCCATTGACTGTTCTGATAGAATCCATTGACTGTTCTGATAGAATCCATTGACTGTTCTGATAGAATCCTATGACTGTTCTGATAGAATCCTATGACTGTTCTGATAGAATCCATTGACTGTTCTGATAGAATCCATTGACTGTCCTGATAGAATCCTATGAGAAGAATCCTATGACTGTTCTGATAGAATCCTGATGAATCTGACTTCTGATAGAATCCATTGACTGTTCTGAGAGAATCCATTGACTGTCCTGATAGAATCCATTGACTGTTCTGAGA
>NC_068423.1:29712705-29730205 GCF_023373465.1 Oncorhynchus keta
AACAGTTGATAGAGCTGTAGGAGGTTTACAACAGTTGAGAGAGCTGTAGGAGGTTTACAACAGTTGATAGAGCTGTAGGAGGTTTACAACAGTTGAGAGAGCTGTAGGAGAGTTGAGAGAGCTGTAGGAGGTTTACAACAGTTGATAGAGCTGTAGGAGGTTTACAACAGTTGATAGAGCTGTAGGAGGTTTACAACAGTTGATAGAGCTGTAGGAGGTTTACAACAGTTGATAGAGCTGTAGGAGGTTTACAACAGTTGATAGAGCTGTAGGAGGTTTACAACAGTTGATAGAGCTGTAGGAGGTTTACAACAGTTGATAGAGCTGTAGGAGGTTTACAACAGTTGATAGAGCTGTAGGAGGTTTACAACAGTTGATAGAGCTGTAGGAGGTTTACAACAGTTGATAGAGCTGTAGGAGGTTTACAACAGTTGATAGAGCTGTAGGAGGTTAACAACAGTTGATAGAGCTGTAGGAGGTTTACAACAGTTGATAGAGCTGTAGGAGGTTTACAACAGTTGATAGAGCTGTAGGAGGTTTACAACAGTTGATAGAGCTGTAGGAGGTTTACAACAGTTGATAGAGCTGTAGGAGGTTTACAACAGTTGATAGAGCTGTAGGAGGTTTACAACAGTTGATAGAGCTGTAGGAGGTTTACAACAGTTGATAGAGCTGTAGGATGTTTACAACAGTTGATAGAGCTGTAGGAGGTTAACAACAGTTGATAGAGCTGTAGGTTAACAACAGTTGATAGAGCTGTAGGAGGTTTACAACAGTTGATAGAGCTGTAGGAGGTTTACAACAGTTGATAGAGCTGTAGGAGGTTAACAACAGTTGATAGAGCTGTAGGAGGTTAACAACAGTTGATAGAGCTGTAGGAGGTTAACAACAGTTGATAGAGCTGTAGGAGGTTAACAACAGTTGATAGAGCTGTAGGAGGTTAACAACAGTTGATAGAGCTGTAGGAGGTTAACAACAGTTGATAGAGCTGTAGGAGGTTTACAACAGTTGATAGAGCTGTAGGAGGTTTACAACAGTTGATAGAGCTGTAGGAGGTTAACAACAGTTGATAGAGCTGTAGGAGGTTTACAACAGTTGATAGAGCTGTAGGAGGTTAACAACAGTTGATAGAGCTGTAGGAGGTTAACAACAGTTGATAGAGCTGTAGGAGGTTTACAACAGTTGATAGAGCTGTAGGAGGTTTACAACAGTTGATAGAGCTGTAGGAGGTTTACAACAGTTGATAGAGCTGTAGGAGGTTTACAACAGTTGATAGAGCTGTAGGAGGTTAACAACAGTTGAGAGAGCTGTAGGAGGTTAACAACAGTTGAGAGAGCTGTAGGAGGTTTACAACAGTTGATAGAGCTGTAGGAGGTTTACAACAGTTGATAGAGCTGTAGGAGGTTTACAACAGTTGAGAGAGCTGTAGGAGGTTTACAACAGTTGAGAGAGCTGTAGGAGGTTTACAACAGTTGATAGAGCTGTAGGAGGTTTACAACAGTTGAGAGAGCTGTAGGAGGTTAACAACAGTTGATAGAGCTGTAGGAGGTTTACAACAGTTGATAGAGCTGTAGGAGGTTTACAACAGTTGAGAGAGCTGTAGGAGGTTTACAACAGTTGAGAGAGCTGTAGGAGGTTTACAACAGTTGATAGAGCTGTAGGAGGTTTACAACAGTTGATAGAGCTGTAGGAGGTTTACAACAGTTGAGAGAGCTGTAGGAGGTTAACAACAGTTGATAGAGCTGTAGGAGGTTTACAACAGTTGATAGAGCTGTAGGAGGTTTACAACAGTTGAGAGAGCTGTAGGAGGTTTACAACAGTTGATAGAGCTGTAGGAGGTTTACAACAGTTGATAGAGCTGTAGGAGGTTTACAACAGTTGATAGAGTTGTAGGAGGTTTACAACAGTTGATAGAGCTGTAGGAGGTTTACAACAGTTGATAGAGCTGTAGGAGGTTTACAACAGTTGAGAGAGCTGTAGGAGGTTTACAACAGTTGATAGAGCTGTAGGAGGTTTACAACAGTTGAGAGAGCTGTAGGAGGTTTACAACAGTTGATAGAGCTGTAGGAGGTTAACAACAGTTGATAGAGCTGTAGGAGTATTGCTACACATGCAGGTTGGCTCTCTCTCCCTACCTCTCCCTCTCGCTCAACTCTCCCTCTCCCGCTCACCTCTCCCTCTCCCGCTCACCTCTCCCTCTCCCGCTCACCTCTCCCTCTCCCGCTCACCTCTCCCTCCCTCCCTCGCTCACCTCCCTCTCACCTATCGCTCCCCTCGCTCTCACCTCTCCCTCTCCCTCTCCCACCTCCCTCTCCCCCTCCCCCTCACCTATCGCCCCCTCTCACATCTCTCACCCCTCACCTCTCTCACCCTCACCTCTCTCACTCTCACCTCTCTCTCCCTCTCACCTCTCTCTCCTCTCTCTCCCTCTCTCCCCCTCCCTCTCTCCTCTCTCTCCCCTCTCTCCCCCTCCCTATCTCTCTCTCTCACCCACTCCCTCTCACACCTCTCTCTCTCCCTCCCTCTCACACACCTCTCTCCCCTCCCTCTCCCTCATCTCTCCCCCTCCCTCGCTCTCCCTCCCTCACCTCACCTCTCTCCTCCCCATCTCTCCCCCTCCCTCTCTCTCTCACCCCCTCCCTCTCACACCTCTCTCTCTCTCCCCCTCCCTCTCTCTCACCTCTCTCTTCCCCTCCCTCTCACACATCTCTCTCTCACCTCTCTCTCCCCTCCCTCTTCCCCTCCCTCTTCCCCTCCCTCTCACACTCTCTCTCTCTCTCACCTCTCTCTCTCACCTCTCTCTCTCACCTCTCTCTCTCACCTCTCTCTCTCACCTCTCTCTCTCACCTCTCTCTCCTAACTTACTCAGCAGTTTGTTGAGGAGGAGAGTAGGAGGAAGGATGTTGAATCCGGTTCAAAAAAAAAAAAAAAAACTATTTTTTTCCAGAAACACTCATTTGTATGTTTTGTCACATTTTTCTAATAAAAAGCATCAAATCTGGAAAATGTCAAAGAACGTTCAACAGATCTGGAGCTCATCAGTCACTTAAACTCAAACCACAAGTCATGAAAACAGGAAGAAAAAAAACGGGTTCTTGTAAATTATGATTAAATATCTTTAAATATCTTCTCAATGTAATCCAATGATATTTATTTGAATTAGTTAACATGTCAAACGTATAAATGTTTATGAGCAGTTTGTAATCTAAATAAAGTTCAGCAGAGAAAACAGTGACATGTTTGTTTGTTGTTGTGGAGAGGCTCACCTTGGCTTTCCCATCCTGGGCAGACATGTAGCCAACACACATGCTTTCTGTAGTGTGGCTCCACAGGAACTCAACTGGGGGGAGACAGAGAGAGAGGAAGAGGAGAGAGGAGAGAGAGAGACAAAGAGGAGAGAGAGAGGAAGAGGAGAGAGAAAGAGGAGAGAGAAAGAGGAGAGAGAAAGAGGAGAGAGAGAAGAGGAGAGAGAAAGAGGAGAGAGAGAAAGAGGAGAGAGAAAGAGGAGAGAGAGAAGAGAGAAAGAGGAGAGAGAGAGAGAGAGAGAGAGAGAGAGAGAGAGAGAGAGAGGGAGAGAGAGAGAGAAAGAGAGAGAGGAGAAAGAGAGAGAGGGAGAGAGGGAGAAAGAGAGAGAGGGAGAGAGGGAGAGAGAGGGGAGGGAGGGGAGAGAGAGGGAGAGAGAGGGGGAGGGAGGGGGAGAGAGAGGGAGAGAGAGGGAGAGAGAGGGAGAGAGAGAGGGGGAGAGAGAGGGGGAGAGAGAGGGGGAGAGAGAGGGGGAGAGAGAGGGGGAGAGAGAGGGAGAGAGAGGGGGAGAGAGAGGGAGAGAGAGGGAGAGAGAGGGGAGAGAGAGGGGAGAGAGGGGGAGAGAGAGGGGGAGAGAGAGGGGGAGAGAGAGGGGGAGAGAGAGGGGAGAGAGAGGGGGAGAGGGGAGGGAGGGGAGAGAGAGGGGAAGGGAGAAATAAAAAAGTTGATGAGTGCAGGGCAGACAAAAAGAAGTCTGTTGGTCATAGGGACCAGGAAGTTTGGTCCAGTTTCTGAGAAGCCTAGTGGTTAGGAGGAGTTACACACTTCATAAACTTTATATCCGTCAGACAGAGGAAAAACATTGCACTTTGACAGCTGGCAACAAAGTCTGTGTCCCAAATTAAAATTTTAGTCATTTATCCAGAGCAACGCACAATTAGTGCATTCATCTTCAGATAGCCTGGATGTCAGGAGAGGGTTGGGTTGTAAAACTCTTACCCAGTATAGCCTGGATGTCAGGAGAGGGTTGGGTTATAAACTCTTACCCAGTATAGCCTGGATGTCAGGAGAGGGTTGGGTTATAAACTCTTACCCAGTATAGCCTGGATGTCAGGAGAGGGTTGGGTTATAAACTCTTACCCAGTATAGCCTGGATGTCAGGAGAGGGTTGGGTTATAAACTCTTACCCAGTATAGCCTGGATGTCAGGAGAGGGTTGGGTTATAAACTCTTACCCAGTATAGCCTGGATGTCAGGAGAGGGTTGGGCGTCGGAACATCTGCAGCACCTCAGGACGATGACCCTCCAAGGACACAGTCCTCACTGGCCAGGAACGGGAACCTGGTGGAGACAGGGGATGAGACAGTGTAGGGGGACGACGACAGGGGAGGTGAGGGGCGGAAACAGGGGAGGGGGGACGGGGACATGGGAGGGGAGGGGCGGAAACAGGGGGAGGGGGAACAGGGGAGGTGAGGGGCGGAAACAGGGGGGAGACATGGGAGGTGAGGGGCGGAAACAGGGGGGAGACATGGGAGGGGAGGGGCGGAAACAGGGGGGTGAGGGGCGGAAACAGGGGGGACATGGGAGGGGAGGAAACAGGGGGGCAGGGGTGGTGAGGGGCGGAAACAGGGGGAGACATGGGAGGGGAGGGGCGGGAAACAGGGGGAGACATGGGAGGGGAGGGGCGGAAACAGGGGGTGAGGGGCGGAAACAGGGGGAGACATGGGAGGGGAGGGGCGGAAACAGGGGGTGAGGGGCGGAAACAGGGGGGGAGACATGGGAGGGGAGGGGCGGAAACAGGGGGTGAGGGGCGGAAACAGGGGGGAGACATGGGAGGTGAGGGGCGGAAACAGGGGGAGACATGGGAGGGGAGGGGCGGAAACAGGGGGGGGGGACATGGGAGGGAGGGGAGGAAACAGGGGGGCAGGGGAGGTGAGGGGCGGAAACAGGGGGACATGGGAGGGGAGGGGCGGGGAGACAGGAGAGGGGGAGGAGACAGGGGAGGGGCGGAGACATGGGAAGGAGGGGGCGGAAACAGGGGGACATGGGAGGGGAGGGGCGGAAACAGGGGGGACATGGGAGGGGAGGGGCGGAAACAGAGGGGGGGAGGGGGACATGGGAGGGGAGGGGCGGAAACAGGGGGGGGCAGGGGAGGTGAGGGGCGGAAACAGGGGGGGGGCATGGGAGGGGAGGGGCGGGGGAGACAGGAGAGGGGGAGGAGACAGGGGAGGGGAGGGGCGGAGACATGTGAGGGGAGGGGCGGGGGAGACAGGGGAGGGAGGAGACATGTGAGGGGAGGGGGAGACAGGAGAGGGGGGAGACAATGGAAGGGAAGGGGAGGGGAGACAGGAGAGGGGGGGCATGGGAGGGGAGGGGGAGACAGGAGAGGGGGGCATGGGAGAGGAGGGGGAGACAGGGGAGGGGAGAATGTTTTTAGTCTATATAACTAATACAAAATGACTCAATTCATTGTAACACTTTATTACCTACATAAAGCCTTCATAATACATTCATAACATTATGAAATGACAATGTTGGTGACCATGTTGTGAAGGTGAGCTGAGAGTTGTCTAATATCTATCAGGAATTCAACTGAGAGTTGTCTAATATCTATCAGGAATTCAACTGAGCTGAGAGTTGTCTAATATCTATCAGGAATTCAACTGAGCTGAGAGCTGTCTAATATCTATCAGGAATTCAACTGAGAGTTGTCTAATATCTATCAGGAATTCAACTGAGAGTTGTCTAATATCTATCAGGAATTCAACTGAGAGTTGTCTAATATCTATCAGGAATTCAACTGAGAGTTGTCTAATATCTATCAGGAATTCAACTGAGAGTTGTCTAATATCTATCAGGAATTCAACTGAGAGTTGTCTAATATCTATCAGGAATTCAACTGAGAGTTGTCTAATATCTATCAGGAATTCAACTGAGAGTTGTCTAATATCTATCAGGAATTCAACTGAGAGTTGTCTAATATCTATCAGGAATTCAACTGAGAGTTGTCTAATATCTATCAGGAATTCAACTGAGAGTTGTCTAATATCTATCAGGAATTCAACTGAGAGCTGTCTAATATCTATCAGGAATTCAACTGAGAGTTGTCTAATATCTATCAGGAATTCAACTGAGCTGAGAGCTGTCTAATATCTATCAGGAATTCAACTGAGAGTTGTCTAATATCTATCAGGAATTAAATGGTATGAATTTCTTCGTCACTCTCCCTACCCTCCGGGCTACCTCGTCACTCTCCCTACCCTCCGGGCTACCTCGTCACTCTCCCTACCCTCCGGGCTACCTCGTCACTCTCCCTACCCTCCGGGCTACCTCGTCACTCTCCCTACCCTCCGGGCTACCTCGTCACTCTCCCTACCCTCCGGGCTACCTCGTCACTCTCTCTACCCTCCGGGCTACTTCGTCACTCTCCCTTACCCTCCGGGCTACCTCGTCACTCTCCCTACCCTCCGGGCTACCTCGTCACTCTCTCCACCCTCCGGGCTACCTCGTCACTCTCTCCACCCTCCGGGCTACCTCGTCACTACCCCGTCACTCTCTCCACCCTCCGGGCTACCTCGTCACTACCTCGTCACTCTCTCCACCCTCCGGGCTACCTCGTCACTACCTCGTCACTCTCTCCACCCTCCGGGCTACCTCGTCACTCTCTCCACCCTCCGGGCTACCTCGTCACTCTCTCCACCCTCCGGGCTACCTCGTCACTACCTCGTCACTCTCTCCACCCTCCGGGCTACCTCGTCACTCTCTCTACCCTCCGGGCTACCTCGTCACTCTCTCCACCCTCCGGGCTACCTCGTCACTCTCTCCACCCTCCGGGCTACCTCGTCACTCTCTCTACCCTCCGGGCTACCTCGTCACTCTCTCTACCCTCCGGGCTACCTCGTCACTCTCTCCACCCTCCGGGCTACCTCGTCACTCTCTCTACCCTCCGGGCTACCTCGTCACTCTCTCTACCCTCCGGGCTACCTCGTCACTCTCTCTACCCTCCGGGCTACCTCGTCACTCTCTCTACCCTCCGGGCTACCTCGTCACTCTCTCTACCCTCCGGGCTACCTCGTCACTCTCTCTACCCTCCGGGCTACCTCGTCACTCTCTCTACCCTCCGGGCTACCTCGTCACTCTCTCTACCCTCCGGGCTACCTCGTCACTCTCTCTACCCTCCGGGCTACCTCGTCACTCTCTCTACCCTCCGGGCTACCTCGTCACTCTCTACCCTCCGGGCTACCTCGTCACTACCGCGTCACTATCCTTCCCTCCGGCTCAATAAGGAGATTGACAATGAAGAAAAAGCAGCATGCGAGTCATATTATTTAGAGAGCTGGACATAAAGAATGAGAATCATTCTAGATATTCTATTTAGAGAGCTGGACATAAAGAATGAGAATCATTCTAGATATTCTATTTAGAGAGCTTCAATTAAATGGGTTGTGTAAGCTGAGTGAGGATTGTCTGGCCACATCAAAGACTCATCATCTCTCATCACGAAGGAAAGACTGTGTGTGTGTCTGTCTGAGCGTAAGTGTTTATAGAGCTGTGTTAGGTTTAATGAGAGACTTCAGAGACAACAACAGGACCATCTAGATCATCGCTATTCCAACTGTCCAGAGCACAAATCTTTACTAGAGCCCCGCGGGCCCTGGTGGCTAGAGCCCCGCGGGCCCTGGTGGCTAGAGCCCAGCGGGCCCTGGTGGCTAGAGCCCCGCGGGCCCTGGTGGCTAGAGCCCCGCGGGCCCTGGTGGCTAGAGCCCCGCGGGCCCTGGTGGCTAGAGCCCCGCGGGCCCTGGTGGCTAGAGCCCCGCGGGCCCTGGTGGCTAGAGCCCAACGGGCCCTGGTGGCTAGAGCCCTGCGGGCCCTGGTGGTTAGAGCCCCGCGGGCCCTGGTGGTTAGAGCCCCGCGGGCCCTGGTGGTTAGAGCCCCTGTTCTCTCCTCCTCTCTGTTTAACTCTGACGGACACTTCCTCTCATAGACCCAGAAAGAGAGAGAGAAGAAGAAAGAGAGAGAAGAAAGAGAGAGAGAGAGAGAAGAAGAAAGAGAGAAGAAGAGAGAGAGAAGAAGAGAGAGAAGAGAGAGAGAGAGAGAGAGAGAGAGAGAGAGAGAGAGAGAGAGAGAGAGAGAGAGAGAGAGAGAGAGAGAGAGAGAGAGAGAGAGAGAGAGAGAGAGAGAGAGAGAGAGAGAGAGAGAGAGAGAGAGAGAGAGAGATAGATAGAGAGAGAGAGAGACACAGAGAGAGAGAGAGAGAGACACAGAGAGAGAGAGAGAGACAGAGAGAGAGAGAGAGAGAGAGAGAGGGAGAGAGAGACAGAGAGAGACAGAGAGAGACAGAGAGAGACAGAGAGAGACAGAGAGAAACAGAGAGAAACAGAGGGAAACAGAGGGAAACAGAGGGAAACAGAGGGAAACAGAGGGAAACAGAGGGAGCCCAACAAAGTTAACAAGGCCTATTCAACACTGACCACTTGTGAAAATACAGAAATAACCCAACACCATCTTCAGAATTAAAATATTGATGTGGCCATGAAAATAAGGACCCCCGCGGGGTCGAATATGAATGAAGGGCCGTTAGCAGAACAGTTGTGATCCGTTCACCAAGACATGGTCCACTTGGACCTCTGTTGTCACCGTTTCCAGTTGTTAGACAATTAATGCTTTTTCACTTCAGTTTTTTGTCATGACCTCCTCCGTGCCAAACTGAGACGTGTCTCTCCGTACGTACACACATGCTTGGCTGAAACTGACAGTGTGTGTGTGTGTGTGTGTGACTTACTGATGAACTTGTTCTGCATAGCCTCCAGCAGCGCCTGGTGAGCATCTTCACACTGCATGGCAGAAGAACACTCACGCGCTAGCATGGTTCGTATTAGATGTTCCCCACAACCTATACACACACACACACACACACACACACACACACACACACACACACACACACACAGGAGGGAGATGCTTATCAATGTATGGGTTATGTATTTATATTATATTATTATTATATTATTATTATTATTTATATTATTTATTATTATTATTATTATTATGGGTTATGTATGGGTTATGTATGAGTTATGTATTTATATTATATTATTATTATATTATTATTATTATTATTTATATTATTTATTATTATTATTATGGGTTATGTATGGGTTATGTATGGGTTATGTATGGGTTATGCATGGGTTATGTATGGGTTATGTATGGGTTATGTATGGGTTATGCATGGGTTATGTATGGGTTATGCATGGGTTATGTATGGGTTATGTATGGGTTATGTATGGGTTATGTATGGGTTATGTATGGGTTATGCATGGGTTATGTATGGGTTATGCATGGGTTATGTATGGTTATGTATGGGTTATGTATGGGTTATGTATGGGTTATGCATGGATGTCCTTTGGGTGGTGGATAATTATTGATAAACACGGGAAAGAGTTGAGTGTCTAAAACCCAGCAGCGTTGCAGTTCTTGACACAAACCGGTGCGCCCGGCACCTACCACCATAACCCCGTTCAAACCGGTGCACCAGGCACCTACCACCATAACCCCGTTCAAACCGGTGCGCCCGGCACCTACCACCATAACCCCGTTCAAACCGGTGCACCTACCACCATAACCCCGTTCAAACCGGTGCGCCCGGCACCTACCACCATAACCCCGTTCAAACCGGTGCACCTACCACCATAACCCCGTTCAAACCGGTGCACCTACCACCATAACCCCGTTCAAACCGGTGCACCTACCACCATAACCCCGTTCAAACCGGTGCACCTACCACCATAACCCCGTTCAAACCGGTGTGCCAGGCACCTACCACCATAACCCCGTTCAAACCGGTGCACCTACCACCATAACCCCGTTCAAACCGGTGCGCCTACCACCATAACCCCGTTCAAACCGGTGCACCTACCACCATAACCCCGTTCAAACCGGTGCACCTACCACCATAACCCCGTTCAAACCGGTGCGCCTACCACCATAACCCCGTTCAAAAGGCACTTCAATATTTTGTCTTGTCCGTTCACCCTCTGCACGCCAACACAATACATGTGTCAATCGAGGCTTAAAAATCCTTCTTGAACCCGTCTCCCTCCCCTTCATCTACACTGATTGAAGTGGATTTAACAGGTGACATCAATAAGGGATCACAGCTTTCACCTGGATTCACCTGGTCAGTCTGTGTCATGGAAAGAACATTCTTAAGTGTCCTTCATGTTTTTTTGCAAACTCAGTGTATAAACACGTCCACACTGGCAGGAGAACAGATCAGTCAGTCAGAACACATCGTACAGCCGAGAGGGGACAGAGATGCATGCCGGTTAGCATGCCTGTACGATTAATCGATTTCAGATCTAAATTGCGATATTGGCATGTGCAATATCCATATCGCATGAGGCTGCAATTTTTCTCCTTTCATTGAATGCGGTTCCATGCACACAGTGTGATTATTGGGGATAGTCAGATGAATACAATATAGCGTGATTTAAACATTTAAACACGCTTTGCAAGAAGAACGATTTCCCTAATAATCCTGTTTACAAGGACACATCTGCAATCAGACTGACTGATGGGACTTTTGATAAATGCAAACGTTCTACCACAGCGACCTTGTTTTTTTGTGTTTTTTTTTATTCTGAGTTGCGACATAGAACGTATGTAAGTGAAAACTGTTATACATTTTAACATTTATTTAAAAATTTTAAAGGATATGATCGCGAAAAAAACCTACAAAAACATATTGTTAAGTAAAAACTAAAAAAACGTAAAATTGGACTAAATTGACATTGTTTTATTAAATTATTATTTATTAAATTAAAAGTACACGGCTCAAATAAATAAAGGGAACACTTAAACAACACAATGTAACTCCAAGTCAATCACACTTCTGTGAAATCAAACTGTCCACATAGGAAGCAACACTGATTGACAATACATTTCACTGCTGTTGTGCAAATGGAATAGACAACAGGTGGAAATTATAGGCAATTAGCAAGACACCCCCAATAAAGGAGTGGTTCTGCAGGTGGTGACCACAGACCACTTCTCAGTTCCTATGCTTCCTGGCTGATGTTTTGGTCACTTTTGAATGCTGGCGGTGCTTTCACACTAGTGGTAGCATGAGACTGAGTCTACAACCCACACAAGTGGCTCAGGTAGTGCAGCTCATCCAGGATGGCACATCAATGCGAGCTGTGGCAAGAAGGTTTGCTGTGTCTGTCAGCGTAGTGTCCAGAGCATGGAGGCGCTACCAGGAGACAGGCCAGTACATCAAGAGACGTGGAGGAGGCCGTAGGTGGGCAACAACCCAGCAGCAGGACCGCTACCTCCGCCTTTGTGCAAGGAGGAGCAGGAGGAGCACTGCCAGAGCCCTGGGTTCCTCCACAATGCAAGACAATGATAGACCTCATGTGGCTGCAAGAGGAACGCATTGATGCTATGGACTGGCCCGCCCGTTCCCCAGACCTGAATCCAATTGGGTGGGGGTTGTGCTTAGCACATCTGGGACATCATGTCTCGCTCCATCCACCAACGCCACGCCCAGCCACATGAGGTCTATCATTGTCTTGCATTAGGAGGAACCCAGGGCAAACCTGCACCAGCATATGGTCTCACAAGGGGGGTCTGAGGATCTCATCTCGGGGCCTAATGGCAGTCAGGCTACCTCTGGCGAGCACATGGAGGGCTGTTAGGCCCCCAAAGAAATGCCACCCCACACCATGACTGACCCACCGCCAAACCGGTCATGCTGGAGGATGTTGCAGGCAGCAGAAGGCGTTCTCCACGGCATCTCCAGACTCTGTCACATGTGCTCAGTGTGAACCTGCTTTCATCTGTGAAGAGCACAGGGCGCCAGTGGTGAATTTGCCAATCTTGGTGTTCTTTGGCATATGCCAAACGTCCTGCACGGTGTTGGGCTGTAAGCACAACCCCCACCTGTGGACGTCGGGCCCTCATACCACCCCCTCATGGAGTCTGTTTCTGACTGTTTGAGCAGACACATGCACATTTGTGGCCTGCTGGAGGTCATTTGCAGGGCTCTGGCAACGTGGCGTTGCACCACAGACTGTCCAGAGTTGGCGGATGCTTTAGTCCAAGGCTGGGAGGAGATCCCTCAGGAGACCATCCGCCACCTACTCAGGAGCATGCCCAGACGTTGTAGGGAGGTCATACAGGCACGATGAGGACACACACACTACTGAGCCCCATTTTGACTAAACAGGTGTCCCGACTTCACCTCCCAACTAAACAGGTGTCCCACCTTCACCTCCCAACTAAACAGGTGTCCACACCTTCACCTCCCGACTAAACAGGTGTCCCCACCTTCACCTCCCAACTAAACAGGTGTCCCCACCTTCACCTCCCGACTAAACAGGTGTCCCCACCTTCACCTCCCGACTAAACAGGTGTCCCCACCTTCACCTCCCGACTAAACAGGTGTCCCCACCTTCACCTCCCAACTAAACAGGTGTCCCACCTTCACCTCCCAACTAAACAGGTGTCCCACCTTCACCTCCCAACTAAACAGGTGGCCCCACCTTCACCTCCCGACTAAACAGGTGGCCCATCTTCACCTCCCAACTAAACAGGTGGCCCCACCTTCACCTCCCAACTAAACAGGTGGCCCATCTTCACCTCCCAACTAAACAGGTGGCCCACCTTCACCTCCCAACTAAACAGGTGGCCCACCTTCACCTCCCAACTAAACAGGTGGCCCATCTTCACCTCCCAACTAAACAGGTGTCCCCACCTTCACCTCCCAACTAAACAGGTGTCCCCACCTTCACCTCCCAACTCTAGACTGAACAGGTGGATGGATGTCTCCACTACATTAATAAGGTTAACAATTGAGGAATGTGTACATCTAAACCAGTTGCGTGAAGCTTTATAAAAAGAGAATAGTGTAAATGCAGGAAGGTTGACGACGTACACTACACACAAGCTGTTTTCAAAATGGGACCCATGTCAAACCCAGACAGTCAACGAGGGAAAGACCCATGTCAAACCCAGACAGTCAACGAGGGAAAGACCCATGTCAAACCCAGACAGTCAACGAGGGAAAAACCCATGTCAAACCCAGACAGTCAACCAGGGAAAGACCCATGTCAAACCCAGACAGTCAACCAGGGAAAGACCCAGACAGTCAACCAGGGAAAGACCCAGACAGTCAACAGGGAAAGACCCAGACAGTCAACAGGGAAAGACCCATGTAAAACCCAGACAGTCAACAGGGAAAGACCTCAGACAGTCAAGCAGGGAAAGACCCATGTCAAACCCAGACAGTCAACGAGGGAAAGACCCATGTCAAACCCAGACAGTCAAACAGGGAAAGACCCAGACAGTCAACGAGGGAAAGACCCAGACAGTCAACGAGGGAAAGACCCATGTAAAACCCAGACAGTCAACGAGGGAAAGACCCAGACAGTCAGCCAGGGAAAAACCCATGTCAAACCCAGACAGTCAACGAGGGAAAGACCCATGTCAAACCCAGACAGTCAACCAGGGAAAGACCCAGACAGTCAACCATGGAAAGACCCATGTAAAACCCAGACAGTCAACGAGGGAAAGACCCATGTCAAACCCAGACAGTCAACAAGGGAAAGACCCATGTCAAACCCAGACAGTCAAGCAGGGAAAGACCCATGTCAAACCCAGACAGTCAACCAGGGAAAGACCCATGTCAAACCCAGACAGTCAACCAGGGAAAGACCCATGTCAAACCCAGACAGTCAACCAGGGAAAGACCCATGTAAAACCCAGACAGTCAACCAGGGAAAGACCCATGTCAAACCCAGACAGTCAACCAGGGAAAGACCCATGTAAAACCCAGACAGTCAACCAGGGAAAGACCCATGTCAAACCCAGACAGTCAACCAGGGAAAGACCCAGACAGTCAACCAGGGAAAGACCCATGTCAAACCCAGACAGTCAACGAGGGAAAGACCCATGTCAAACCCAGACAGTCAACCAGGGAAAAACCCAGACAGTCAACCAGGGAAAAACCCAGACAGTCAAGCATGTAAAACCCAGACAGTCAAGCAGGGAAAGACCCATGTCAAACCCAGACAGTCAACCAGGGAAAGACCCAGACAGTCAACGAGGGAAAGACCCATGTAAAACCCAGACAGTCAACCAGGGAAAGACCCAGACAGTCAACGAGGGAAAGACCCAGACAGTCAACCAGGGAAAGACCCAGACAGTCAACCAGGGAAAGACCCAGACAGTCAACCAGGGAAAGACCCAGACAGTCAACGAGGGAAAGACCCAGACAGTCAGCCAGGGAAAGACCCATGTCAAACCCAGACAGTCAACCAGGGAAAGACCCAGACAGTCAACGAGGGAAAGACCCAGACAGTCAACGAGGGAAAGACCCAGACAGTCAACGAGGGAAAGACCCATGTAAAACCCAGACAGTCAACGAGGGAAAGACCCAGACAGTCAAGCAGGGAAAGACCCATGTCAAACCCAGACAGTCAACGAGGGAAAGACCCATGTCAAACCCAGACAGTCAAACAGGGAAAGACCCAGACAGTCAACGAGGGAAAGACCCAGACAGTCAACGAGGGAAAGACCCATGTAAAACCCAGACAGTCAACGAGGGAAAGACCCAGACAGTCAGCCAGGGAAAAACCCATGTCAAACCCAGACAGTCAACGAGGGAAAGACCCATGTCAAACCCAGACAGTCAACCAGGGAAAGACCCAGACAGTCAACCATGGAAAGACCCATGTAAACCCAGACAGTCAACGAGGGAAAGACCCATGTCAAACCCAGACAGTCAACAAGGAAAGACCCATGTCAAACCCAGACAGTCAACAGGGAAAGACCCAGACAGTCAAACCCAGACAGTCAACCAGGGAAAGACCCATGTCAAACCCAGACAGTCAACCAGGGAAAGACCCATGTCAAACCCAGACAGTCAACCAGGGAAAGACCCATGTAAAACCCAGACAGTCAACCAGGGAAAGACCCATGTCAAACCCAGACAGTCAACCAGGAAAACAAAGAAAGACCCATGTAAAACCCAGACAGTCAACCAGGGAAAGACCCATGTCAAACCCAGACAGTCAACCAGGGAAAGACCCAGACAGTCAACCAGGGAAAAACCCATGATGCTTAAACCCAGACAGTCAACGAGGGAAAGACCCATGTCAAACCCAGACAGTCAACCAGGGAAAAACCCAGACAGTCAACCAGGGAAAAACCCAGACAGTCAAGCAATAAAACCCAGACAGTCAAGCAGGGAAAGACCCATGTCAAACCCAGACAGTCAACTGTAGGGAAAGACCCAGACAGTCAACCAGGGAAAGACCCATGTCAAACCCAGACAGTCAACCAGGGAAAGACCCAGACAGTCAACCAGGGAAAGACCCAGACAGTCAACCAGGGAAAGACCCAGACAGTCAACTGTAATAAAGACCCAGACAGTCAGCCAGGGAAAGACCCATGAAACCCAGACAGTCAACGAAATGAAAGACCCAGACAGTCAACGAGGGAAAGACCCATGTAAAACCCAGACAGTCAACGAGGGAAAGACCCAGACAGTCAACGAGGGAAAGACCCAGACAGTCAACCAGGGAAAGACCCATGTCAAACCCAGACAGTCAACGAGGGAAAGAAAACCTCCTGAGAGGAAAAACAAAGGCAGCAGCTCAAGACAAAGGCCATAAAGACTATAGACAACAACCTGAAGGAGAGTGCTGAGAGATTCATGCTTTTTGAGGTTGGTCCCGTTCCAGTTCAATTATTATTATTATTATTATTCTTTTTTCAATTTTGGTTTTGATTATTTGGGTTGAATGCTGTAACAACACAGAATAAAACAATTAATAAATGTCCCATGATGCTAAGTGACTGTAATAAATGTCCCATGATGCTTAGTGACTGTAATAAATGTCCCATGATGCTTAGTGACTGTAATAAATGTCCCATGATGCTTAGTGACTGTAATAAATGTCCCATGATGCTAAGTGACTGTAATAAATGTCCCATGATGCTTAGTGACTAATAAATGTCCCATGATGCTTAGTGACTGTAATAAATGTCCCATGATGCTAAGTGACTGTAATAAATATCCCATGATGCTAAGTGACTGTAATAAATGTCCCATGATGCTTAGTGACTGTAATACATGTCCCATGATGCTTAGTGACTCTAATAAATGTCCCATGATGCTTAGTGACTCTAATAAATGTCCCATGATGCTTAGTGACTGTAATAAAAGTCCCATGATGCTAAGTGACTGTAATAAATGTCCCATGATGCTTAGTGACTGTAATAAATGTCCCATGATGCTTAGTGACTGTAATAAATGTCCCATGATGCTTAGTGACTGTAATAAATGTCCCATGATGCTTAGTGACTGTAATAAATGTCCCATGATGCTTAGTGACTGTAATAAATGTCCCATGATGCTTAGTGACTGTAATAAATGTCCCATGATGCTTAGTGACTGTAATACATGTCCCATGATGCTTAGTGACTGTAATAAATGTCCCATGATGCTTAGTGACTGTAATAAATGTCCCATGATGCTTAGTGACTGTAATAAATGTCCCATGATGCTTAGTGACTGTAATAAAAGTCCCATGATGCTAAGTGACTGTAATAAATGTCCCATGATGCTTAGTGACTGTAATAAATGTCCCATGATGCTTAGTGACTGTAATAAATGTCCCATGATGCTTAGTGACTGTAATAAATGTCCCATGATGCTTAGTGACTGTAATAAAAGTCCCATGATGCTAAGTGACTGTAATAAATGTCCCATGATGCTTAGTGACTGTAATAAAAGTCCCATGATGCTAAGTGACTGTAATAAATGTCCCATGATGCTTAGTGACTGTAATAAATGTCCCATGATGCTTAGTGACTGTAATAAATGTCCCATGATGCTTAGTGACTGTAATAAATGTCCCATGATGCTTAGTGACTGTAATAAATGTCCCATGATGCTTAGTGACTGTAATAAAAGTCCCATGATGCTAAGTGACTGTAATAAATGTCCCATGATGCTTAGTGACTGTAATAAATGTCCCATGATGCTTAGTGACTGTAATAAAAGTCCCATGATGCTTAGTGACTGTAATAAATGTCCCATGATGCTTAGTGACTGTAATAAAAGTCCCATGATGGCAGTGGAGTGCTCATTACTGAATATCCCTTATTAACCATTATTTATTCACATGACAATGCTGTATTAAAATATTTCAGTTGTTGTGTTTATTACATTTATTTCAGGCCTTTTTAAT
>NC_068423.1:29735205-29780205 GCF_023373465.1 Oncorhynchus keta
TCCTGTTCTATTGGATCCACCACTATGTCATCTCTCTCCTGTTCTATTGGATCCACCACTATGTCATTTCTCTCCTGTTCTATTAGACCCACCACTATGTCATCTCTCTCCTGTTCTATTGGATCCACCACTATGTCATCTCTCTCCTGTTCTATTGGATCCACCACTATATCATCTCTCTCCTGTTCTATTGGATCCACCACTATGTCATCTCTCTCCTGTTCTATTGGATCCACCACTATGTCATCTCTCTCCTGTTCTGTTGGATCCACCACTATGTCATTTCTCTCCTGTTCTATTGGATCCACCACTATGTCATCTCTCTCCTGTTCTATTGGATCCACCACTATGTCATCTCTCTCCTGTTCTATTAGACCCACCACTATGTCATCTCTCTCCTGTTCTGTTGGATCCACCACTATGTCATCTCTCTCCTGTTCTATTAGACCCACCACTATGTCATCTCTCTCCTGTTCTATTGGATCCACCACTATGTCATCTCTCTCCTGTTCTGTTGGATCCACCACTATGTCATCTCTCTCCTGTTCTATTGGATCCACCACTATGTCATCTCTCTCCTGTTCTATTAGACCCACCACTATGTCATCTCTCTCCTGTTCTATTGGATCCACCACTATGTCATCTCTCTCCTGTTCTGTTGGATCCACCACTATGTCATCTCTCTCCTGTTCTATTAGACCCACCACTATGTCATCTCTCTCCTGTTCTATTGGATCCACCACTATGTCATCTCTCTCCTGTTCTGTTGGATCCACCACTATGTCATCTCTCTCCTGTTCTATTGGATCCACCACTATGTCATCTCTCTCCTGTTCTATTAGACCCACCACTATGTCATCTCTCTCCTGTTCTATTGGTTTTCATAATAACTTTCTATGGTTGTCCAGAAGCCAAAGGAACAATCCTCGTCATATCAACACATCCTAGATGTTACATCTTCATATTCCCCTTCTTTCTAAGAATCTAACAGATCTTTCAATCTCTTTCACATATGGAACCACTATCAGGTGCTCTGTTTTCCCAAGGAGTGTTCTGTTTAGAATGGTGTTTTCACCGGGTGTTCTGTTTAGAATGGTGTTTTCACCGGGTGTTCTGTTTAGAATGGTGTTTTCACCGGGTGTTCTGTTTAGAATGGTGTTTTCACCGGGTGTTCTGTTTAGAACGGTGTTTTCCCCAGGTGTTCTGTTTAGAATGGTGTTTTCACCGGGTGTTCTGTTTAGAATGGTGTTTTCACCGGGTGTTCTGTTTAGAATGGTGTTTTCCCAAGGTGTGTTGTTTAGAATGGTGTTTTCCCCAGGTGTGTTGTTTAGAATGGTGTTTACCCAAGGTGTGTTGTTTAGAATGGTGTTTTCCCCAGGTGTGTTGTTTAGAATGGTGTTTTCCCAAGGTGTGTTGTTTAGAATGGTGTTTTCCCAAGGTGTGTTGTTTAGAATGGTGTTTTCCCAAGGTGTGTTGTTTAGAATGGTGTTTTCCCCAGGTGTTCTGTTTAGAATGGTGTTTTCCCAAGGTGTGTTGTTTAGAATGGTGTTTACCAAGGTGTGTTGTTTAGAATGGTGTTTTCCCCAGGTGTTCTGTTTAGAATGGTGTTTTCCCCAGGTGTTCTGTTTAGAATGGTGTTTTCCCCAGGTGTTCTGTTTAGAATGGTGTTTTCCCCAGGTGTTCTGTTTAGAATGGTGTTTTCCCCAGGTGTTCTGGTTAGAATGGTGTTTTCCTGCAAATTGCATTTTGGCAAATGTTTGAAAATTAAGTTTAATTGGCTGCTTCATTACATGAGCTGCATGTTCTGTTGAGATGCATTACCATCCTCTAAATGTTCTGTCGAGATGCATTACCATCCTCTAAATGTTCTGTCGAGATGCATTACCATCCTCTAAATGTTATGTCGAGATGCATTACCATCCACTAAATGTTCTGTCGAGATGCATTACCATCCACTAAATGTTCTGTTGAGATGCATTACCATCCTCTAAATGTTCTGTCGAGATGCATTACCATCCTCTAAATGTTTTGTTGAGATGCATTACCATCCACTAAATGTTCTGTCGAGATGCATTACCATCCTCTAAATGTTCTGTCGAGATGCATTACCATCCACTAAATGTTCTGTCGAGATGCATTACCATCCACTAAATGTTCTGTCGAGATGCATTACCATCCACTAAATGTTCTGTCGAGATGCATTACCATCCTCTAAATGTTCTGTCGAGATGCATTACCATGCACTAAATGTTCTGTTGAGATGCATTACCATCCACTAAATGTTCTGTTGAGATGCATTACCATCCACTAAATGTTCTGTTGAGATGCATTACCATCCTCTAAATGTTCTGTTGAGATGCATTACCATCCACTAAATGTTCTGTCGAGATGCATTACCATCCTCTAAATGTTCTGTCGAGATGCATTACCATCCTCTAAATGTTCTGTCGAGATGCATTACCATCCACTAAAATGAATGTTCTGTTGAGATGCATTACCATCCTCCAAATGAATGTTCTGTTGAGATGCATTACCATCCTCTAAGTGTTCTGTTGAGATGCATTACCATCCTCTAAGTGTTCTGTTGAGATGCATTACCATCCTCTAAATGTTATGTTGAGATGCATTACCATCCTCTAAATGTTATGTTGAGATGCATTACCATCCTCTAAATGTTCTGTTGAGATGCATTACCATCCTCTAAATGTTCTGTTGAGATGCATTACCATCCACTAAATGTTCAGTCGAGATGCATTACCATCCTCTAAATGTTCTGTCGAGATGCATTACCATCCTCTAAATGTTCTGTTGAGATGCATTACCATCCTCTAAATGTTCTGTTGAGATGCATTACCATCCACTAAATGTTCTGTCGAGATGCATTACCATCCTCTAAATGTTCTGTTGAGATGCATTACCATCCTCTAAATGTTCTGTTGAGATGCATTACCATCCACTAAATGTTCTGTCGAGATGCATTACCATCCTCTAAATGTTCTGTTGAGATGCATTACCATCCTCTAAATGTTCTGTTGAGATGCATTACCATCCTCCAAATGAATGTTCTGTTGAGATGCATTACCATCCACTAAATGTTCTGTTGAGATGCATTACCATCCACTAAATGTTCTGTTGAGATGCATTACCATCCTCTAAATGTTATGTTGAGATGCATTACCATCCTCTAAATGTTCTGTTGAGATGCATTACCATCCACTAAATGTTCAGTCGAGATGCATTACCATCCTCTAAATGTTCAGTCGAGATGCATTACCATCCTCTAAATGTTCTGTTGAGATGCATTACCATCCTCTAAATGTTCTGTTGAGATGCATTACCATCCACTAAATGTTCTGTTGAGATGCATTACCATCCACTAAATGTTCTGTTGAGATGCATTACCATCCTCTAAATGTTCTGTTGAGATGCATTACCATCCTCTAAATGTTCTGTTGAGATGCATTACCATCCTCTAAATGTTCTGTTGAGATGCATTACCATCCTCTAAATGTTCTGTTGAGATGCATTACCATCCACTAAATGTTCTGTTGAGATGCATTACCAT
Organism: Oncorhynchus keta; assembly: GCF_023373465.1. Taxonomy (NCBI): domain Eukaryota; kingdom Metazoa; phylum Chordata; class Actinopteri; order Salmoniformes; family Salmonidae; genus Oncorhynchus; species Oncorhynchus keta. Next base: position 29,738,771 of record NC_068423.1, read on the forward strand.
CCTCTAAATGTTCTGTTGAGATGCATTACCATCCTCTAAATGTTCTGTTGAGATGCATTACCATCCACTAAATGTTCTGTTGAGATGCATTACCATCCTCTAAATGTCCTGTCGAGATGCATTACCATCCTCTAAATGTTCTGTTGAGATGCATTACCATCCTCTAAATGTTCTGTTGAGATGCATTACCATCCACTAAATGTTCTGTTGAGATGCATTACCATCCTCTAAATGTCCTGTCGAGATGCATTACCATCCTCTAAATGTTCTGTTGAGATACATTACCATCCACTAAATGTTCTGTTGAGATGCATTACCATGTGATCTCTGTCCTTCTGAGCACAGTCCGTCACACACCCAATGCACATGGGTAAATTTCTCAAATGAAAATTAATATCTTCCCGGTCACATTGTCTGGTGCCACGTTTTCCTAACAGAAACCCTGACACACACACACACACACACACACACACACACACACACACACACACACACACACACACACACACACACACACACACACACACACACACACACTGAGTGTTGTCTGGCACAGTCACCCAGTTCTCTAGCAGCTGGTCCCAAATCACTCCCTACCACTCCCCTTGGTCCGAGACATTTAATATTTTCAGATCTGAAGGGTATAAGTAAGCTGAAACCATATTGCTTTATATTATATATATACATAATAATATATATTATATTACCTTACAGATCTGCAGAAGTGAAGGACTAGGGCCAACGGGGAGGGATAGGGAGCGATTTGGAAGAGGCTGTAGGGAGGTAACCCCGCAGTGAGCTCACTACAGTGCAATAACAACACAATAACAAAACCAATTAAGTACTTTACTGTGATTGTTTTCAATTAAAAAAAGGTTCAAAAATAAAAATGTGCTTCTTAAGCAAATCGTTTTTTTTTCTAGGACTGTCTGGGATTGGTCTGAGTGGGGAGAGGAACACTGAAAACTCTCTCTTATTGGCAGGGAGGAAGTTAAGACAATTTGGGTAATTTTGCTTAAATTCGTCAAAAAAAGCTAGGTTATAACAGTGAACCTTTTTGTGTGGGGTACACATGAGGGAATTCTAGGTCTTGTGGCATATTTTGGTTAAACTATCCCTGATTCAATGGGATTGCAACCCTCTGCATGCACAGTGCATTCTTCCATCACATGCACAGTGCATTCTTCCATCACATGTACAGTGCATTCTGCCATCACATGCACAGTGCATTCTGCCATCACATGTACAGTGCATTCTTCCATCACATGCACAGTGCATTCTTCCATCACATGTACAGTGCATTCTGCCATCACATGCACAGTGCATTCTGCCATCACATGTACAGTGCATTCTGCCATCACATGCACAGTGCATTCTTCCATCACATATACAGTGCATTCTGCCATCACATGCACAGTGCATTCTGCCATCACATGTACAGTGCATTCTGCCATCACATGTACAGTGCATTCTTCCATCACATGTACAGTGCATTCTTCCATCACATGCACAGTGCATTCTTCCATCACATGCACAGTGCATTCTTCCATCACATGCACAGCTGATTCTCAAGATCTTGCACACTAATGAGATGCTATTGAGGCCACACTACTACACTGTCTGAGCCAAGGACGACATGCTTTCTGGTAAGTTTTGATTACAAAACTGGGTGGGGTGAATATATTTTATATGACATACATTATTTTTTTGTTAACTAGTAAATAGTAGTCTACAGCAAAGTGTGTTTAAATAATAACTCATGTCTGCTAGTTCGTTTTTGCTACCATGTGGGTTTTTAGCTTGCTTGAGCCTGCTAACTGAGGAGTGTTAATTCACCTGTTTCCATACATGTTTCATTTTAAAACATTTACTTTACAAAGTAGTTGTTTAATCTGACCGCTTAACTATTTATCTGTACGTGGAATTGTATTTGGGATTATTTTATTCATTTGTTTCTAATCTTTACAGGAGAATGCCATGGGCAGTATCTGATGTGTGGAGACATTTCACTGCAGCTAATGTAGAAGGAAATGCTGTGTACATTTGCAAATACTGTGCCAAATCATATGTGAACAATGCAACAAAGATGCAGAATCATCTGGCCAAGTGCATAAAGTTCCCTCAGCGCTCACAACAAGCAACCTCTGACAAAAGTCCCTCTACTTCTATTCGAGGTGAAAATGATGAATCGGACACCTTATCGATAGCAACAGCTCTGGCGATGTACACTTCCAAGCAAGGGCTTTGGGATGGAGATGCAATATGGCAGTCGTGCCAACATATCTCATCAGCCACCTGGTGGAAGGGACTTTGTGGATCTGAGGCTCGTTCCCCTCTCCATCATCCTTCAAATCCCACCAACCTGGTCCTTATTTGGGAACACACAGACCAAAGCACGCAACAGGCTGACCAATATAAGGGTTGAAAATTGGAGGCCATCCGGGCAAATTTTGATTTTTTTTTAGCCTGACAACGAGCCATCCTCCACAAGGTTGGAAAGTGACAGCGAAGATGAGGCCTCAAAGTCTGATGTTCAAGAGGTGGACATTGAGGAGGTTCAGGAGAGAGGACATGGAAGCCTGAGAGGAAGACAGTCTAGAAACTAAAGCATCGGTAATCATTTTACAGATGTATGTTGTAAACGTTCGGGGATCAATTCAATATTCCCTTTATTTTGTTGTTCAGTGAAATCATCCCATTTGAAGAGTCAACTCATTTAATTAAAGTTCAATTTGTAACTAAATTATATATATATATATATATATATATATATATATATATATATATATATATCTCTCCTAGGTATGGAACTCTCTGTTATTGGTCTATTAACTAATGTACCGCCTTTGATGACACCAGGCCAAAACTCCATCCCACCGAAACAGGCTCCACTAGACCTTGAAAACACCACTCAACGCTCCCACTGCTCTGATGCTGCTGAGTGTGAGTGTTTTTTTTATCCTGTTTGTATCTTGTTTGCGTATGTATGCAAGCTGAGAGACTTATCTCTGTGGACCAAATAGACATGACCCCAAACTACAGCCCGTTGGACCAAATAGACATGACCCCAAACTACAGCCCTTCATACCAAATAGACATGACCCCTGTCGTCAGCCTGTCGGACCAAATAGACATGACCCCTAACGTCAGCCTGTCGGACCAAATAGACATGACCCCTAACGTCAGCCTGTCGGACCAAATAGACATGACCCCTAACGTCAGCCTGTCGGACCAAATAGACACGACCCCTGTCATCAGCCTGTCGGACCAAATAGACACGACCCCTGTCGTCAGCCTGTCGGACCAAATAGACATGACCCCTGTCGTCAGCCTGTCGGACCAAATAGACACGACCCCTGTCGTCAGCCTGTCGGACCAAATAGACATGACCCCTAACGTCAGCCTGTCGGACCAAATAGACATGACCCCTAACGTCAGCCTGTCGGACCAAATAGACATGACCCCTAACGTCAGCCTGTCGGACCAAATAGACATGACCCCTGTCGTCAGCCTGTCGGACCAAATAGACATGACCCCTAACGTCAGCCTGTCGGACCAAATAGACACGACCCCTAACGTCAGCCTGTCGGACCAAATAGACACGACCCCTAACGTCAGCCTGTCGGACCAAATAGACATGACCCCTAACGTCAGCCTGTCGGACCAAATAGACACGACCCCTAACGTCAGCCTGTCGGACCAAATAGACACGACCCCTAACGTCAGCCTGTCGGACCAAATAGACACGACCCCTGTCATCAGCCTGTCGGACCAAATAGACATGACCCCTAACGTCAGCCTGTCGGACCAAATAGACACGACCCCTAACGTCAGCCTGTCGGACCAAATAGACATGACCCCTAACGTCAGCCTGTCGGACCAAATAGACACGACCCCTAACGTCAGCCTGTCGGACCAAATAGACATGACCCCTGTCGTCAGCCTGTCAGACCAAATCAGCCTCTAACACAGTGAAAAGCACTTGGCTGAAGGAACTACGAACAGTAATAAAAATAGTTAATGTTCGCCACAAGCTACGGAGAAGCCAACCAATCAGCTTCTAGCATCTCATCGTAAAGGAAAGAGGATGACCATACAGGGGCAACCATTCAGAAACATCTCCTTTATATCCACGACAGCAAAATGAATGGTGGTCACCCCCCCCCCATGATAAAAACAGCTCTTAGAGGGTATACCGTAAGAACTATTCCTACACAGAGACCAGGCAGGCACATATACATTGTATAAATACATTAAAACACGCACGCCGTTCCTTTGTCGGCTCTGGAAGAGACAGGATATGAAAGAGACCGGTTTCTTTATTCCTGTGACAGACCAACTGCCTCAGGGCGTCCCCTCCGTCTTTACACTACAAGAATCAAGAGGGTTTCTGTGATGTTCTATTGTGATGTTTGCCCCGAGCCCTAAGGAACATAAACAATTATTCAAATTCAGCAGATTATTTAGTAAAAAAAAAAAGATGTGGGTTTAAAAAAATGTATTTAAAAAAATTAAAGCTATAAAATCACCACATATTGATGCGGTGGATTCAAGGCATTACAGAGTAAAAACAACAAAAAAAATTATGTGAGATAGTAGAATACTGTAGCTGGCAACGCACACAATTTATGTGAGATAGTAGAATACTGTAGCTGGCATCAGGATCTTCCTCAAATTGGGGGAGGGGGGTGATTCTCACACCAGAGTTTTTTTTCTTAAATATCTGATTTACAATTATTTAGTTGGTAACTGAATAGTAACTTCACAGCTAGTTACCCCCGCCCTTATTATCCATCAAACTGGTATTCATTTCAAAAACAAACTGGCAGCTGCTTCCTGCTTCTAAATCTAAAAGGTTATTAAGTTATTCATTCTACATAAACCAAACCTGGAAATGAAAAACTGGGCAGATCTAGTTAAAATATAGCGCATTCGGAAAGTATTCAGACTCCTAGACTTTTTTCCACATTTTGTTAATTAAGTTACAGCTTTTTTCTAAAATGGATGGAGAAACCAAATCCTCATCAATCTACACAAACTATCACATGACGACAAAGTGAACAGGTTTTTAGAATTTTTTGCAAATGTATTAAAAATATTTTTAAAAAACGTATTTACATAATATTCAGACCCTTTGCTTTGAGATTCGACATTGAGCTCAGGTGCATCCTGTTTCCATTGATCATCCTTGAGATGTTTCCACAACTTGTTTGGAGTCCACCTGTGGTAAAATCTATTTATTGGGACATGATTTGGAAAGGCTCACACCTGTCTATATAAGGTCCCACAAGTTGACAGTGCATGTCAGAGCAATAACCAAAACATGAGGAACAAGGAATTGTCCGTAGAGCTCCGAGACAGGATTGTGTCGAGGCACAGATCTGGGAAAGGGTACCAAAACATTCTGCAGCATTGAAGGTCTTCAAGAACACAGTGGCCTCCATCTTTCATAAATGGAACAAGTTTGGAACCACCAAGACTCTTCCTAGAGCTGTCCGCCCCGCCAAACTGAGCAATTGGGGGAGAAGGGCCACGTTCAGGGTCACTCTGACAGAGCTCCAGTTCCTCTGTGGAGATGGGAGAACGTTCCAGAAGGACAGCCATCTCTGCAGCACTTCACCAATCAGGCCTTTATGGTAGAGGGCCAAGTAGGAAGCCACTCATCAGTAAAAGGCACATGACAGCCCACTTGGAGTTTGCTAAAAGGCACCTAAAGACTCTCAGACCATGAGAAACAAGATTCTCTGGTCTATTGAAACCAAGATTGAACTCTTTGGCTTGAATGCCAAGTGTCGCGTCTGGAGGAAACATCCCTTTTGTAACCAGAACCATGATCACTTTATCAGATTATACACATTATTGTTGGAATTGACATGAATTACATTATTGATTGTAAACTAAATAGATCTGGACCTTCTCATAGCTCTAGATAGATCTGGACCTTCTCATAGCTCTAGATAGATCTGGACCTTCTCATAGCTCTAGATAGATCTGGACCTTCTCATAGCTCTAGATAGATCTGGACCTTCTCATAGCTCTAGATAGATCTGGACCTTCTCATAGCTCTAGATAGATCTGGACCTTCTCATAGCTCTAGATAGATCTGGACCTTCTCATAGCTCTAGATAGATCTGGACCTTCTCATAGCTCTAGATAGATCTGGACCTTCTCATAGCTCTAGATAGATCTGGACCTTCTCATAGCTCTAGATAGAACTGGACCACTGTTCCTAGACCAGTTAACCCACTGTTCCTAGACCAGTTAACCCACTGTTCCTAGGCCAGTTAACCCACTGTTCCTAGGCCAGTTAACCCACTGTTCCTAGGCCAGTTAACCCACTGTTCCTAGGCCAGTTAACCCACTGTTCCTAGGCCAGTTAACCCACTGTTCCTAGGCCAGTTAACCCACTGTTCCTAGGCCAGTTAACCCACTGTTCCTAGACCAGTTAACCCACTGTTCCTAGACCAGCTAACCCACTGTTCCTAGACCAGTTAACCCACTGTTCCTAGGCCGTCATTGAAAATAAGAATTTGTTCTTAACTGACTTGCCTAGTTAAATAAAGGTAAAATAAAAAGCTAGCATAGACGTCCAGTCAGTGAGCGAACGCTAGTTAATAATGGCTCGCGAAACTAACTTGAACTTCATTTCAAACTGCACGCAAAGACATCAAAAATGATTAATCTGACTTTGGGTAGTTAGAAAAAGGGCTGAATTGCCAAAATCTCACACTATCCCTTTAAGATCAGTAAGAACTTATATTTGTAACAAACAGACCGGGCCATGAGCCACCTCATCATCTTTCTACAGCCCAGTGGTGTGAATGAGAGCCAGGAGAGTAGAGCCACCTCATCATCTCTACAGCCCAGTGGTGTGAATGAGAGCCAGGAGAGTAGAGCCACCTCATCATCTCTACAGCCCAGTGGTGTGAATGAGAGCCAGGAGAGTAGAGCCACCTCATCATCTCTACAGCCCAGTGGTGTGAATGAGAGCCAGGAGAGTAGAGCCACCTCATCATCTCTACAGCCCAGTGGTGTGAATGAGAGCCAGGAGAGTAGAGCCACCTCATCATCTCTACAGTCCAGTGGTGTGAATGAGAGCCAGGAGAGTAGAGCCACCTCATCATCTCTACAGCCCAGTGGTGTGAATGAGAGCCAGGAGAGTAGAGCCACCTCATCATCTCTACAGCCCAGTGGTGTGAATGAGAGCCAGGAGAGTAGAGCCACCTCATCATCTCTACAGCCCAGTGGTGTGAATGAGAGCCAGGAGAGTAGAGCCACCTCATCATCTCTCTACAGCCCAGTGGTGTGAATGAGAGCCAGGAGAGTAGAGCCACCTCATCATCTCTCTACAGTCCAGTGGTGTGAATGAGAGCCAGGAGAGTAGAGCCACCTCATCATCTCTACAGCCCAGTGGTGTGAATGAGAGCCAGGAGAGTAGAGCCACCTCATCATCTCTACAGTCCAGTGGTGTGAATGAGAGCCAGGAGAGTAGAGCCACCTCATCATCTCTCTACAGTCCAGTGGTGTGAATGAGAGCCAGGAGAGTAGAGCCACCTCATCATCTCTCTACAGCCCAGTGGTGTGAATGAGAGTCAGGAGAGTAGAGCCACCTCATCATCTCTACAGTCCAGTGGTGTGAATGAGAGCCAGGAGAGTAGAGCCACCTCATCATCTCTACAGTCCAGTGGTGTGAATGAGAGCCAGGAGAGTAGAGCCACCTCATCATCTCTACAGCCCAGTGGTGTGAATGAGAGCCAGGAGAGTAGAGCCACCTCATCATCTCTCTACAGCCCAGTGGTGTGAATGAGAGCCAGGAGAGTAGAGCCACCTCATCATCTCTCTACAGTCCAGTGGTGTGAATGAGAGTCAGGAGAGTAGAGCCACCTCATCATCTCTCTACAGCCCAGTGGTGTGAATGAGAGCCAGGAGAGTAGAGCCACCTCATCATCTCTACAGCCCAGTGGTGTGAATGAGAGTCAGGAGAGTAGAGCCACCTCATCATCTCTTGACAGCCCAGTGGTGTGAATGAGAGCCAGGAGAGTAGAGCCACATCATCATCTCTCTACAGTCCAGTGGTGTGAATGAGAGCCAGGAGAGTAGAGCCACCTCATCATCTCTACAGTCCAGTGGTGTGAATGAGAGCCAGGAGAGTAGAGCCACCTCATCATCTCTCTACAGTCCAGTGGTGTGAATGAGAGCCAGGAGAGTAGAGCCACCTCATCATCTCTCTACAGCCCAGTGGTGTGAATGAGAGCCAGGAGAGTAGAGCCACCTCATCATCTCTCTACAGTCCAGTGGTGTGAATGAGAGCCAGGAGAGTAGAGCCACCTCATCATCTCTACAGTCCAGTGGTGTGAATGAGAGCCAGGAGAGTAGAGCCACCTCATCATCTCTCTACAGTCCAGTGGTGTGAATGAGAGCCAGGAGAGTAGAGCCACCTCATCATCTCTACAGTCCAGTGGTGTGAATGAGAGCCAGGAGAGTAGAGCCACCTCATCATCTCTACAGTCCAGTGGTGTGAATGAGAGTCAGGAGAGTAGAGCCACCTCATCATCTCTCTACAGCCCAGTGGTGTGAATGAGAGCCAGGAGAGTAGAGCCACCTCATCATCTCTCTACAGTCCAGTGGTGTGAATGAGAGCCAGGAGAGTAGAGCCACCTCATCATCTCTCTACAGCCCAGTGGTGTGAATGAGAGCCAGGAGAGTAGAGCCACCTCATCATCTCTCTACAGCCCAGTGGTGTGAATGAGAGTCAGGAGAGTAGAGCCACCTCATCATCATCTCTACAGTCCAGTGGTGTGAATGAGAGTCAGGAGAGTAGAGCCACCTCATCATCTCTCTACAGTCCAGTGGTGCTCATCAGTTATATTTCATATGGTGTCAACATAATGAGATTTTCATGCATTTTGAAGCAGAAAGTCTTTTTTTTAAAGTCACCAGAAGTCACCTTCTCAGTCATTCCATAAAAATAAAAAAATCATGTAAATTTGCTGCCACTGTTGAAAAACAATAATCCTAGGTGACACTGTCTGAATGCTCCACCTCTTTCTCTTCCCCAGTGGTAATCCTTCTCTCTCTCTCTCTCTCTCTCTCTCTCTCCCTCAATCCTTCTCTCTCTCTCTCAGTCCAGTGGTATCCAGGAGAGTCTCCTCTCTCTCTCCAGTCAATCCTTCTCTCTCATCTCTACAGCCCAGTGGTAATCCTTCCACAGCTCTCTCTCTCTCCCCAGTGCATCCTTCTCTCTCTCTCTCTCTTCCTGAGAGCCATCCTTCTCATCTCTCTCTCCAGTCCCTCTATCCTTCTCTCTCCCTCTATCCTTCTCTCTCTCTCTCCCTCTCTCTATCCTTTCTCTCTCCCCTCAGCCCAGTAATCATTCTCTCTCTCTCTCCCTCTATCCTTCTCTCTCTCTCTCCCTCTATCCTTCTCCACCTCTCTCTCTCCCTCTATCCTTCTCTCTCTCTCTCTCTATCCTTCTCTCTCTCTCTCCCTCTATCCTTCTCTCTCTCTCTCCCCCTCTATCCTTCTCTCTCTCTCTCCCTCTATCCTTCTCTCTCTCTCCTCTATCCTTCTCTCTCTCTCTCCCCTCTATCCTTCTCTCTCTCTCTCCTCTATCCTTCTCTCTCTCTCTCTCCCTCTATCCTTCTCTCTCTCTCTCTCCCTCTATCCTTCTCTCTCTCTCTCTCCCTATCCTCCTCTCTCTCTCCTCTCTCTCTCTCTCCCTCTATCCTCTCTCTCTCCTCTCTCCTCCTCTATCCTTCTCTCTCTCCCTCTATCCTTCTCTCTCTCCCCTCTATCCTTCTCTCTCCCTCTATCCTTCTCTCTCTCCCTCTATCCTTCTCTCTCCCCCTCTATCCTTCTCTCTCTCCCTCTATCCTTCTCTCTCCCCCTCTCCTTCTCTCTCCCCCTCTATCCTTCTCTCTCCCCCTCTATCCTTCTCTCTCTCCCTCTATCCTTCTATCCTTCTCTCTCTCCCTCTATCCTTCTATCCTTCTCTCTCTCCCTCTATCCTTCTATCCTTCTCTCTCTCCCTCCGCCTACGCCCTTCACTCGCTCGCTCTCCTTCCGCCTCCGCCCTTCGCTCGCTCTCCCTCCGCCCTCCCTTCGGCTCCGCCTCCACCCTTTGCTCCGCCTCCACCCTTTGCTCCGCCTCCACCCTTTGCTCCGCCTCCACCCTTTGCTCCGCCTCCACCCTTTGCTCCGCCTCCACCCTTTGCTCCGCCTCCACCCTTTGCTCCGCCTCCACCCTTTGCTCCGCCTCCACCCTTTGCTCCGCCTCCACCCTTTGCTCCGCCTCCACCCTTTGCTCCGCCTCCACCCTTTGCTCCGCCTCCACCCTTTGCTCCGCCTCCACCCTTTGCTCCGCCTCCACCCTTTGCTCCGCCTCCACCCTTTGCTCCGCCTCCACCCTTCACTCTCTCTCCCCCCCTCCATCCTTTCCTTGCCAGCACTGAATAGTTTGTGAGAGTCTGGGAGGAGAGAGAGAGAGACAGTCGAGTCAGACTCCCTCTGTCTGTTTCTCTCTTTCCTCTCTTCCTCTTTCTGTCTTGCCCACTCTCTCATACCCCTCGCTTTCTCCCTCTCTCTCACTCTCCCTTTCTCTCTCTCCCTTCCTCTCTTTTCCTCTGCCAGCTCTGCTCAGTTAATCCATCTCCATTTATGAGAGAGACATAAAGGAGAAACTCTAAACTAACAAAACAGAACCGCTCCATTTTGTTTTAGTGGTTAAAAGGCAACGTGAGGAGACGTCACACTTTGAGAACAAGGACAATAGGTCTACAGAGTGAAATGTCACCAGCAGGCTAATGCACAACAGATATAATCCAACGTCTTTGGGTTTGGAGGGTCTTGAGAAGGTGCCCCCTGGCGGCCTCAGCTACATAAAAGACCATTGTGACTAAGTGACTTAGTCAGCTATATAAGAGAGCATCGTGACTCAGTCAGTGACTTAGTCAGCTACATAAGAGACCATCGTGACTCAGTCAGTGACTTAGTCAGCTATATAAGAGACCATCGTGACTCAGTCAGTGACTAAGTCAGCTATATAAGAGACCATCGTGACTCAGTCAGTGACTAAGTCAGCTATATAAGAGACCATCGTGACTCAGTCAGTGACTAAGTCAGCTACATAAGAGACCATCGTGACTCAGTCAGTGACTAAGTCAGCTATATAAGAGACCATTGTGACTCAGTCAGTGACTTAGTCAGCTATATAAGAGACCATCGTGACTCAGTCAGTGACTAAGTCAGCTACATAAGAGACCATTGTGACTCAGTAAGTGACTTAGTCAGCTATATAAGAGAGCATCGTGACTCAGTCAGTGACTAAGTCAGCTACATAAGAGACCATCGTGACTCAGTCAGTGACTAAGTCAGCTACATAAGAGACCATTGTGACTCAGTCAGTGACTAAGTCAGCTATATAAGAGACCATCGTGACTCAATCAGTGACTAAGTCAGCTATATAAGAGAGCATCGTGACTCAGTCAGTGACTTAGTCAGCTACATAAGAGAGCATCGTGACTCAGTCAGTGACTTAGTCAGCTACATAAGAGAGCATCGTGACTCAGTCAGTGACTAAGTCAGCTACATAAAAGACCATCGTGACTCAGTCAGTGACTTAGTCAGCTATATAAGAGACCATCGTGACTCAATCAGTGACTAAGTCAGCTATATAAGAGACCATCGTGACTCAGTGACTAAGTCAGCTATATAAGAGACCATCGTGACTCAGTCAGTGACTAAGTCAGCTATATAAGAGACCATCGTGACTCAGTCAGTGACTTAGTCAGCTATATAAGAGACTATTGTGACTCAGTCAGTGACTTAGTCAGCTGCATAAGAGACCAAATGGAACACACCTCCCTATAGCCCTCAAAAATCAGCTCTGGACGTTGAAGTCAGATGCACAGTGTTTCCCCATTCTTCCCCTCTAAATCTGGGACGGATGTAGACCTGGGACACCAGGTGGGTGCAATTAATTATCAGGGAGAACAGAAAACTAGCAGACTACGGACCTCGTCGGGTCAGAGGTGAATACCCCTACCCTATACGGTTAAAAGCAGTGCCGTTTGGAATTACAGCCTATGACTGAATCTGACTTATATCTGCACTTCAGAAACATTCAAATCAGAACACATTGCGAGTTAAGGACTGGTTGTTAAAATATTAATAACGAAACATAAGAACAGAAAGCATAGAAATAGCGCACATAGAATAGATCAACCACTTCTCAGACTTGCTTTCAATGAGCATGACAGATCTATAACACATATTTCTATGTGAATTTGGTCTGGTCACAATTATTATTATTATTATTATTATTATTATTATTATAGGTCCAAACTAAATTCTTCCTCTTCTTCAAAACGTTAAAAGACTGCAAGGAGCTTCAGTCTCAAAACAGGCTCAGTCAAATCAAAACGAAGGGAAACTGAGATACGGAGAGATGACAGAGCACATAAACACAAGGTACTGGGTGAAGGGTTGTTTTACCTGAAGTACTCACTGCTGTAGAGTAAGGGTTCAGGGTACTGGTGTTCTCAGCCCAGCATCCACATCCATGATGAGCAGCCTAGGGAAGGAGAGAAGGAGAGAGAGAGAGAGAGAGAGAGAGAGGGGGGGGAGGGATGTAGAGACAGAGAGAGAGAGAGAGAGACAGAGAGAGACAGAGAGAGACAGAGGGACAGAGAGAGAGAGAGAGAGAGAGAGAGAGAGAGAGACAGAGAGACAGAGAGAGGAAGGAAGGAATGGAGAGAGAGAAGGAGAAAGGGATAGAGAGAGAGGGAGGAAGGGATGGAGAGAGAGAGACGGAGGGAGGGAGGCAGGGAGAAAGTATTACTACTGCTCTGACTCAGCAAGTAGATTAAATGTTTAATTTATTAAATTATGTAAATAAGTAGTGGACAAGTGGCAACAAATCACCCTGTTAAAGCCAAATCACCAAGCCCCAGAGGACATGGTTACTGTCCCACCCTGCCTGGGACCCAGAGGACATGGTTACTGTCCCACCCTGCCTGGGACCCAGAGGACATGGTTACTGTCCTGTCCCACCCTGCATGGGACCCAGAGGACATGGTTACTGTCCACCCTGCCTGGGACCCCAGAGGACATGGTTACTGTCCCACCCTGCATGGGTCCCACAGAGAGGACATGGTTACTGTCCCACCCTGCCTGGGACCCAGAGGACATGGTCCCCACCCTGCCTGGGACCCAGAGGACATGGTTACTGTCCTGTCCCACCTGTCCCAGAGGACATGGTTACTGTCCTGCCTGGGACCCAGAGGACATGGTTACTGTCCCACCCTGCCTGGGACCCAGAGGACATGGTTACTGTCCTGTCCCACCCTGCCTGGGACCCAGAGGACATGGTTACTGTCCTGTCCCACCCTGCCTGGGACCCAGAGGACATGGTTACTGTCCTGTCCCACCCTGCCTGGGACCCAGAGGACATGGTTACTGTCCCACCCTGCCTGGGACCCAGAGGACATGGTTACTGTCCTGTCCCACCCTGCCTGGGACCCAGAGGACATGGTTACTGTCCTGTCCCACCCTGCCTGGGACCCAGAGGACATGGTTACTGTCCTGTCCCACCCTGCCTGGGACCCAGAGGACATGGTTACTGTCCTGTCCCACCCTGCCTGGGACCCAGAGGACATGGTTACTGTCCCACCCTGCCTGGGACCCAGAGGACATGGTTACTGTTCCTGTCCCACCCTGCCTGGGACACCCAGAGGACATGGTTACTGTCCCACCCTGCCTGGGACCCAGAGGACATGGTCTGGTCCTGTCCCACCCTGCCTGGGACCCAGAGGACATGGTTACTGTCCTGTCCCACCCATGGGACCCAGAGGACATGGGACCCTGCCTGGGACCCAGAGGACATGGTTACTGTCCTGTCCCACCCTGCCTGGGACCCAGAGGACATGGTTACTGTCCTGTCCCACCCTGCCTGGGACCCAGAGGACATGGTTACTGTCCTGTCCCACCCTGCCTGGGACCCAGAGGACATGGTTACTGTCCCACCCAGAGGACATGGTTACTGTCCTGTCACCCTGCCTGGGACCCAGAACCCTGCCTGGGAGAGGACATGGTTCCTGTCCCACACCCAGAGGACATGGTTCCTGTCCTGTCCCACCCTGCCTGGGACCCAGAGGACATGGTTACTGTCACCCTGCCTGGGACCCAGAGGACATGGTTCCTGTCCCACCCTGCCTGGGACCCAGAGGACATGGTTACTTACCTGTCCCACCCTGCCTGGGGCCCAGAGGACATGGTTACTGTTCCTGTCCCACCCTGCCTGGGACCCAGAGGACATGGTTCCTGTCCCACCCTGCCTGGGACCCAGAGGACATGGTTACTGTCCTGTCCCACCCTGCCTGGGACCCAGAGGACATGGTTACTGTCCCACCCTGCCTGGGACCCAGAGGACATGGTTCCTGTCCCACCCTGCCTGGGACCCAGAGGACATGGTTCCTGTCCCACCCTGCCTGGGACCCAGAGGACATGGTTCCTGTCCCACCCTGCCTGGGACCCAGAGGACATGGTTACTGTACCTGTCCCACCCTGTCCCACCCTGAGGACATGGTTCCTGTCCCACCCTGTCTGGGACCTGGACCCAGAGGACATGGTTCCTGTCCCACCCCAGAGGACATGGTCCTGTCCCACCCTGCCTGGGACCCAGAGGACATGGTTCCTGTCCCACCCTGCCTGGGACCCAGAGGACATGGTTCCTGTCCCACCCTGCCTGGGACCCAGAGGACATGGTCCTGTCCCACCCTGCCTGGGACCCAGAGGACATGGTTACTGTGGGACCCAGAGGACATGTCCCACCCTGCCTGGGACCCAGAGGACATGGTTACTGTCCCACCCTGTCCCAGAGGACATGGTTCCTGTCCCACCCTGTATGGGACCCAGAGGACATGGTTACCTGCCCACCCTGGGACCCAGATGACATGGTTACTGTACCTGTCCCACCCTGCCTGGGACCCAGAGGACATGGTTACTGTACCTGTCCCACCCTGCCTGGGACCCAGAGGACATGGTTACTGTCCCTGTCCCACCCTGCCTGGGGACCAGAGGACATGGTTACTGTCCCACCCTGCCTGGGACCAGAGGACATGGTTACAGTACCTGTCCCTGCCTGGGACCCAGAGGACATGGTTCCTGTCCCACCCTGCCTGGGACCCAGAGGACATGGTTACTGTCCTGTCCCACCCTGCCTGGGACCCAGAGGACATGGTTACTGTACCTGTCCCACCCTGCCTGGGACCCAGAGGACATGGTTACTGTACCTGTCCCACCCTGCCTGGGACCCAGAGGACATGGTTACTGCACCTGTCCCACCCAGAGGACATGGGACCCAGATGGGACCCAGAGGACATGGTTACTGGCCCTGTCCCACCCAGAGGACATGGTTACTGACCCTGTCCCACCCAGAGGACATGGTTACTGAACCTGCCCCAGAGGACATGGTTACTGTCCCTGTCCTACCCAGAGGACATGGTTCCTGTCCCACCCTGCCTGGGACCCAGAGGACATGGTTCCTGTCCCACCCTGCCTGGGACCCAGAGGACATGGTTCCTGTCCCACCCTGCCTGGGACCCAGAGGACATGGTTCCTGTCCCACCCTGCCTGGGACCCAGAGGACATGGTTCCTGTCCCACCCTGCCTGGGACCCAGAGGACATGGTTCCTGTCCCACCCTGCCTGGGACCCAAAGGACATGGTTCCTGTCCCACCCTGCCTGGGACCCAGAGGACATGGTTCCTGTCCCACCCTGCCTGGGACCCAGAGGACATGGTTCCTGTCCCACCCTGTCTGGGACCCAGAGGACATGGTTCCTGTCCCACCCTGTATGGGACCCAGAGGACATGGTTACTGTACCTGTCCCACCCTGCATGGGACCCAGATGACATGGTTACTGTACCTGTCCCACCCTGCATGGGACCCAGATGACATGGTTACTGTACCTGTCCCACCCTGCCTGGGACCCAGAGGACATGGTTACTGTACCTGTCCCACCCTGCATGGGACCCAGAGGACATGGTTACTGTCCCTGTCCCACCCTGCCTGGGGACCAGAGGACATGGTTACTGTCCCACCCTGCCTGGGGACCAGAGGACATGGTTACAGTACCTGTCCCTACTGCCTGGGACCCAGAGGACATGGTTCCTGTCCCACCCTGCCTGGGACCCAGAGGACATGGTTACTGTACCTGTCCCACCCTGCCTGGGACCCAGAGGACATGGTTACTGTACCTGTCCCACCCTGCCTGGGACCCAGAGGACATGGTTACTGTACCTGTCCCACCCTGCCTGGGACCCAGAGGACATGGTTACTGCACCTGTCCCACCCAGAGGACATGGTTATCGTCCCTGTCCCACCCTGCATGGGACCCAGAGGACATGGTTACTGGCCCTGTCCCACCCAGAGGACATGGTTACTGACCCTGTCCCACCCAGAGGACATGGTTACTGAACCTGCCCCACCCAGAGGACATGGTTACTGTCCCTGTCCTACCCAGAGGACATGGTTACTGAACCTGCCCCACCCAGAGGACATGGTTACTGAACCTGTCCCACCCAGAGGACATGGTTACTGTCCCTGTCCCACCCAGAGGACATGGTTACTGTCCCTGTCCCACCCAGAGGACATGGTTACTGTCCCTGTCCCACCCAGAGGACATGGTTACTGAACCTGTCCCACCCAGAGGACATGGTTACTGTACCTGTCCCACCCAGAGGACATGGTTACTGAACCTGTCCCACCCAGAGGACATGGTTACTGTCCCTGTCCTACCCAGAGGACATGGTTACTGTCCCTGTCCTACCCAGAGGACATGGTTACTGAACCTGCCCCACCCAGAGGACATGGTTACTGAACCTGTCCCACCCAGAGGACATGGTTACTGTCCCTGTCCCACCCAGAGGACATGGTTACTGTCCCTGTCCCACCCAGAGGACATGGTTACTGTCCCTGTCCCACCCAGAGGACATGGTTACTGACCCTGTCCCACCCAGAGGACATGGTTACTGAACCTGTCCCACCCAGAGGACATGGTTACTGAACCTGTCCCACCCAGAGGACATGGTTACTGTACCTGTCCCACCCAGAGGACATGGTTACTGAACCTGTCCCACCCAGAGGACATGGTTACTGAACCTGTCCCACCCAGAGGACATGGTTACTGTCCCTGTCCTACCCAGAGGACATGGTTACTGTCCCTGTCCTACCCAGAGGACATGGTTACTGAACCTGTCCCACCCAGAGGACATGGTTACTGAACCTGTCCCACCCAGAGGACATGGTTACTGAACCTGTCCCACCCAGAGGACATGGTTACTGAACCTGTCCCACCCAGAGGACATGGTTACTGTACCTGTCCCACCCAGAGGACATGGTTACTGAACCTGTCCCACCCAGAGGACATGGTTACTGAACCTGTCCCACCCAGAGGACATGGTTACTGAACCTGTCCCACCCAGAGGACATGGTTACTGAACCTGTCCCACCCAGAGGACATGGTTACTGAACCTGTCCCACCCAGAGGACATGGTTACTGTACCTGTCCCACCCAGAGGACATGGTTACTGACCCTGTCCCACCCAGAGGACATGGTTACTGAACCTGTCCCACCCAGAGGACATGGTTACTGAACCTGTCCCACCCAGAGGACATGGTTACTGACCCTGTCCCACCCAGAGGACATGGTTACTGACCCTGTCCCACCCAGAGGACATGGTTACTGTCCCTGTCCCACCCAGAGGACATGGTTACTGTCCCTGTCCCACCCAGAGGACATGGTTACTGTCCCTGTCCCACCCAGAGGACATGGTTACTGTCCCTGTCCCACCCAGAGGACATGGTTACTGTCCCTGTCCCACCCAGAGGACATGGTTACTGACCCTGTCCCACCCAGAGGACATGGTTACTGACCCTGTCCCACCCAGAGGACATGGTTACTGAACCTGTCCCACCCAGAGGACATGGTTACTGTCCCTGTCCCACCCAGAGGACATGGTTACTGTCCCTGTCCCACCCAGAGGACATGGTTACTGTCCCTGTCCCACCCAGAGGACATGGTTACTGTCCCTGTCCCACCCAGAGGACATGGTTACTGTCCCTGTCCCACCCAGAGGACATGGTTACTGTCCCTGTCCCACCCAGAGGACATGGTTACTGTCCCTGTCCCACCCAGAGGACATGGTTACTGTCCCTGTCCCACCCAGAGGACATGGTTACTGACCCTGTCCCACCCAGAGGACATGGTTACTGACCCTGTCCCACCCAGAGGACATGGTTACTGACCCTGTCCCACCCAGAGGACATGGTTACTGAACCTGTCCCACCCAGAGGACATGGTTACTGAACCTGTCCCACCCAGAGGACATGGTTACTGAACCTGTCCCACCCAGAGGACATGGTTACTGTCCCTGTCCCACCCAGAGGACATGGTTACTGAACCTGTCCCACCCAGAGGACATGGTTACTTTCCCTGTCCCACCCAGAGGACATGGTTACTGAACCTGTCCCACCCAGAGGACATGGTTACTGTACCTGTCCCACCCTGCCTGGGACCCAGAGGACATGGTTACTGTACCTGTCCCACCCTGCCTGGGACCCAGAGGACATGGTTACTGAACCTGTCCCACCGAGAGGACATGGTTACTCTCCCTGTCCTACCCAGAGGACATGGTTACTGTACCTGTCCCACCCTGCCTGGGTGTTTCATGGCTAAACCCCCACTGGACACTGCAGCTGCCACGTTCCCCTCTCTGTCCACTACGATCGCTCCCACCGTGTCCAGCAACCCTGATCCATTCTCCTACAGGGAAAACAAGAGCGGGTGACTCAGAAAACATTCATTCAAACACCGACTCCAAGAGGAAAACCAGGTCCATAAAAAGGTGAATCTTAACTCCCACCAGAGGTCCACTTTTAACTTAAGTCTCCCATTGAATTCAAGGGCTAAGTTCAAAATCGAATCGAGCCGATGTTAGGATTCACCTTTAAAATGATCAGAATAATCAATCAAATTAAATCAATATAATTGAGTAGACATAACGTACAGTGGTTCTATCCAACAGTCTCTTAAGCATGGTGGTGAATATACAGTGGCTGCCAATACCCCTCTCTCCATAAAACACGAAGTGTGTAGTGTATGGCCAATGCAAACTCAAAAATCGATCATGCTTTGCTCAAAAGAATTTCCAGGACGTTCTAAACATAGGAATGAGCATATTTTGCTCAGACATCTTTCCTTGATCACCAGACATGGGAATTTTCCGTTGAAATGGACCCAGGTTCAACATTAATACGATCAGGAAATCATTTATCCTTCTCTTCCTCTCAAATTTTTCAACTGTTCATTCTCTGTTGTTCTTCTGAGCCGTTTGTTTTTCCTTCACTGATTGGAGTTTTCTTTGGAAAAGGGGCTTGTGGGTGAATTGGAGGGGAGGGAAAGGCCGGTGGATGGCATGATGAATCGCTCTTCCACAGACTCTCTCTCTCTCCCCGTGTCTGTCTGTCTGTCTATGTGTGAGAACCTGTGTTTAAAGATTCAGACTCGAGCCTTTGCAAAACAAACCCTGTACAGAAACGCATTGTATTAAACCAACAGCCTCCAGGGACTCCTGGCCAACAGCCTCCAGGGACTCCTGGCCAACAGCCTCCAGGGACTCCTGGCCAACAGCCTCCAGGGACTCCTGGCCAACAGCCTCCAGGGACTCCTGGCCAACAGCCTCCAGGGACTCCTGGCCAACAGCCTCCAGGGACTCCTGGCCAACAGCCTCCAGGGACTCCTGGCCAACAGCCTCCAGGGACTCCTGGCCAACAGCCTCCAGGGACTCCTGGCCAACAGCCTCCAGGGACTCCTGGCCAACAGCCTCCAGGGACTCCTGGCCAACAGCCTCCAGGGACTCCTCGCCAACAGCCTCCAGGGACTCCTCACTAACAGCCTCCAGGGACTCCTCACTAACAGCCTCCAGGGACTCCTCACTAACAGTCTCCAGGGACTCCTCACTAACAGTCTCCAGGGACTCCTCACTAACAGTCTCCAGGGACTCCTCACTAACAGTCTCCAGGGACTCCTCACTAACAGTCTCCAGGGACTCCTCACTAACAGTCTCCAGGGACTCCTCACTAACAGTCTCCAGGGACTCCTCACTAACAGTCTCCAGGGACTCCTCACTAACAGTCTCCAGGGACTCCTCACTAACAGTCTCCAGGGACTCCTCACTAACAGTCTCCAGGGACTCCTCACTAACAGCCAACAGTCTCCAGGGACTCCTCACTAACAGCCAACAGTCTCCAGGGACTCCTCACTAACAGCCAACAGTCTCCAGGGACTCCTCACTAACAGCCAACAGTCTCCAGGGACTCCTCACTAACAGCCAACAGTCTCCAGGGACTCCTCACTAACAGCCAACAGTCTTCAGGGACTCCTCACTAACAGCCAACAGTCTCCAGGGACTCCTCACTAACAGCCAACAGTCTCCAGGGACTCCTCACTAACAGCCAGATAGATTAGGTTAGGGGAGGGTTTGGCCCAGCGTCGCCCGGTTTAGGGGAGGGTTTGGCCCAGCGTCGTCCGGGTTAGGGGAGGGTTTGGCCCAGCGTCGTCCGGGTTAGGGGAGGGTTTGGCCCAGCGTCGTCCGGGTTAGGGGAGGGTTTGGCCCAGCGTCGTCCGGGTTAGGGGAGGGTTTGGCCCAGCGTCGTCCGGGTTAGGGGAGGGTTTGGCCCAGCGTCGTCCGGGTTAGGGGAGGGTTTGGCCCAGCGTCGTCCGGGTTAGGGGAGGGTTTGGCCGGCAGGGATGTTCTTGTCCCATCGCGCTCTAGCAACTCCTGTGGCGGGCCAGGCACAGTGCACGCTGACACGGTCGCAAGGTGTACGGTGTTTTTTCCGGTGCGGCTGGCTTACGGGTTAAGCAGGCATTGTGTCAAGAAGCAGTGCGGCTTGGCTGGGTTGTGTTTCGGAGGACTCACGGCTCCCGACCTTCGCCTCTCCCGAGTCCGCATAGGAGTTGCAGGGATAGGACAAGACTGTAACTCCCCACTAAATTGGGGAGAAAAAAGGGGTACAAATAATTGCAGGTGTCCACATCAGAGTATATGAGCAGAGCAAGGAGTGGAGCCCAATTTGACTGGAGCGACATTCCCAAAGGCTGAAGAGACGATCTTCTCGCCCCCTCCAGTAGCGCTCACTTCACAGGCTCAGGGCGTGCCCGGCCCAGCATGCATTTGAAGTCTACTTGTGTGCTGCTATAGCACAGATCCATGAGCAATGAGTGGGATCTGGTCCACATACACTACATGACCAAAAGTACGTCAAAACTAATAATATCTTACTTGATTAGATTATGTGCAATTCAATTTCTAAAAGTTCCACTCTTCTCTGTCCGTAATCCGCATGGTTTTCACATGTGGAACAGGTGTTTGTCTCAGATGTATTTTATTATTATTTTTTAAATCAGAGAGAAATTAAAAAATGGGGACATTTTTATGGCTTGGCAAACACAGAGACATACTAACATTGCTGTATGAAAATGAGAACCAGACCAGCTGAAATCAACACGGAGTACAAACTCTTACACACTCACTCGCTCTCTCTCTTAAAAACACATTCTGACACAGCTCATATTCACAGCACTAGATTCCTCAAATGGAAGCCGTTTTGAAGTGGTGTGCTATAAAGTTCAACAAGTTCATTTTTTTTTTTTTAAAGGATATGATCGCGAAAATAACCGAAAAAAAAGTATTGTTAAGTAAAAACTCAAAAACGTAAAAATGGACTAAATTGACATTGTTTTAATACTTCTACAACAACGACAGTCTGGTCCAGCCACCAACGGATTGTCATCGTCTCACTGATGGTTGCTCAACTAGGCCTCAATCCTGCCATGAGAAAGCAGAGCACAATGACATATGAACTATCCAGTAGGATTAGGCTACAACATTACGGAGGAGGAGCCAGGGGAGGAGCCTAGGGAAGTAAATCAAAACCCTTCTCAAAACCTAGTCCTCTATGACACCTCCACGAGCCAACTGACACCTCCACGAGCCAACTGACACCTCCACGAGCCAACTGACACCTCCACGAGCCAACTGACACCTCCACGAGCCAACTGACATCAACACACCTAATAATACAGTTCTCTCTGTTCAATGAATTCTCTCTTCCTGGAATAGTTCAGTATTAACCAAGCTTAATTCTGATGAATCATAATGTTAACTTGGTAAACAATAACATAGACCTAGTATGAGGGGAAAACTACAAGTGAACTGCCTCAAGCGCCATGTCAGTGGTGTAGGGTGTAGATTGCTAGCTACCATGGATGTGTCCAAAATGGAACCCAATTCCATTCCAGTCAAAGGTTTGGACACACCTACTTCATTCTCATTCTCTCAACCAGCTTCACGGGGAATGCTTTTCCAACAGTCTTGAAGGAGTTCCCACATATGCTGAGCACTTGTTGGCTGCTTTTCCTTCACTCCGCGGTCCATCCCAAACCATTTCAATTGGGTTGAGGTCGGGTAATTGTGGAGGCCAGGTCATCTGATGCAGCACTCCATCACTCTCCTTCTTGGTCAAACAGCCCTTACACAGCCTGGAGGTGTGTTGGGTCATTGTCCTGTTGATAAACCAATGATCGTCCCTTTAAGCCCAAACCAGATGGGATGGCGTATCACTGCAGAATGCTGTGGAGGCCATGCTGGTTAAGTGTGCCTTGAATTCTAAATAAATCACTGACAGTGTCACCAGCCCCACACTATCACACCTCCTCCTCCATGCTTCACGCTGGGAACCACACATGCAGAGATCATCCGTTCACCTACTCTGCATCTCACAAAGACACAGCGGTTGGAAACAATCTCAAATTTAGACTCATCAGACCAAAGGACAGATTTCCACCGGTCTAATGTCCATTGCTTGTGTTTCTTGGCCCAAGCAAGTCTCTTCTTCTTATTGATGTCCTTTAGTAGAGGTTTCTTTGCAGCAATTCAACCATGAAGGCCTGATTCACACAGTCTCCTCTGAACAGATGATGTTGAGATGTGTCTGTTACTTGAAGTCTGTGAACATTTATTTGGGCTGTAATTTCTGAGTCTGGTTACTCTAATGAACTTATCCTCTGCAGCAGAGGTAACTCGGTCTTCCTTTCCTGTGGTGGTCCTCATGAGAGCCAGTTTCATCAAAGCGCTTGAGGGTTTTTGTGATAGTACTTGAAGAAACTTTCAAAGTTCTTGAAAGGATTGACTGACCTTCATGTCTTAAAGTAATGATGGACTGTTGTTTCTCTTTGCTTATTTGAGCTGTTCTTGCCATAATATGGACTTGGTCTTTTACCAAATAGGGCCATCTTCTGTATAACACCCCCTAACTTATCACAACACAACTGATTGGCTCAAACACATTAAGAAAAGAAAGTCCACAAATTATCAAGGCACACCTGTTATTTGAAATGCATTCCAGGTGACTACCTCATGAAGCTGGTTGAGAGAATGCCAAGAATGTGCAAAGCTGTCATCAAGGCAAGAATAAAAAACATAACATATTCGATTTGTTTAACCCCGTTTTGGTTAATACATGATTCCATATGTGTTATTTAATAGTTTTTGATGTCGTATTCTAAAATGTAGAAAATAGTAAAAATAAAGAAAAACCCTTGAATGAGTAGGTGTCCAAACATTTGACTGGTACTAATTAATTATATATATATATTTTATTCTGTGTGTGTGTGTAATTATATATATATATATATATATATACACAAACACAGAATAAAAATCTAAACGCAACATGGTCAAATAAAAGATAAGCACAAAAAAATATTATTTCTCTTAAATTTTGTTCAAAACTTTGTTTACATCGTTGTTAGTAAACATTTCTCCTTTGCCAAGATAAACCATCCACCTGACAGATGTGGCACATCAAGAAGCTGATTAAACAGCATGATCATTACACAGGTGCACCTTGTGCCGTGGACAATAAAAAGGCCACACTAAAATGTGCAGTTTTGTCACACAATGCCACAGATGTGTCAAGTTGAGGGAGCAATTGGTTGCCAGAGAATTTAACGTTCAATTATCTATTCCAATTTGGAAAACAGGCCATCCCAGGAACTCCACATCTGGCTTCTTCACAAGCGGGATCTTCTGATGAGGATTGGGGGGGTGCTGAGAAGTATTTCTGTCTATAATAAAGCCCTTTGGCGGGTAAAAACTCATTCTGATTGGCTGGGCCTGACCTGGCCGGCTCCCAAGTGGCTGGGCCTGGCCGGCTCCCAAGTGGGTGGGCCTGTGTGAAATCCATCAATTACGGCTTAATTAAAGGGCCTTACTTAAATTAACGGATTTGAATTAAATTGACGGATTTCCTTATATGAACTGTAACTTCGGTAAAATATTTGAAATTGTTGCGTTTCTCTTTTTTGATCAGTTTAGCAGGAAGTGTGTGTGTGTGTGTGTGTGTGTGTGTGTGTGTGTGCTCGCGTGTGTTTAGCCTTATGGCTTTCAGGGTCCTGTTGTTTACAGACATGGTGTATTGGTACCGCTTGCCGAGCAGAGAAAAGTCTTTGACCATTTCAGAAGCCACCTGGTGTTGCTGGAGTCTTTTTAGGGCCTTCCTCTGACACCGCCTGGTATAGAGGTCCAGGATGTCAGGAAGCATGGCCCCAGTGATGTACTACCCTCTGTAGTGCCTTGCGGTCAGATGCCAAGCAGTTGCCATACCAGGCGTTGATGTAGTCAGTCAAGATGCTCTCGATGGTGCAACTGTAGAACTTTGAGGATCTGAGGCCCAAATCTTTTCAGCCTGCTGAGGGGGAAGAGGCATTGTCGTGCCCTATTCACGTTGGTGTGCTTAATTCCTTAGCGATGTGGAAACCGAGAAACTTGAAGCTGTTCACCTGCTCCACTACAGCCCCATCGATGTGGATCGGGGCATGCCTAGCCCTCCATTTCCTGTAGTCCACGATCAACTTCTTCGTCTTGCTCAGGTTGAGGGAGAGGTTGTTGTCTCATCGTTGTCTGTGATCAGGCCCCTACCCTTGTTGTGTCATCAGCAAACTTAATGATGGTGTTGAAGTCGTGGGTGAACAAGGAGTACAGGAGGGGACTGAGAACGCATCCCTGGGGAGCTCCAGTGTTTAAGGTCAGTGTTGCGTTGGTGTTTCTACCTTCCCTCACCACCTGGGGGGGGTGGTCTGTCAGGAAGTCCAGAATCCAGTTGCAGAGGGAGGTGTTTAGTCCCAGGGTCCTTAGCTCATTGACGAGCTTGGCGGTTACTATGGTGTTGAACGCTGAACTGTAGTCAATAAACAGCATTCTCACGTATAGTGCCTTCTAGAAGGTTTTCATACCCCATGACTTATTCCACATTTTGTAGTGACTGGATGATGTAGCATTACACACAAAGTGTAATTAATAGCGCTGAATTTAGGCCTTTATCACCCCCCATAAGCTGTAGTCAATGAACAGCATTGTCACATATTAGGTATTCCTCTTGTCCAGATGGGAGAGGGAAGTGTGGAGTGCAATACAGATTGCGTCATCTGTGGATCTGTTGGGGTGGTATGCAAATTGGAGTGGGTCTAGTGTGTCTGGGATAATGGTGTTGATGTGAGCCATGACCAGCCTTTTCAAATACATTTCATGGCTCCAGATGTGAGTGCTACGGGGCGATAGTCACTTAGGCAGGTTACCTTGGGAGCTCTTGAGCACGGGGACAGAGTGGCACTATTAAGAGAGAAAGCTACTTCACAGTGTTTATGTGACCACAGCTACTACTGCCCATCTCCCTCGTTGTGTGTCGGAGAACGCGACGGTCATTTTAAACACCTTCTACGTTTAGTTGTCTCATTGCAAGAATTCAGTGTGTGTGTGTGTGTGTGTGTGTGTGTAACTATGAGTGTGTGATGTCTTTGTGAGTAATTGAGGTCTCCACACCCTCATATCTCCAGGTCATCATTATACTGTGGGTTCCCTCCCATCGGCATCTGGCGGACTACAGATTACAGGACTGGGTGTGTGTGTGTGTGTGTGTGTGTGTGTGTATAGTTTCCTCAACATAGTCATCTGGCAGACATCAGATTACAGGACTGTGTGTGTGTGTGTGTGTGTGTGTGTGTGTGTGTGTGTGTGTGTGTGTGTGTGTGTGTGTGTGTGTGTCGTTTCCTCAACATCTTGCAGCACCTTGGATTACAGGAGGACATTGGATTTAGGACTGAATGTGTAGAGTGGAGGACATCACTGTGGGGGTAAATGTGGAGGACATCACCGTGGGGGTAAATGTGGAGGACATCACCGTGGGGGTAAATGTGGAGGACATCACTGTGGGGTAAATGTGGAGGACATCACTGTGGGGGTAAATGTGGAGGACATCACTGTGGGGGTAAATGTGGAGGACATCTCTGTGGGGGTAAATGTGTAGAGTGGAGGACATCACTGTGGGGGTAAATGTTTATTTAATCAAACAGTCAGCATCTCTCTGACCACACCTCACTAATTACTTACTGCATTTAAAAATATATATTTTTAGTCGTGACGAACCAGTTTACAGTAATATTATGGTACAAGTGAAACACTAAGGACTGGTTTCCTGGACACAGATTAAGACTGGACTAAAATAACTCCATTGAAAGTGCTCGTGACTGCATCTGTGACCGGGGAAATCCGACCCGAGATGCTCCCCACGTCATCTTGTCTTGAGACAGGTGACATGGTTGATGACTCTGACCAGGTGCTGAAGTGAGGTGGAGGAGGGAGCTACTCACGGTTTCCCTTGCTTGTCGTCTCTTCTTACTGTGATGATTAAACCCTGTATCCACCTTCTCTGCCAGCTCCATCTTGTGCTTGTTCCTCTTGTAGGCCGATAGACTGAACTCTAGACAACACAGAACACATAGCTCATATACTGTAGAGGGAAGGTAACACAGAGCACATAGCTCATATACTGTAGAGGGAAGGGAACACAGAGCACATAGCTCATATACTGTAGAGGGAAGGCAACAAATAGCTCATATACTGTAGAGGGAAGGTAACACAGAGCACATAGCTCATATACTGTAGAGGGAAGGCAACACATAGCTCATATACTGTAGAGGGAAGGGAACACAGAGCACATAGCTCATATACTGTAGAGGGAAGGCAACACAGAGCTCATATACTGTAGAGGGAAGGCAACACAGAGCACATAGCTCATATACTGTAGAGGGAAGGGAACACAGAGCACATAGCTCATATACTGTAGAGGGAAGGGAACACAGAGCACATAGCTCATATACTGTAGAGGGAAGGTAACACAGAGCACATAGCTCATATACTGTAGAGGGAAGGTAACACAGAGCACATAGCTCATATACTGTAGAGGGAAGGTAACACAGAGCACATAGCTCATATACTGTAGAGGGAAGGTAACACAGAGCATATAGCTCATATACTGTAGAGGAAAGGGAGCACAGAGCACATATACTGTAGAGGGAAGGTAACACAGAGCACATAGCTCATATACTATAGAGGGAAGGTAACACAGAGCACATAGCTCATATACTGTAGAGGGAAGGCAACACATAGCTCATATTCTGTAGAGGAAAGGGAACACAGAGCACATAGCTCATATACTGTAGAGGGAAGGTAACACAGAGCATATAGCTCATATACTGTAGAGGAAAGGGAGCACAGAGCACATATACTGTAGAGGGAAGGTAACACAGAGCACATAGCTCATATACTATAGAGGGAAGGTAACACAGAGCACATAGCTCATATACTGTAGAGGGAAGGGAACACAGAGCACATAACTCATATACTGTAGAGGGAAGGTAACACAGAGCACATAGCTCATATACTGTAGAGGGAAGGCAACACATAGCTCATATTCTGTAGAGGAAAGGGAACACAGAGCACATAGCTCATATACTGTAGAGGGAAGGTAACACAGAGCACATATACTGTAGAGGGAAGGTAACACAGAGCACATAGCTCATATACTATAGAGGGAAGGTAACACAGAGCACATAGCTCATATTCTGTAGAGGAAAGGGAACACAGAGCACATAGCTCATATACTGTAGAGGGAAGGCAACACAGAGCACATAGCTCATATACTGTAGAGGAAAGGGAACACAGAGCACATAGCTCATATACTATAGAGGGAAGGCAACACAGAGCACATAGCTCATATACTGTAGAGGGAAGGCAACACAGAGCACATAGCTCATATACTGTAGAGGGAAGGTAACACAGAGCACATAGCTCATATACTGTAGAGGAAAGGGGGTAAATACATTCAGACATTGTTGTGGCCTCTGGAACTAACCAATTCTACCATATATGCAGCTATACTGTACTGTGTATGTCCCCAGAAGGCAAGATGAGATAGACACAAAAAGTGAAAGCAGAATTCCCCTATGAGTTATTTTATGTGCCAGGTGATTAGTTGAAGGTGGTCTTGTCTGGGTCTGATGGTGGTTTGTTAAGGGAATGATGACTAATTATGCATACATTTCAATCAGGACTGACTAATCAGAATACTATTATGTTACTGTATATGTACTAATCCGAATACTATTATGTTACTGTATATGTATGAATTTTCTTTCTTAATCTTAGTACTGAATATAATGTGTGCGAATGAATCAAGGATTAGAACAATGACGGTCTGATCCTTGGTAGGAATGAATTAACTAAATCTTCAGACTGGCTAGAATGCTTATCTACACTGGAAAACCTTGGCTCAGCTGTAAATTTAATTAAATTGTTAGGGAGACGGATGTGGGAAGGCTTGAGATACAGCCTTGGTACTAGAACGTAGAATGTATGCACACATGACTGTAAGTCGCTTTGGATAAAAGCGTCAGCTAAATGGCATATATTATTATTATATTATATATTAGAATGGAGATGGCACTGGTTGGTGCTGAAACTAATGACGTCATTTTCAGGTTATAACCTGTGGTAACCTGTATCGTGTTCAGTACTCTCGTGAATAAACTCTCCTGTTCGACTTTAAGACCGGGCTCTGTCCATTACTATAGAATAAGGATCTGACAAAACCTTATGAATTGACAGAGTGTTTAATTTTAATTGGGTATTAAAACATAAAGGAATGAAATTCCTTTAACAGTGGTCTTGTCTGGGTCTGATGGTGGTGGTAGGTCAGACAGACGACATACGCCCCCAGGTGGCAAAGGTTATATTCCTCATCTAAAATACTGAACCAATATATTTACACAACATGCAACAATTTCAAAGATTTTGCTGAGTTACAGACCATTTAAGGAAAATCCGTCAATTGAAATAAATAAATTAGGCAGGTGAACAGCCATGGAGGACAGGTGAACAGCCATGGAGGACAGGTGAACAGCCATGGTTGGGGGGAGCATGGAGGACAGGTGAACAGCCATGGAGGACAGGTGAACAGCCATGGTTGGGGGAGCATGGAGGACAGGTGAACAGCCATGGAGGACAGGTGAACAGCCATGGAGAACAGGTGAACAGCCATGGCGGGGGGGGGACGTGCAGAACAGGTGAACAGCCATGGAGGACAGGTGAACAGCCACGGAGGACAGGTGAACAGCCATGGAGGACAGGTGAACAGCCATGGAGAACAGGTGAACAGCCATGGAGGACAGGTGAACAGCCATGGAGGACAGGTGAACAGCCATGGAGGACAGGTGAACAGCCATGGAGAACAGGTGAACAGCCATGGAGGACAGGTGAACAGCCATGGAGAACAGGTGAACAGCCATGGAGGACAGGTGAACAGCCATGGAGGACAGGTGAACAGCCATGGAGGACAGGTGAACAGCCATGGAGAACAGGTGAACAGCCATGGAGAACAGGTGAACAGCCATGGAGGACAGGTGAACAGCCATGGAGAACAGGTGAACAGCCATGGAGAACAGGTGAACAGCCATGGAGAACAGGTGAACAGCCATGGAGGACAGGTGAACAGCCACGGAGGACAGGTGAACAGCCATGGAGGACAGGTGAACAGCCATGGAGAACAGGTGAACAGCCATGGAGGACAGGTGAACAGCCATGGAGGACAGGTGAACAGCCATGGAGGACAGGTGAACAAGATGGATGTGGAGGTCCTGGGCTGGCGTTACACACGGTCTGTGGTTATGAGGCCGGTTGGACGTACTGCCAAAATCTGTAAAACGACGTTGAATGCAGCTAACGGTAGAGAAATGCTTATTAAATTCTCTGACAACAGCTCTGGTGAACATTCCAGCAGTCAGCATGCCAATTGCACACTCCCTCAAAACTTGAGACATCTGTGGCATTGTGTTGCGTGACAAAACTTCCCATTTTCGAGTGGCCTTTTATGGATCCCCAGCACAAGGCGCACCTGTGTAATTAGCATGCTGTTTAATCGGCTTCTTGAAATGCCACACCTGTCGCGTGGATGGATGATTTTGGAATGAGATGTTCAATGAGCAGGTGTCCACATTGTTTTGGTCATGTAGTGGAGTTGAAATTATGCACATTTCCAGTTTGTGTCAGCTGTTAGTTTTACGACCCAGTCTGCTATAACAGAACGACCCTTTACCTCCCAGTCTGCTATAACAGAACGACCCTTTACCTCCCAGTCTGCTATAACAGAACGACCCTTTACCTCCCAGTCTGCTATAACAGAACGACCCTTTACCTCCCAGTCTGCTATAACAGAACGACCCTTTACCTCCCAGTCTGCTATAACAGAACGACCCTTTACCTCCCAGTCTGCTATAACAGAACGACCCTTTACCTCCCAGTCTGCTGTAACAGAACGACCCTTTACCTCCCAGTCTGCTATAACAGAACGACCCTTTACCTCCCAGTCTGCTGTAACAGAACGACCCTTTACCTCCCAGTCTGCTATAACAGAACGACCCTTTACCTCCCAGTCTGCTGGAACAAAACGACCCTTTACCTCCCAGTCTGCTGTAACAGAACGACCCTTTACCTCCCAGTCTGCTATAACAGAACGACCCTTTACCTCCCAACAGAACGACCCTTTACCTCCCAGTCTGCTATAACAGAACGACCCTTTACCTCCCAGTCTGCTATAACAGAACGACCCTTTACCTCCCAGTCTGCTATAACAGAACGACCCTTTACCTCCCAGTCTGCTATAACAGAACGACCCTTTACCTCCCAGTCTGCTATAACAGAACGACCCTTTACCTCCCAACAGAACGACCCTTTACCTCCCAGTCTGCTATAACAGAACGACCCTTTACCTCCCAGTCTGCTATAACAGAACGACCCTTTACCTCCCAGTCTGCTGTAACAGAACGACCCTTTACCTCCCAGTCTGCTGTAACAGAAATACCTCCCAGTCTGCTATAACAGAACGACCCTTTACCTCCCAGTCTGCTGTAACAGAACTTTTACCTCCCAGTCTGCTGTAACAGAACGACCCTTTACCTCCCAGTCTGCTATAACAGAACGACCCTTTACCTCCCAGTCTGCTATAACAGAACGACCCTTTACCTCCCAGTCTGCTGTAACAGAACGACCCTTTACCTCCCAGTCTGCTGTAACAGAACGACCCTTTACCTCCCAGTCTGCTATAACAGAACAACCCTTTACCTCCCAGTCTGCTATAACAGAACGACCCTTTACCTCCCAGTCTGCTATAACAGAACGACCCTTTACCTCCCAGTCTGCTATAACAGAACGACCCTTTACCTCCCAGTCTGCTATAACAGAACGACCCTTTACCTCCCAACAGAACGACCCTTTACCTCCCAGTCTGCTATAACAGAACGACCCTTTACCTCCCAGTCTGCTATAACAGAACGACCCTTTACCTCCCAACAGAACGACCCTTTACCTCCCAGTCTGCTATAACAAAATACCTCCCAGTCTGCTATAACAGAATGACCCTTTACCTCCCAACAGAACGACCCTTTACCTCCCAGTCTGCTGTAACAGAACGACCCTTTACCTCCCAGTCTGCTGGAACAAAACGACCCTTTACCTCCCAGTCTGCTGGAACAAAACGACCCTTTACCTCCCAGTCTGCTGTAACAGAAACCCTTTACCTCCCAGTCTGCTATAACAGAACGACCCTTTACCTCCCAGTCTGCTATAACAGAACGACCCTTTACCTCCCAGTCTGCTATAACAGAACGACCCTTTACCTCCCAGTCTGCTGTAACAGAACGACCCTTTACCTCCCAGTCTGCTGTAACAGAACGACCCTTTACCTCCCAGTCTGCTGTAACAGAACGACCCTTTACCTCCCAGTCTGCTATAACAGAACGACCCTTTACCTCCCAGTCTGCTATAACAGAACGACCCTTTATCTCCCAGTCTGCTATAACAGAACGACCCTTTACCTCCCAGTCTGCTATAACAGAACGACCCTTTACCTCCCAGTCTGCTATAACAGAACGACCCTTTACCTCCCAGTCTGCTATAACAGAACGACCCTTTACCTCCCAGTCTGCTATAACAGAACGACCCTTTACCTCCCAGTCTGCTATAACAGAACGACCCTTTACCTCCCAGTCTGCGACAAACAGAATGACCCTTTACCTCCCAGTCTGCTATAACAGAACGACCCTTTACCTCCCAGTCTGCTATAACAGAACGACCCTTTATCTCCCAGTCTGCTGTAACAGAACGACCCTTTACCTCCCAGTCTGCTATAACAGAACGACCCTTTACCTCCCAGTCTGCTATAACAGAATGACCCTTTACCTCCCAGTCTGCTATAACAGAACGACCCTTTACCTCCCAGTCTGCTGTAACAGAACGACCCTTTACCTCCCAGTCTGCTATAACAGAAGAACCCTTTACCTCCCAGTCTGCTGTAACAGAAAAACCCTTTACCACCCAGTCTGCTATAACAGAACGACCCTTTACCTCCCAGTCTGCTATAACAGAACGACCCTTTACCTCCCAGTCTGCTATAACAGAACGACCCTTTACCTCCATGTCTGCTGTAACAGAACGACCCTTTACCTCCCAGTCTGCTATAACAGAACGACCTTTGAGAGAATAAAATATAATTCTGGTTCTAATGTAGACTGCATCTACTGTATCTTGCCTATGCTGCTCTGTACCATCACTCATTCATATATCCTTATGTACATATTCTTTATCCCCTTACACTGTGTATAAGACATTAGTTTTGGAATTGTTAGTTAGATTACTTGTTGGTTATCACTGCATTGTCGGAACTAGAAGCACAAGCATTTCGCTACACTCGCATTAACATCTGCTAACCATGTGTATGTGACAAATAACATTTGATTTGACTGTGTGAGGCAGGGAGAGACCACAAACAGTCAACTCAGTATCCAGACTCCCAATGATGTATGTTACTAAATCCTTATTAAAGGTTTAATGACTTCCAGAAAACAAACAAAATATAAATTGAGGCCACCTATCAAATAAGTTTATTAAAACAAATCTAATCAAAGAGTAGCTAGGAAATCAAATCTGGGCAATTAAGTCATTTAGACAATTACATGGAAATCAATCAGGCTTAGTAAGGCTTAGTAAAAATAACATGGAGCAAATGGCAACCAGAGGGAACAGGGGAGAGAGAGGGGGGGAGAGGGAGAGAGAGGGAGAAACTAGAGACAGACAGAGAGACAGAGAGACACAGAGAGAGACACAGAGAGACACAGAGAGACACAGAGAGACACAGAGAGACACAGAGACACAGAGAGACACAGAGAGACAGAGAGAGACACAGAGAGACAGAGACAGAGAGACAGAGACAGAGAGACACAGAGACACAGAGACACAGAGACACAGAGAGACAGAGAGAGACAGAGAGACAGAGAGAGAGAGAGAGACAGAGAGAGACAGAAGACAGAGAGACAGAGAGACAGAGAGACAGAGAGAGTGCTTGAAAGGGGGAGAAAGAGAGGGAAAGAGAGTGAGAGAGAGAGAGAGGAGCGAGGAGAGCGAGCGAGGGAGTACCACTACCAGATGTGTAAACTCATTATATCCTCTGAATTATTCACCAATGCTGTAAAAGAGAATGGCTTAAAATGACCAGACATCAAGGCTGTCACAAACAGCACCCTATTCCCTACGTAGTGAACTACTTTTGACCAGGACAAGAATATAGTCTGGCAAGAGCCCTGAAGAAAACACAGCCAGATAAAAATGTAATCCGTCCAGCTCTTTCTAAACTGTTCTCTTTCAAGCAGGGTGTATTATTGGGTGAGACCATGCCAATCAGCATCTAGTCTGTTGTTCAAAAGTTCAAGAGGCTTGTTTGTGTGTGTGTGTGTGTGTGTGTGTGTGTGGAACTAAGGATTGGCCTGTTAATGTTGAAAACACATCACTCTGACATGCATCAGAGCTAAAACTACAACTACAAACACCCTAAAACTACAACTAACATGGAGGCACGCTTCAAACACCCTAAAACTACAAATAACAATGGAGGCACGCTTCAAACACACTAAAACTACAAATAACAATGGAGGCACGCTTCAAACACCCTAAAACTACAACTAACATGGAGGCACGCTTCAAACACCCTAAAACTACAACTAACATGGAGGCACGCACCCTTCAAACACCCTAAAACTACAACTAACATGGAGGCCCGCTTCAAACACCCTAAAACTACAAATAACATGGAGGCACGCTTCAAACACCCTAAAACTACAACTAACATGGAGGCCCGCTTCAAACACCCTAAAACTACAAATAACAATGGAGGCACGCTTCAAACACACTAAAACTACAAATAACAATGGAGGCACGCTTCAAACACCCTAAAACTACAAATAACATGGAGGCCCGCTTCAAACACCCTAAAACTACAACTAACATGGAGGCCCGCTTCAAACACCCTAAAACTACAAATAACAATGGAGGCCCGCTTCAAACACCCTAAAACTACAAATAACAATGGAGGCCCGCTTCAAACACCCTAAAACTACAAATAACAATGGAGGCCCGCTTCAAACACCCATAAAACTACAAATAACAATGGAGGCACGCTTCAAACACCCTAAAACTACAAATAACAATGGAGGCACGCTTCAAACACCCTAAAACTACAAATAACAATGGAGGCACGCTTCAAACACCCTAAAACTACAAATAACAATGGAGGCACGCTTCAAACACCCTAAAACTACAAATAACAATGGAGGCACGCTTCAAACACCCTAAAACTACAAATAACAATGGAGGCCCGCTTCAAACACCCTAAAACTACAAATAACAATGGAGGCCCGCTTCAAACACCCTAAAACTACAAATAACAATGGAGGCACGCTTCAAACACCCTAAAACTACAAATAACAATGGAGGCACGCTTCAAACACCCTAAAACTACAAATAACAATGGAGGCCCGCTTCAAACACCCTAAAACTACAACTAACATGGAGGCCCGCTTCAAACACCCTAAAACTACAACTAACATGGAGGCCCGCTTCAAACCGGCTGGTCACTACCACACGGCCAGGCTGGTCACTACCACGCGGTCAGGCTGGTCACTACCACGCGGTCAGGCTGGTCACTACCACGCGGCCAGGCTGGTCACTACCACGCGGCCAGGGTCTGGTCACTACCACGCGGCCAGGCTGGTCACTACCACGCGGCCAGGCTGGTCACTACCACGCGGCCAGGCTGGTCACTACCACGCGGCCAGGCTGGTCACTACCACGCGGGCCAGGCTGGTCACTACCACGCGGCCAGGCTGGTCACTACCACGCGGCCAGGCTGGTCACTACCACGCGGCCAGGCTGGTCACTACCACACGGTCAGATTCACTCAAAAGGTTAGGAAAACAATGTTGATTTTTTTTCTCATAGGTCAGGATTTGGACCCCCCCCCCAGCTAGAAAACATGATTGACTGATTGACAGAGATACTCACTGGTAGCCATCTTCTCTGAGGGACAGGGAGGTATCCCATGGTTCACAGCCCAGTCATGTGCTCCTCGGCCCACTAGAAAGCTTAAGAGACAAAAAGGACAATAAGCGATGCTTTCAGTGGAGGAAATTCAACACAGTTAATATAATAATACTAATAATATAATAACACATCATTCATCACAGAGATCAACACAGTTTAAATCACACCTCTAGCTCTCTGTTTCCATTCATCACAGAGATCAACACAGTTTAAATCACACCTCTAGCTCTCTGTTTCCATTCATCACAGAGATCAACACAGTTAAATCACACCTCTCGCTCTCTCGCCCCAGCTGGATAATATGTTTCCACTCATCACAGAGATCCTTTTCCCCATTAATCCCTTGTGAGTTAGTAGCGTGTTACTGCTGTGCCAGTGATTGTAACAGAAATAGTTAGAGCCTCCTTGGGGTTACATTCAGTGCCACAAAGTCCCATCTGTGAAAGGTAAGACAAAATACTGGACAAGTAAATAGTGTTTTTTTTTAAGTAATTTTTTTAAAAGAGATGTTTACCAGGGGGGTATTCGTCCAGCTGACAGTTTTCCTTTCTGGGCTTCACTCAGTAACCTGTTGGCCACCAGCACTGGGTTGTTTATACCTGCACAGGAAACAGAAAGGTTGTGAATCAAGGGGTTTGCATAGATCCACCATGTCTCCATGGTACATATAGATCCACCAGGCCATGTTCTGGGGTTACATAGGGCCCTGTCTCCATGGTACATATAGATCCACCAGGCCATGTTCTGGGGTTACATAGGGCCCTGTCTCCATGGTACATATAGATCCACCAGGCCATGTTCTGGGGTTACATAGGGCCCTGTCTCCACGGTACATATAGATCCACCAGGCCATGTTCTGTGGTTACATAGGGCCCTGTCTCCATGGTACATATAGATCCACCAGGCCATGTTCTGTGGTTACATAGGGCCCTGTCTCCATGGTACATATAGATCCACCAGGCCATGTTCTGTGGTTACATAGGGCCCTGTCTCCATGGTACATATAGATCCACCAGGCCATGTTCTGTGGTTACATAGGGCCCCGTCTCCATGGTACATATAGATCCACCAGGCCATGTTTGAAATCAGCAGGTAGTAGTTCATGCGGCAGGAAGCCTAGTGGTTAGAGCGTTGGGCCAAGTACCCGAAAGGTTGCTAGATCGAACTGACAAGGTGAAAATCTGTCGTTCTGTCCCTAAAACAAGGCAGTTAACCCACTGTTCCTAGACCAGGTAACCCACTGTTCCTAGACCAGTTAACCCACTGTTCCTAGACCAGTTAACCCACTGTTCCTAGACCAGTTAACCCACTGTTCCTAGACCAGTTAACCCACTGTTCCTAGGCCGTCATTGTAAATAAGAATTTGTTCTTAACGGACTTGCCTAGTAAAATAAAAAGGTTAAATAAAATTAAACATTTAAAAAAATGCTTGAAGGGATCCCCCAGCACCGCAGCTAATGATGAGATGGATTAGTCCATTAGACCAGTGTTTTATTAATCCTGGTTCTGGTGAACCCAAAGGCCGTCCACATTTTGGTCCGTCCTCCCCAGACATATAAACACGTCACAAGTCATGGCAAAATGCTTAGAATTGTAGGAAATTAGCTTTAAAACAGTAACATTTTCTCTCCACCCCATGGCAAAATGCTTAGAATTGTAGGAAATTAGCTTTAAAACAGTAACATTTTCTCCACCCCATGGCAAAATGCTTAGAATTGTAGGAAATTAGCTTTAAAACAGTAACATTTTCTCCACCCCATGGCAAAATGCTTAGAATTGTAGGAAATTAGCTTTAAAACAGTAACATTTTCTCCACCCCATGGCAAAATGCTTAGAATTGTAGGAAATTAGCTTTAAAACAGTAACATTTTCTCCACCCCATGGCAAAATGCTTAGAATTGTAGGAAATTAGCTTTAAAACAGTAACATTTTCTCCACCCCATGGCAAAATGCTTAGAATTGTAGGAAATTAGCTTTAAAACAGTAACATTTTCTCCACCCCATGGCAAAATGCTTAGAATTGTAGGAAATTAGCTTTAAAACAGTAACATTTTCTCCACCCCATGGCAAAATGCTTAGAATTGTAGGAAATTAGCTTTAAAACAGTAACATTTTCTCCACCCCATGGCAAAATGCTTAGAATTGTAGGAAATTAGCTTTAAAACAGTAACATTTTCTCCACCCCATGGCAAAATGCTTAGAATTGTAGGAAATTAGCTTTAAAACAGTAACATTTTCTCTCCACCCCATGGCAAAATGCTTAGAATTGTAGGAAATTAGCTTTAAAACAGTAACATTTTCTCTCCACCCCATGGCAAAATGTGTAGAATTGTAAGAAGTTAGTGTCCCCCCCCCACACACACACAAAAAGTACAAATATAATTAATATACAATACTCGTCAAAAGTTTGGCTACACCTACTAATTCAAGGGGTTTTATTTATTTTTTTACTATTTTCTACATTGTAGAATAATAGTGAAAAACGTCAAAACTATGAAATAACACATATGGAATCATGTAGTAACCAAAAAAAAGTGTTAAAATCAAAGTATATTTCATATTTGAGATTCTTCTAAGTAACCACCCTTTGCCTTGATGACAGCTTTACACACTCTTGGCATGCTCTCAACCAGCTTCACCTGGAATGCTTTTCCAACAGTATGGAAGGAGTTCCCACATATGCTAAGCACTTGCTGGCTGCTGTTCTTTCACTCCGCGGTTCAACTCATCCCAAACCATCTCAATTGGGTTGAGGTCGAGTGATTGTGGAGGCCAGGTCATCTGATGCAGCACTCCATCACTCTCCTTCTTGGTCAAATAGCCCTTACACAGCCTGGAGGTGTGTTGGGTCATTGTCCTGTTGATAAACAAATGATAGTCCCACTAAGCGCAAACCAGATGGGATGGCGTGTCACTGCAGAATGCTGTGGTAGACATGCTGGTTAAGTGTGCCTTGAATTCTAAATAAATCTCAGTGTCACCAGCAAAGCAACCCCACACCATAACACCTCCTCCATGCTTCACGTTTGGAAGAGATCATTCGCTCACCGACTCTACGTCTCACAAAGACACGGCGGTTGAAACCAAAAAAATCTCACATTTAGACTCATCAGACCAAAGGACTGATTTCCAGAGGTCCATTGCTTGTGTTTCTTGGCCCAAGCAAGTCTCTTCTTATTATTGGTGTCCTTTAGTAGAGGTTTCTTTGCAGCAATTCAAACATGAAGGACAGATTCACACAGTCTCCTCTGAACAGTTGATGTTGAGATGTGTCTGTTACTTGAACTCTGTGAAGCATTTATTTGGGCTGCAATTTCTGAGGCTGGTAACTCTAATGAACTTATCCTCTGCAGCAGAGGTAACTCTGGGTCTTCCTTTCCTGTGGCGGTCCTCATGAGAGACAGTTTCATCATAGCGCTTGATCGTTTTGCGACTGTCCTTGAAGAAAATTATAAAAAGTTCTGAAATTGACTGATCTTCATATCTTAAAGTAAAGATGGACTGTCATTTCTCATTGCTTATTTGAGCTGTTCTTGCCATAATATCGATTTGGTATTTTACCAAATAGGGCTTTCTTCTGTATACCACACCTACCTTATCTCAACACAACTGAATGGCTCAAAACGCAGGAAAGAAAGGCCACAAATTAACTTTTAACAAAGCACACCTGTTAATTTAAATGCATTCCAGGTAACTACCTCATGAAGCTGGTTGAGAGTGTGCAAAGCTGTCATCAAGGCAAAGGGTGGCTACTTTGAAGAACCTCAAATATCTTTTGATTTGTTTAACACTTTTTTGGTTACTACATGATTCCACGTGTTATTTCATAGTTTTGATGTCGTCACTATTATTCTACAATGTAGAAAAGAGTTTAAAAAAATAAAGAAAAACTCTTGAATGAGTAGGTGTCCAAACATTTGACTGGTACTAATTAATTATATATATATATATTTATTCTGTGTGTGTGTGTGTGTGTGTGTGTGTAATTATATATATATACACAAACACAGAACAAAAATATAAACGCAACATGGTCAAATAAAAGATACGCACAAAAAAACTATTATTTCTCTTAAATTTTGTTCAAGACTTTGTTTACATCCTCGTTAGTGAACATTTCTCCTTTGCCAAGTTAAACCATCCACGTGACAGATGTGGCATATCAAGAATCTGATTAAACGGCATGATCATTACACAGGTGCACCTTGTGCCGTGGACAATAAAAAGGCCACTCTCAAATATACAATTTTGTCACGCAACACAACACCACAGAAGTTGAAGGAAGCATGAAACTGTCCAGGAACGTCCACCAGAGCCGTTTCCAGAAGTTGAAGGAAGCATGAGACTGTCCAGGAACGTCCACCAGAAGGAAGCATGAGACTGTCCAGGAACGTCCACCAGGGCCGTTTCCAGAGAATTGAAAGCTCACTTTCTCTACCGTAAAGCGCATCCAACGTCGTTTTAACAGAATTTGGCGGTACGTCCAACCGGCCTTCAAATCCACAGACCAGCACGTCAGCTCAGGACCTCCACAACAGGTCTATGGAGCCAGTAAATAGATGGGTACATGGCCAGGTACTGTTGTGGTGTATTCCACGTAACAGACACCTCTATCCAAACTTCTTACAAGAGAAGTGAGTAAAATAAAAATAAAAATGTTGTTAAGTGTCTCGGATCTCTGTGGGAATTGAACCTACGACCTTGGCTCACAGACCAGTTTCATAGACCTGTTATAGGACGTGGTTTAGAATACACCTACGTAGTGCATTACTACGGTGCCCTTATGTGAAATACAGGCCTGGAAAGAACAGAACAAAACAGGTCCAATCGGAGCCAAGAACCTTTCATTTGTCATGTACTAATTTAAATTTCAAAAGTGTCTTAACGAGTCAGTAGAAAGGCCTCTTTAGTGTCCTAAGATTTCATAACTGTGACCTTAATTGCCTACCGTCTGTAAGATGTTAGTGTCTTAAAGACCGTTCCACAGGTGCATGTTCATTAATTGTTAATGGTTCATTGAACAAGCATTGGGAAACAGTGTTTAAACCCTTTACATAATGAAAATCTGTTATCCTCATGCCTCGTTGCAGCATGCCCAAGGTACGTTCACGCAGATGAGCAGGGACCCTGGGCATCTTTCTTGTGGTGTTATTCAGAGTCAGTAGAAAGGCCTCTTTAGTGTCCTAAGTTTTCATAACTATGACCTTAATTGCCTACCGCCTGTAAGCTGTTTGTGTCTTAACGACCGTTCCACAGGTGCATGTTCATTAATTGTTAATGGTTCATTGAACAAGCATTGGGAAACAGTGTTAAAACCCTTTACAATGAAGATCTGTTAAGTTATTTGGATTCATACGAATTATCATTGGACGACAGGGTCCTGAAAAAGGGCTGTTTCTTTTTTGCTGAGTTTATAATGACAGAAGAGAAACTGCATGTATCTAACTATAGACAAGTTGACTAACAAATAGCCTTCCAAAGTGTTGGACATTCTTTACATTAAGAAATAGGACATTTTAGACACAGATATACTTATATATATTTCATATAG
>NC_068423.1:29782705-29897705 GCF_023373465.1 Oncorhynchus keta
TGCGATAGGGCTTTAAATAGATGCTAGTTACACATCAGTAGTTGGTCAGTAACCCACCACTAACAGCTCCTACAGCTAGAGGTTTTGCCCCGTGCGATAGGGCTTTAAATAGATGCTAGTTACACATCAGTAGTTGGTCAGTAACCCACCACTAACAGCTCCTACAGCTAGAGGTTTTGCCCCGTGCGATAGGGCTTTAAATAGATGCTAGTTACACATCAGTAGTTGGTCAGTAACCCACCATAAAGCTATTTTCTAGAGGTTTTGCCCCCTGCGATAGGGCTTTAAATAGATGCTAGTTACACATCAGTAGTTGGTCAGTAACCCACCACTAACAGCTCCTACAGCTAGAGGTTTTGCCCCGTGCGATAGGGCTTTAAATAGATGCTAGTTACACATCAGTAGTTGGTCAGTAACCCACCACTAACAGCTCCTACAGCTAGAGGTTTTGCCCCGTGCGATAGGGCTTTAAATAGATGCTAGTTACACATCAGTAGTTGGTCAGTAACCCACCACTAACAGCTCCTACAGCTAGAGGTTTTGCCCCGTGCGATAGGGCTTTAAATAGATGCTAGTTACACATCAGTAGTTGGTCAGTAACCCACCACTAACAGCTCCTACAGCTAGAGGTTTTGCCCCGTGCGATAGGGCTTTAAATAGATGCTAGTTACACATCAGTAGTTGGTCAGTAACCCACCACTAACAGCACCTACAGCTCCATAACGCAAAGACTTCCCATCCATGATGCTGGCGTCACACTCGATCTCCCCCGACAGGTTTAAGTTAGAGCCCATTCCCGCGTTGGTGAATGGAGAATCCTGTGGATGACAAAAAAACATTTAGAAGAATCATGAAATTACATTTTAGACACAGATAAACAAAGAAACGTCCTCTCACTGTCAACTGCGTTTATTTTTTCAGCAAACTTAACATGTGTAAATATTTGTACGAACATAACAAGATTCAACAACAGACATAACCTGAACAAGTTCCACAGGCATGTGACTAACAGAAATGGAATCATGTGTCCCTGAACAAAGAGGGGGGGGGGTCAAAATCAAAAGTAACAGTCAGTATCTGGTGTGGCCACCAGCTGCATTAAGTACTGAAGTGCATCTCCTCCTCATGGACTGCACCAGATTTACCAGTTATTGCTGTGAGATGTTATCCCACTCTTCCACCAAGGCACCTGCAAGTTCCCGGACATTTCTGTTGAGCACGTCCGATCCAACAGATCCCAGACGTGCTCAATGGGATTGAGATCCGGGCTCTTCGCTGGCCATGGCAGAACACTGACATTCATGTCTTGCAGGAAATCACGCACAGAACGAGCAGTATGCCTGGTGGCATTGTCATGCTGGAGGGTCATGTCAGGATGAGCCTGCAGGAAGGGTACCACATGAGGGAGGAGGATGTCTTCCCTGTAACGCACAGCGTTGAGATTGCCTGCAATGACGACAAGCTCAGTCCGATGATGCTGTGACACACTGCCCCAGACCATGACGGACCCCCCACCTCCAAATCGATCCCCCTCCAGAGTACAGGCCTCGGTGTAACGCTCATTCCTTCGACAATAAATGCCAATCGACCATCACCCCTGGTGAGACAAAACTGCGACTCGTCAGTGAAGAGCACTTAATGCCAGTCCTGTCTGGTCCAGCGACGGTGGGTTTGTGCCCATAGGCAACGTTGTTGCCGGTGATGTCTGGTGAGGACCTGCCTTACAACGGTCCTACAAGCCCTCAGTCCAGCCTCTCTCAGCCTATTGCGGACAGTCTGAGCACTAATGGAGGGATTGTGCATTCCTGGTGTAACTCAGGCAGTTGTTGTTGCCATCCTGTACCTGTCCCGCAGGTGTGATATTCAGATGTACCGATCCTGTGCAGGTGTTGTTACACGTGGTCTGCCACTGCGAGGACAATCAGCTGTCCGTCCTGTCTCCCTGTAATGCCGAGTTAGGCGTCTCACAGTACGGACATTGCAATTTATTGCCCTGGCCACATCTGCAGTCCTCATGCCTCGTTGCAGCCTGCCTAAGGTACGTTCACGCAGATGAGCAGGGACCCTGGGCATCTTTCTTGTGGTGTTATTCAGAGTCAGTAGAAAGACCTCTTTAGTGTCCTAAGTTTTCATAACTGTGACCTTAATTGCCTACCGTCTGAAAGCT
This sequence comes from Oncorhynchus keta, assembly GCF_023373465.1. Lineage (NCBI taxonomy): Eukaryota > Metazoa > Chordata > Actinopteri > Salmoniformes > Salmonidae > Oncorhynchus > Oncorhynchus keta. The sequence goes on from NC_068423.1 coordinate 29,784,873, forward strand.
GTTAGTGTCTTAACGACCGTTCCACAGGTGCATGTTCATTAATGGTTTATGGTTCATTGAACAAGCATTGGGAAACAGTGTTAAAACCCTTTACAATGAAGATCTGTTAAGTTATTTGGATTCATACGAATTATCATTGGACGACAGGGTCCTGAAAAAGGGCTGTTTCTTTTTTGCTGAGTTTATAATGACAGAAGAGAAACTGCGTGTATCTAACTATAGACAAGTTGACTAACAAATAGCCTTCCAAAGTGTTGGACATTCTTTACATTAAGAAATAGGACATTTTAGACACAGATATACTTATATATATTTCATATAGATGAGTGAATGGAACTTCACTCGGGCCTCCTTCCTTTAAGGACTAAGTAGCTGTGATCTAAACATAGATGTTATGTCACACATCACTTTGTACGGATCCTAAAGAGTCCATTCAATCCATTAAATACTCACTCTGTGATATGTATGTTTTTTTTAGAATTCAGGAGTAGTGCTTTAAAAAGGCATCTGTGGTTGGATTCACGTGTCAGATTAGAGTACTGAGATTCAGTGGCTTTACTTGTTTTTTTTTAGGGACAATTTTTTTTCCCCCTAAAAATCAGCTTTGTTGTACAAATACACCACAATTCAAACAGTCAACAAAAATCGACTGAAATTATGGTGAACATTTTTGAAATTACATTAGGAAAGTAATCAGACCTCTTGACTTTTTTCCACATTTGCTACATAACAGCCTAAATCTAAAATATATATATATAGTAGTGTTAGTGTTATGTGAGATATAAATACTGACAGATATACTGTTGTTAACATAACACATAACATGGGTCTATGGTCACACACACACAGACACACTAACCTCAACAAGGGCTGCGGTCACACACACACACAGACACACTAATATCAAGCTCAACAAGGGCTGCGGTCACACACACACACACACAGACACACTAATATCAAGCTCAACAAGGGCTGCGGTCACACACACACACTAACCTCAACAAGGGCTGCGGTCACACACACACACACTAACCTCAACAAGGGCTGCGGTCACACACACACACACACACACACACACACACACACACACACACACACACACACACACACACACACACACACACTAACCTCGAGCTCAACAAGGGCTGCGGTCACAGCGTCCACTGCCAGAGCACCGGCTTTCAGTCTGTCCACAGCCTGAGAGAGAGAGGTCACGTTACAGGGAGGCCAGTTTACAGTCACCGTGTTCACGGGGCGCGCAACAGACGAACAAGGGACTGAAACAGGGAGAGTCTCCCTGGACTTACTCATTGTTGTCCTTTGCATGCCATAGTGAACACGACCCATGATGCAACAGGGTAAGAGCAATACAAACTCTCTCCTTGATGATTGAACACCAACAAATGTACCTACTGTATCACCTAACACTACAGAGACAGCATTTACCTACTGTATAACTCAACACTACAGAGACAGCATTTACCTACTGTATCACCCAACACTACAGAGACAGCATTTACCTACTGTATCACCTAACACTACAAAGACAGCATTTACCTACTGTATCACCTAACACTACAAAGACAGCATTTACCTACTGTATCACCTAACACTACAGAGACAGCATTTACCTACTGTATAACTCAACACTACAGAGACAGCATTTACATACTGTATCACCTAACACTACAAAGACAGCATTTACCTACTGTATAACTCAACACTACAGAGACAGCATTTACCTACTGTATCACCTAACACTACAAAGACAGCATTTACCTACTGTATCACCTAACACTACAGAGACAGCATTTACCTACTGTATAACTCAACACTACAGAGACAGCATTTACATACTGTATCACCTAACACTACAGAGACAGCATTTACCTACTGTATCACTCAACACTACAGAGACAGCATTTACCTACTGTATCACTCAACACTACAGAGACAGCATTTACCTACTGTATCACCTAACACTACAGAGACAGCATTTACCTACTGTATCACCTAACACTACAGAGACAGCATTTACCTACTGTATCCCTCAACACTACAGAGACAGCATTTACATACTGTATCACCTAACACTACAGAGACAGCATTTACCTACTGTATCACTCAACACTACAGAGACAGCATTTACCTACTGTATCACCTAACACTACAGAGACAGCATTTACCTACTGTATCCCTCAACACTACAGAGACAGCATTTACCTACTGTATAACTCAACACTACAGAGACAGCATTTACCTACTGTATAACTCAACACTACAGAGACAGCATTTACCTACTGTATAACTCAACACTACAGAGACAGCATTTACCTACTGTATAACTCAACACTACAGAGACAGCATTTACCTACTGTATAACTCAACACTACAGAGACAGCATTTACCTACTGTATCACTCAACACTACAGAGACAGCATTTACCTACTGTATAACTCAACACTACAGAGACAGCATTTACCTACTGTATAACTCAACACTACAGAGAAAGCATTTACCTACTGTATAACTCAACACTACAGAGAAAGCATTTACCTACTGTATAACTCAACACTACAGAGACAGCATTTACCTACTGTATAACTCAACACTACAGAGACAGCATTTACCTACTGTATAACTCAACACTACAGAGAAAGCATTTACCTACTGTATAACTCAACACTACAGAGAAAGCATTTACCTACTGTATCACTCAACACTACAGAGACAGCATTTACCTACTGTATAACTCAACACTACAGAGAAAGCATTTACCTACTGTATAACTCAACACTACAGAGAAAGCATTTACCTACTGTATCCCTCAACACTACAGAGACAGCATTTACCTACTGTATAACTCAACACTACAGAGACAGCATTTGCCTACTGTATAACTCAACACTACAGAGACAGCATTTACCTACTGTATCACCTAACACTACAGAGACAGCATTTACCTACTGTATAACTCAACACTACAGAGACAGCATTTACCTACTGTATAACTCAACACTACAGAGACAGCATTTACCTACTGTATAACTCAACACTACAGAGACAGCATTTACCTACTGTATCCCTCAACACTACAGAGACAGCATTTGCCTACTGTATAACTCAACACTACAGAGACAGCATTTACCTACTGTATCCCTCAACACTACAGAGACAGCATTTACATACTGTATCACCTAACACTACAGAGACAGCATTTGCCTACTGTATAACTCAACACTACAGAGACAGCATTTACCTACGGTATAACTCAACACTACAGAGACAGCATTTACATACTGTATAACTCAACACTACAGAGACAGCATTTACATACTGTATCACTCAACACTACAGAGACAGCATTTACCTACTGTATAACTCAACACTACAGAGACAGCATTTACATACTGTATCACTCAACACTACAGAGACAGCATTTACCTACTGTATAACTCAACACTACAGAGACAGCATTTACCTACTGTATCACTCAACACTACAGAGACAGCATTTACCTACTGTATAACTCAACACTACAGAGACAGCATTTACCTACTGTATCACCTAACACTACAGAGACAGCATTTACCTACTGTATCACCTAACACTACAGAGACAGCATTTACCTACTGTATCCCTCAACACTACAGAGACAGCATTTACCTACTGTATAACTCAACACAACAGAGACAGCATTTACCTATTGTATCCCTCAACACTACAGAGACAGCATTTACCTACTGTATAACTCAACACAACAGAGACAGCATTTACCTACTGTATAACTCAACACAACAGAGACAGCATTTACCTACTGTATCCCTCAACACTACAGAGACAGCATTTACCTACTGTATAACTCAACACTACAGAGACAGCATTTACCTACTGTATCACCTAACACTACAGAGACAGCATTTACCTACTGTATCACCTAACACTACAGAGACAGCATTTACCTACTGTATCACTCAACACTACAGAGACAGCATTTACCTACTGTATAACTCAACACTACAGAGACAGCATTTACCTACTGTATAACTCAACACTACAGAAACAGCATTTACCTACTGTATCACTCAACACTACAGAGACAGCATTTACCTACTGTATAACTCAACACTACAGAGACAGCATTTACCTACTGTATTACTCAACACTAGAGACAGCATTTACCTACTGTATAACTCAACACTACAGAGACAGCATTTACCTACTGTATCACCTAACACTACAGAGACAGCATTTACCTACTGTATCCCTCAACACTACAGAGACAGCATTTACCTACTGTATAACTCAACACTACAGAGACAGCATTTACCTACTGTATCACCTAACACTACAGAGACAGCATTTACCTACTGTATCACCTAACACTACAGAGACAGCATTTACCTACTGTATCACTCAACACTACAGAGACAGCATTTACCTACTGTATAACTCAACACTACAGAGACAGCATTTACCTACTGTATAACTCAACACTACAGAGACAGCATTTACCTACTGTATCACTCAACACTACAGAGACAGCATTTACCTACTGTATCACCTAACACTACAGAGACAGCATTTACCTACTGTATCACTCAACACTACAGAGACAGCATTTACCTACTGTATCACCTAACACTACAGAGACAGCATTTACCTACTGTATCACTCAACACTACAGAGACAGCATTTACCTACTGTATCACTCAACACTACAGAGACAGCATTTACCTACTGTATAACTCAACACTACAGAGACAGCATTTACCTACTGTATCACTCAACACTACAGAGACAGCATTTACCTATTGTATCACTCAACACTACAGAGACAGCATTTACCTACTGTATCACTCAACACTACAGAGACAGCATTTACCTACTGTATCACTCAACACTACAGACAGCATTTACATACTGTATCACTCAACACTACAGAGACAGCATTTACATACTGTATCACTCAACGCTACAGAGACAGCACAGACATTACAGACAGACGGCACAGAGACAAGAGACAGAGACAGAGACGGCACAGAGACAGACAGAGACGAGACAGAGACACAGAGACAGAGACGGCACAGAGACAGAGACGGCACAGAGACAGAGACAGAGAGAGAGAGACAGAGAGAGACAGAGACGAGACAGAGACGGCACAGAGACAGAGACGGCACAGAGACAGAGACAGAGACGAGACAGAGACGGCACAGAGACAGAGACGAGACAGAGACAGAGACGGCACAGAGACAGAGACGAGACAGAGACAGAGACGGCACAGAGACAGAGATGGCACAGAGACAGAGACGAGACAGAGACGGCACAGAGACAGAGACGAGACAGAGACGGCACAGAGACAGAGACGAGACAGAGACGGCACAGAGACAGAGACGAGACAGAGACGGCACAGAGACAGAGACAGAGACGGCACAGAGACAGAGACGAGACGGCACAGAGACAGAGACGAGACAGAGACGGCACAGAGACAGAGACGAGACAGAGGCAGAGACGGCACAGAGACAGAGACGGCACAGAGACAGAGACGGCACAGAGAGAGAGAGAGAGAGAGACAGAGACGAAACAGAGACAGAGACGGCACAGAGACGAGAGAGAGACAGAGCCGGCACAGAGACAGAGACAGAGACAGAGACAGACAGAGACAGAGACAGAGACAGACAGAGACAGAGACGGCACAGAGACAAGAGACAGAGAGAGAGAGAGAGAGAGAGACAGAGACGAGACAGAGACGGCACAGAGACAGAGAGAGAGACAGAGACAGAGACAGCACATAGACAGAGACGAGACAGAGACGGCACAGAGACAGAGAGAGAGAGAGAGAGAGAGAGAGAGAGAGAGAGAGAGAGAGAGAGAGAGAGACAGAGACAGCACAGAGACGGCACAGAGACAGAGACAGAGACGGAGACAGACAGTATATAGACAGAGAGAGACAGCATATAGACAGAGAGAGACAGCATATAGACAGAGACAGACAGCATATAGACAGAGACAGACAGCATATAGACAGAGACAGACAGCATATAGACAGAGAGAGACAGCATATAGACAGATAGTACAGAGACAGGATAGAGACTTGGACAGACAGCCGATGTTCCCCGTGAACATCTGTAGCTGCTCTAATCTGATGGACTATAAAATAAAAGTAAAGGAGGTATTCTGCTGTACAAAAGCTGAAAACACAGAAAGTGCCGGAACATGACATTACAGCGTGAAGTTTTCTCCGGGCCAGCTGAGACTGACGATGGCTGTGTGGTTACCAACACATAACTCCCTGACGCAACACCGTCTCACGCGGGACTCCTCTCTGAAGACGGAGATGTGCGTTCCAAATGGTCCAACGTAGTGCACTACTACTACAGGGTGCTAGATCCCTCCCTGTCCTCCTGATCTGAACACGACCACAGCGCTGTCGTCTCAGGCTGCATCTCAATACTCTAGCGCGGCTTCCTCTCAATCTCAATTCAATTCAAGGGGCTTTACTGGCATGGTAAACAGGTGTTAACAGAGAGAGAGAGAGAGAGAGAGAGAGAGAGAGACAGAGACGAGACGGCACAGAGACAGAGACGGCACAGAGACAGAGACGAGACAGAGACGGCACAGAGACAGAGACGAGACGGCACAGAGACAGAGACGAGACAGAGACGGCACAGAGACAGAGACGGCACAGAGACAGAGACGAGACAGAGACAGAGACGGCACAGAGACAGAGACGAGACAGAGACAGAGCTGGCACAGAGACGAGACAGAGACGGCACAGATACAGAGACGAGACAGATACGGCACAGAGACAGAGACGAGACAAGAGACAGAGACGGCACAGAGACAGAGACGGCACAGAGACAGAGACGGCACAGAGAGAGAGAGAGACAGAGACAGAGACAAGAGACAGAGACGGCACAGAGACAGAGACAGAGACGGCACAGAGACAGAGACAGAGACGGCACAGAGACAGAGACAGAGACGGCACAGAGACAGAGACAGAGACGGCACAGAGACAGAGACGAGACAGAGACAGAGACGGCACAGAGACAGAGACAGAGACGGCACAGAGACAGAGACGGCACAGAGACAGAGACGGCACAGAGACAGAGACTAGACAGAGACGGCACAGAGACAGAGACAGAGACGGCACAGAGACAAGAGACAGAGACAAGAGACAGAGACGGCACAGAGAGAGAGACGGCACAGAGACAGAGACGGCACAGAGAGAGAGACAGAGACGGCACAGAGACAGAGACGAGACAGAGACAAGAGACAGAGACGGCACAGAGACGAGACAGAGACAGAGAGAGAGAGAGAGAGAGACAGAGACGGCACAGAGACAGAGACGAGACGGCACAGAGACAGAGACGGCACAGAGACAGAGACGAGACAGAGACGGCACAGAGACAGAGACGAGACGGCACAGAGACAGAGACGAGACAGAGACGGCACAGAGACAGAGACGGCACAGATACAGAGACAGAGACAGAGACAGAGACGGCACAGAGACAGAGACGAGACAAGAGACAGAGACGGCACAGAGACAGAGACGGCACAGAGACAGAGACGGCACAGAGACAGAGACGGCACAGAGAGAGAGAGAGACAGAGACAAGAGACACAGACAGAGACGGCACAGAGACAAGAGACAGAGACAAGAGACAGAGACGGCACAGAGACGAGACGGCACAGAGACGAGACGGCACAGAGACGAGACGGCACAGAGACGAGACAGAGACGGCACAGAGACAGAGACAGAGACGGCACAGAGACAGAGACGAGACGGCACAGAGACAGAGACGGCACAGAGACAGAGACGAGACAGAGACGGCACAGAGACAGAGAAGAGACAGAGACGGCACAGAGACAGAGACGAGACAGAGACGGCACAGAGACAGAGACGGCACAGAGACAAGAGACAAGAGACAGAGACGGCACAGAGACAGAGACGGCACAGAGACAGAGAGAGACAGAGAAGAGACAGAGACAGAGACGGCACAGAGACAGAGACGAGACAGAGACAAGAGACAGAGACGGCACAGAGACGAGACAGAGACAAGAGACAGAGACGGCACAGAGACGAGACAGAGACAGAGATAGAGAGAGAGACAGAGACGAGACAGAGACAGAACAGAGACGAGACAGAGACAGAGATAGAGACAGAGACGAGACAGAGACAGAACAGAGACAGAGACGAGACAGAGACGGCACAGAGACAGAGACAGACAGTATATAGACAGAGAGAGACAGCATATAGACAGAGAGAGACAGCATATAGACAGAGAGAGACAGCATATAGACAGAGAGAGACAGCATATAGACAGAGAGAGACAGCATATAGACAGAGAGAGACAGCATATAGACAGAGAGAGACAGCATATAGACAGAGAGAGACAGCATATAGACAGAGAGAGACAGCATATATTGACAGAGAGAGACAGCATATAGACAGAGAGAGACAGCATATAGACAGATAGTACAGAGACAGGATAGAGACTTGGACAGACAGCCGATGTTCCCCGTGAACATCTGTAGCTGCTCTAATCTGATGGACTATAAAATAAAAGTAAAGGAGGTATTCTGCTGTACAAAAGCTGAAAACACAGAAAGTGCCGGAACATGACATTACAGCGTGAAGTTTTCTCCGGGCCAGCTGAGACTGACGATGGCTGTGTGGTTACCAACACATAACTCCCTGACGCAACACCGTCTCACGCGGGACTCCTCTCTGAAGACGGAGATGTGCGTTCCAAATGGTCCAACGTAGTGCACTACTACTACAGGGTGCTAGATCCCTCCCTGTCCTCCTGATCTGAACACGACCACAGCGCTGTCGTCTCAGGCTGCATCTCAATACTCTAGCGCGGCTTCCTCTCAATCTCAATTCAATTCAAGGGGCTTTACTGGCATGGTAAACAGGTGTTAACATTGCCACGTGCAAAGCGGTGCATTCTGCACTGATGCAGGAAGCGCCGGACAAGGCGAAGGAAACTCACTCTCTGACAAGCTCTCTTGCAGACATGCTTGTATTCCTTGGCTTTGGACTCAGAGTGGTATCCTGCTCCTGAAAGAAAATAAACACAGAAAGAAGTGAAAAGGAGGTATGTGATGTAAAAAAAATATTTTAAAAAATGGTTGCAAATTCATCAGTAAAGTCAGTGTGTTGTTTTCAACAGCTGGTTAATGATGACATCATCCTACATCCATTTTGTCTCTTTTTCACCGTCTGCATAGTCAGTGGTTAGAATACACAGACGTGGGTTCTAAATAGTAGGGGGATGTAAATGCCAGGATGTTGTACTCATTTCTGCACACTATTGAGGAAGAGAATAGTATTTTCACACGCACACATTCGCACGCAAACACACACACACACACACACACACACACACACACACGTGATAAATTAGAATAGGAATACCAAAAATGTATGAACAGTGGGAAAGCCATCTAAGTGTGATTAAATTAGTCGGTAAGAAGACAGAACATGATAACGCTCCAGAACAGATTCAATATATATAGAGACAGTCAACGGTTGTCCTTATTACATGTAAAACTGAATGTCATCTCATCCTTCCTGTTTGGCCCTGTCCGGGGGTATCATCGGATGTCATCTCATTCTTCCTGTTTGGCCCTGTCCGGGGGTATCATCGGATGGGGCCACAGTGTCTCCTGACCCCTCCAGTCTCAGCCTCCAGTATTTATGCTGCAGTAGTTTGTGTCGGGGGGCTAGGGTCAGTTTGTTATATCTGGAGTACTTCTCCTGTCTTATCCAGTGTCCTGTGTGAATTTAAGTGTTCTCTCTCTAATTCTCTCTTTCTTTCTCTCTCTCGGAGGACCTGAGCCCTAGGACCATGCCTCAGGACTACCTGACATGATGACTCCTTGCTGTCCCCAGTCCACCTGGCTATGCTGCTGCTCCAGTTTCAACTGTTCTGCCTTATTATTATTCGACCATGCTGGTCATTTATGAACATTTGAACATCTTGGCCATCTTGTTATAATCTCCACCCGGCACAGCCAGAAGAGGACTGGCCACCCGACATAGCCTGGTTCGTCTCTAGGTTGCTTCCTGGGTTTTGACCTTTCTTGGGAGTTTTTCCTAGCCACCGTGCTTCTACACCTGCATTGCTTGCTGTTCGGGGTTTTAGGCTGGGTTTCTGTACAGCACTTTGAGATATCAGCTGATGTACGAAGGGCTATATGAATACATTTGACTTGATCGGACACCTGACAACGGCTAATTTACGCAGAAAAATCAAGACAAGTACTTGTAAGTACACCAAACCTGCATGCACCAACACAAAGCCAACGTTCCCCTTGTCGTTTCTGTCTGGAGTAGACTCCTGTGGTGTGACTGTCGACCAGGAGGCAGGGAAGGCAGGAGGGGGTTGTTGCTCTTCAGCACAGTTCAGTGGCGTCTCCATAACCCTCCACATGCATCATGGACCATTGGCCCCAGGTAACACTGGCATCTTGGCTCTCACACCTGGGAGAAAATAACATTTTTTTTAAAATGGGGAGTTGCCATTTGTCCTACTAGGAATGGTGGCTAAAGCATCTGTGTACCACAATTGATAAACGAGTTGTATTTTAGCAAATGCCTATACGCAGTGTCAAGAGTCATCTGGAGTGTGATTTTGGACTGTGCTTTGACAGTCTGGATAAGTAGGTGCCGACACTAAGAAGGCGCACAATATAATTTCTAGTTCAAACCTGCTTGGGGGAAAACTCATCACACAAATCAACTGAGTGGGGACACACACAACAACCTGCTGGGTTGTTTGACTGAGATTGCCTCCCACAATGTAAACAATGTGATTCCCCCAGACTTGGATCATTAAGGCTGACATGCCATTGTAGGCATTAGCTTAGCTGGCTCGTCTGTTTGGAAGCTAGTTAGCCTTAACGTCTAGGTTGTTATCGAACAGATTGATTTTAAAAATATAAGTGGCTAACTAGCGATTAGAGAAAGGTAGCATGTGTCTCTCAGTGCGTAGTTACAGCGTGCAAATATTCGTTGACATCTAACGTTTTGCGACAACTGAGCAAGCTAACTAGCTACATAGCATAGCATCCACATTTTGAAGACTCGACTGTAAAAACTAGTTTTTTTTTATACGAATCTGCTAACTAGCTGCCACACTAGTACGGACCCGGTACGTGTTCTTGTGTTTATGTGAAAACTTACTTTACTATTAAAAACTTTGCAAGTTGAGATTGTACTCTGGCTGCGGCTCTGCAGCAGAAATCTCTTCCGGGTTCAGGGATACGTCACATGACGCAAACGTGCGCGTCCCCAAAACATTATTGCCACGTTCAAATACTAGTCGGCACCAGGAAACTCGGTAATTTTCAACTTTTGTAACTGTTTAGTGTTATACAATTGCTGCTTTCAACCAGATGACAAGTCGGAAATTTCCGCGTTTACTCGTTTCCGACTAGACTGGAACGAGACATAATCCCAGGAATTTTACACTGAACATAAATATATAAACGCGAAATGTTGTGCTGGTCCCATGTATCTTGAGCTGAAATAAAAGATCCCCGAAATTATCCATATAATTAAAACATATTATTTATCTAATTTGTTTTGCCCAAATGTGTTTACATCCCTGTTGCCCAAATAATACATCCATCTGACAGGTGTGGCAAATCAAAAAGCTGATTAAACAGCATGATCATTACACAGTGCTGGGGACAATAAAAGGCCACACTAAAATGTGCAGTTTTGTCACACAACACAATGCCACAGATGTCTCAAGTTTTGAGGGAGCGTGCAATTGGCCCGCTGACTGCGGGGATGTCCACCAGAGCTGTTGCCAGATAATTTAATGTTCATTTCTCTACCATAAGCCGCCTTTTAGAGAATTTGGCAGTAGGTTCAACCTGGCCTCACAACTGCCGACCACATGCATGGCGTCGTGTGGGCGAGCGGTTTGCTGATGTCAAAATTGTGAACAGAGTGCCCCATGGTGGCGGTGGGGTTATGGTATCGGCCGGTCAAAAGCTTCAGACAGCGAACACAATGGCATTTAATTGGTGGCAATTTGATATACCAGGGCGACATTCTGAGGCCCATTGTTATGCAACCACCACCATCACATCGTGTTTCAGCATGATCATTTTGTTTAACTAGGTACGTCAGTTAAGAACAAATTCTTATTTATAATGACAGCCTACCCCGGCCAAACCCAGACAACGCTGGGCCAATTGTGCACCACCCTATGGGACTCCCAATCACAGCCAGATGTGACGCAGCCTGGATTTGAAATCAGTGAATGTAGTGAACCCTCCTGCACTGAGATACAGTGCCTTAGACCACTGCGCCACTGCTAGTACCAATGTCACTAAGAATCTATACGCCATTCCTGGAAGCTGAAAATGTCATAGTCCTTACATGGCCTGCACACTCACCAGACATGTCTCCCAATTGAGCATGTTTGGGATGCTCTGGATCGATGTGTACGACAGTGTGTTCCAGTTCCCGCCAATATCGAGCAACATTAGCACAGCCATTGAAGAGGAGTGGGGACAACATTCCACCATCAACAGCCTGATGTCATCCTGTCATCCTCATCCTGTGTCATCCTGTCATCCTCATCCTGTGTCATCCTGTCATCCTCATCCTGTGTCATCCTGTCATCCTCATCCTGTGTCATCCTGTCATCCTCATCCTGTGCATCCTGTCATCCTCATCCTGGCACCTGTCATCTGTTTTGTCATCCTGTCATCCCCCTGACCTGTCATCCTGTATTCTCAGTCATCCTGTCATCCTCATCCTGTTATCCTGTCATCCTCATCCTATATGAATCTATTTCAATTGACTGCTTTCCTTATATGAACTGTAACTCAGTAAAATCTTTGAAAGTTTTGCATGTTGCGTTTATTTTTTGCTCAGTATACATGAGAGATTCTTACCGCGTTCACGTGCTAGTCGGAAATAGGAAACTCTGACATGTGCGATTTGCTAATAGGTTGTAGTTATACACATGCCGCGTTCAACCAGTCAGCAAGTCGGACCTTTCAGAGGTTCCTAGTTCCGACTAGCACGTGAACGCGGCACACAGATTGAAACCACTACAAATAGAGAGTAATCATGTTTTTTTAGGCATTTACTCAGACATAGTTCAAAGCCCATCGGGAAATGACGTTTTTTTTGTATGTTTTTTGGATAAATGCTAAAAATAAGGTGGTAGGAGATCTTATATGTTTTGTCCTATGAGACAATCTCTGTTCCTAGGCCAGTTAACCCACTGTTCCTAGACCAGTTAACCCACTGTTCCTAGACCAGTTAACCCACTGTTCCTAGACCAGTTAACCCACTGTTCCTAGACCAGTTAACCCACTGTTCCTAGACCAGTTAACCCACTGTGCCTAGACCAGTTAACCCACTGTTCCTAGGCCAGTTAACCCACTGTTCCTAGGCCAGTTAACCCACTGTTCCTAGGCCAGTTAACCCACTGTTCCTAGGCCAGTTAACCCACTGTTCCTAGACCAGTTAACCCACTGTTCCTAGGCCAGTTAACCCACTGTTCCTAGACCAGTTAACCCACTGTTCCTAGACCAGTTAACCCACTGTTCCTAGACCAGTTAACCCACTGTTCCTAGACCAGTTAACCCACTGTTCCTAGGCCAGTTAACCCACTGTTCCTAGGCCAGTTAACCCACTGTTCCTAGGCCAGTTAACCCACTGTTCCTAGGCCAGTTAACCCACTGTTCCTAGACCAGTTAACCCACTGTTCCTAAACCAGTTAACCCACTGTTCCTAGACCAGTTAACCCACTGTTCCTAGGCCGTCATTGTAAATAAGAATTTGTTCTTAACTGACTTGCCTAGTTAAATAAAGGTTCAATTAAAAATGTTAAAAAAGTGAATTATTAATTAAGCATAATGTTTTTTATAAAGGCCATGAAGCCCATAAATGTAATGTCAACTGACTGATATTATCTCTTAAACCTGTGTTAACCTCAGACCTTATTTTCAGCATTAATTCCAAAACTCTATTTTTTCCCCCCTTAATTTCCGATTATTTAGGACAACAAGCTAGTTAGTGAGCTCTATTAAATAGAATATTATAGGGGGGGGGGGGACTCTTGAATATTACACATCACAGTTTATTCAAATATCACAGTAGCATTATTCCATGGATTGGAAATCACAACACTACAATTCAATCTGAGAAATATTCTTCCTACAGTCTCCAGGCAGGTTTAACTTTGTTTACTAGTATCCCCATTAGATACTAGACAGCAGCTACTCTTCCTGGGGTTTAATAAAACATAGAAATATAAGATAAAATACACAAACAAAAGAAGGTTGGTTTCCGAAAACATTGTTCAAGAAGAACAGGTCAGCCAGCAAACCTTCTCAGAGATTATTGGTCCATTTCATCTCATTATCTGTTTCCAATCCATTGCAATGGCAGAGATGAAATCTTCCCTAAACACATCTGGCATGGTTTATCCCAAACATGAGCCAGGACATCTGGCATGGTTTATCCCAAACATGAGCCAGGCTGGCTGAGACGTATTTACCCCGACCTCTAGTAAACTACTACCAACAAAGCACTGACCTCTAGTAAACTACTACAAACAAAGCACTGACCTCTAGTAAACTACTACAAACAAAGCACGGACCTCTAGTAAACTACTACCAACAAAGCACTGACCTCTAGTAAACTACTACCAACAAAGCACTGACCTCTAGTAAACTACTACAAACAAAGCACTGACCTCTAGTAAACTACTACAGACAAGGCACTGACCTCTAGTAAACTACTACAGACAAGGCACTGACCTCTAGTAAACTACTACAAACAAAGCACGGACCTCTAGTAAACTACTACCAACAAAGCACTGACCTCTAGTAAACTACTACAAACAAAGCACTGACCTCTAGTAAACTACTACAGACAAGGCACTGACCTCTAGTAAACTACTACAGACAAAGCACTGACCTCTAGTAAACTACTACAGACAAAGCACTGACCTCTAGTAAACTACTACAAAGCACGGACCTCTAGTAAACTACTACAAACAAAGCACGGACCTCTAGTAAACTACTACCAACAAAGCACTGACCTCTAGTAAACTACTACAAACAAAGCACTGACCTCTAGTAAACTACTACAGACAAGGCACTGACCTCTAGTAAACTACTACAGACAAGGCACTGACCTCTAGTAAACTACTACAAACAAAGCACTGACCTCTAGTAAACTACTACAGACAAGGCACTGACCTCTAGTAAACTACTACAAACAAAGCACGGACCTCTAGTAAACTACTACCAACAAAGCACTGACCTCTAGTAAACTACTACAAACAAAGCACTGACCTCTAGTAAACTACTACAGACAAGGCACTGACCTCTAGTAAACTACAAACAAAGCACTGACCTCTAGTAAACTACTACAGACAAAGCACTGACCTCTAGTAAACTACTACAAACAAAGCACTGACCTCTAGTAAACTACTACAGACAAGGCACTGACCTCTAGTAAACTACTACAGACAAGGCACTGACCTCTAGTAAACTACTACAGACAAGGCACTGACCTCTAGTAAACTACTACAGACAAAGCACTGACCTCTAGTAAACTACTACAAACAAAGCACTGACCTCTAGTAAACTACTACAGACAAGGCACTGACCTCTAGTAAACTACTACAAACAAAGCACGGACCTCTAGTAAACTACTACCAACAAAGCACTGACCTCTAGTAAACTACTACAAACAAAGCACTGACCTCTAGTAAACTACTACAGACAAAGCACTGACCTCTAGTAAACTACTACAAACAAAGCACTGACCTCTAGTAAACTACTACAGACAAGGCACTGACCTCTAGTAAACTACTACAAACAAGGCACTGACCTCTAGTAAACTACTACAGACAGTACAGTATACGGGAAACATATATATTAACATATATTTTAACATGTATTACAGATCAAACTATGTTCAAGCCTTATATGTACACACTAGTGGTGTTCTTCTTTTGGTCTATTACAGCATATTGGATGACTGTAGAATATTCCATTCGCCCAGTTCAATAAAACATTGATAGGTTTAATTAAGCTAATACGTGATTCTCAAATCTTCCCAATACCAAAATCACGTGTTTGTTACAACCTCGCTTATGACTGAACGTTTACAATGTTGCTGCACACAGGTCGAGAGAAAATGTGGATGTAAAGAAAACGTTTTAACAGATTTGTCAGAATGAATATACCCCTTGATCATGCGTAAACACAGTTCACTTTCATAGCAGCCACGTTGTATTCCTTCTCGCAACTATGCACTGCCCACCTCACCCTTTCTCTTCGTCTGTGGATTTTGTGACCAGGCGAAGAAAACATTTTCAAGACAAACCATATCTTAACCGCTACACACAGGCTACATCGTTGTCACCATATTAGCTAAAGTAACAACATCGTCAACATAGCTAATAGAACTAACACGTTAGTAAACCCGCTACAGTCATACAGTAACGTTATAGTGTATAGCCAGTAAGCAGTGACACCAGCGGGCCCCGGTGGAAATAAATTAATAAAAACAAAAGCCTTACCTTGACTTGGAAGAGTTCCAGTGTTGTGTTGGATAGTCATAGCCAGCTAGCTAACATAGCATCCCTCTCTGTTGGATAACCATAGCCAGCTAGCTAACATAGCATCCCTCTCTGTTGGATAGCCATAGCCAGCTAGCTAACATAACATCCCTCTCTGTTGGATAGCCATAGCCAGCTAGCTGACATAGCATCCCTCTCTGTTTGATAGGCTAAACTAGCTAGCTGCATTTGATAGTTAAGTAAGTGAAACTGAAAAAAAAACTATTCTCCCTCTCTCTCTCTTGTTTTTCCTTCATTTTTGAAGAAATTAATTAGTTAAAAACTGTTAAACTATTGTCTTTCGCTCACTTTGAGTCAACTACTCACCACATTTTATACACTGCAGTGCTAAAATGTGATCTTTTGATTGGGTGGACACACCTACTGTGTAGGTCTATGGAAGGGGGTGAAAACCAATAGCCTCCCAGGTTTTGTATTAAAGTCAATGTACCCAGAGGAGGATAGAAGCTAGCTGTCCTCCGGCTACACCATGGTGTACACCATACAGAGTGCTGTTGAGGCTACTATTACAAAATAGTGTGTTATAATCAATAACATGTTGCAGTGAAAATATTTAGTATATTAGTTTTATCTAAAAAGGATAACTTTTAAAATGTTTTACAGTTTTTATGTTTATGAAATTCTGTAATGAATTCTCAGGAGAAAAGGGTGTTGATTCAAGAGCAGAGTGCGGCAGGTGTTTATTTGACAGAAGGATTGTGGTCATACACAGGTAGGAAAATCAAAACTAGGACTGAAGGCTATAACTGGTTCTCACAAACAAGCTAGGAAAAGGCTTAGTAGAGTCAAAATGGACAATACCTCACAAAAGGCACAAACAGAATAAACTGAACTAAATACGGAGCTGATGAGACCAGGTGAGTAACTAACACAGGTGAAATCAATGAACAAAAATGAAAGACAGAACTACGTTCAAGAACACAACGAAACAGAACACAAGGTTGACTAAGAAGATAAATACAGAACCTTATAAAAAGAGAGGACCAAGGCACTCTCCATATAATTAATTAAAATGCCTTTATTTGTTTGGAATCTTACAAATTCACTGGGGAGGATGGTCCTCCCTTTCCTCCTCTGAGGAGCCTCCACTGGTACATATACAGTGCATTCGGAAAGTATTCAGACCCCTTGACTTTTTTCAAATTTTGTTTACGTTACAGCCTTATTCTAAAATTGATCCAATTAAATGTGTTCCTCATAAATATACACACAATACCCCATAATGACATCACAATACCCCATGATGACAAAGCAAAAAACAGGTTTTTAGACATTTTATTTACCTTTATTTACATAAGTATTCAGACCCTTTGCTTTGAGATTCGACATTGAGCTCGTGTGCATCCTGTTTCCTTTGATCATCCTTGAGATGTTTCCACAACTTGATTGGAGTCCACCTGTGGTAAAATCTATTTATTGGACATGATTTGGAAAGGCACACACCTGTCTATATAAGGTCCCACAGTTGACAGTGCATGTCAGAGCAATAACCAAAACATGAGGAACAAGGAATTGTTCTTAGAGCTCCGAGACAGGACTGTGTCGAGGCACAGATCTGGGGAAGGGTACCAAAACATTTCTGCAGCATTGAAGGTCCCCAAGAAAACAGTGGCCTCCATCTTTCTTAAATGGAAGACATTTGAACCACCAAGACTTCCTAGAGCTGGTCGCCTGGCCAAAATGGAGCTATCGGGGGAGAAGGGCCTTGGCCAGGGAGGAGGCCAAGAACCCGAGGGTCACTCTGACAGAGTTCTGTGGAGATGGGAGAACCTTCCAGAAGAACAACCATCTCTGCAGCACTCCACCAATCAGGACTATATGGTAGAATGGTGAGACGGAAGACACTCCTCATTAAAAGGCACATGACAGCCCACTTGGAGTTTGCCAAATGGCACTTAACAGACCATGAGAAACAATATTCTCTGGTCTGATGAAGCCAAGATTGAACTCTTTGGCCTGGATGCCAAGCGTCACATCTGGTGGAAACCTGGCTGTTGAAGCATGGTGGTGACAGTATCATGCTGTGGCGATGTTTTTCAGCAGTAGGGACTGGGAGACTAGTCAGGATGGAGGGAAAGATGAACGGAGCAAGGTGCAGCGAGATCCTTGATGAAAACCTGCTGTAGAGCACTCAGCACACAGCCAAGACAACGTAGTAGTGGCTTGGGGACAAGTCTCAATGTCCTTGAGTGGCCCAGCCAGAGCCCGGACTTGAACCCGATCTAATATCTCTGTAGAGACCTGAAAATAGCTGTGCAGCGACACTCCCTTTCCAACCTGACAGAGCTTGAGATGATCTGTAGAGAAGAATCGGAGAAACTCCCCAAATACAGATGTGCCAAGCTTGTAGCCTCATACCCAAGAAGACTCAAGGCTGTAATCGCTGCCAAAGGTACTTCAACAAAGTACTGAGGGTCTGAATACTTATGCAAATGTGATATTTCAGTTTTTTCAGTTTTTACTCATTTGTGGGTTAACTGCCTGTTCAAAAACATGTTTTGTACCTTGTCAGCTCAGGGGTGTGTAGATTTGAAGCAAAAAA
Organism: Oncorhynchus keta; assembly: GCF_023373465.1. Classification (NCBI taxonomy): domain Eukaryota; kingdom Metazoa; phylum Chordata; class Actinopteri; order Salmoniformes; family Salmonidae; genus Oncorhynchus; species Oncorhynchus keta. The sequence goes on from NC_068423.1 coordinate 29,804,051, forward strand.
CGATTTTAGTAACACTTTAACCACTAAGGCTGTAACGCTGACAAAAATGTCATGTCATTATAGGGTATTGTGATGTCATTATTATTAACCTTTTTTTAAAATTGTACCTTTATTTAACCAGAACCTGGCAGAAAATTGGGCTTTTTTCAGTACCAGAACCTGGCAGCAAATTGGGCCTTTACAGTACCAGAACCTGGCAGCAAATTGGGCCTGTTCAGGGGCAGAACCTGGCAGCAAATTTGGCCTTGTACCAGAATCTGGGGGGCCTTTGAAGCTGGCAGCAAATTCCGCCTTTACAGTCCAGAACCTGGCAACAAATTGGGCCTTTACATTACCAGAACCTGGCAGCAAATTGTGATGTCATTATAGAACCTGGCAGCAAATTGTGATGTCATTATACCAGAACCTGGCAGCAAATTGGGCCTTTACATTACCAGAACCTGGCAGCAAATTGGGCCTTTACATTACCAGAACCTGGCAGCAAATTGGGCCTTTACAGTACCAGTACCTGGCAGAAAATTGGGCCTTTACAGTGCCAGAACCTGGCAGCAAATTGCTATTACCAATATTACCTCCCTCGGTTTCCCCCAAGCAGTACAAGCCTGGAGACGTTAATCGCTGAACACACACATATATTTATGAGGGTTCACTGGCATTCTACGAGATGGCTGATTGGTTCAGAGGATATTTAACCTATTCTATTCTAGGAAATCTGTTTCTATACCTCTCCCAATATGGATGCTTGGGGTAAACCCCAATCAGTTGGTTATTAGAGCACGTGTTGATTGAAGAGCTCCCGCGGGCCTTTTCCGTTCGGTCTAGACAAGTGAATAGATGTGAATAGATGCTTCATTGTCCAAGACCCCATTAAGACGTGACAATGAACCAGAGGAAATGAGTCAGGTATTGAGTCAGGTATTAATCATATGGTATGGTTAGTAGAGATGGATGTTGTCATAGGCCAGGGAATTTACATGATCTCTTTAATTAGAATAAAACATACCTCCGTCTGTGTGTGTGTGTGTGTGTGTGTGTGTGTGTGTGTGTGTGTGTGTGTGTGTGTGTGTGCAGGTGGTCTAATCTAGCTCATGTAGGCAGTCTTGCTTGGTTTTAGTCATTTTTAGTAATTTAGTAGTCTCTCTTTCGAACCCACTGTGTCACACACACACACACACACACACACAACACACACACACTCACACAGGCAGTCTTGCTTGGTTTTAGTCATTTTTAGTAATTTAGTAGTCTCTCACACACACCCACACTACACACACACGGATGCTTCTCTGTCATTATATTTGCCCTTTTAGAGCTACTGGGAGCAGGACATTTATGAAAACAATCTATAAAACAGTCAGGGTCCTTCAACTAACATATTATTCAGTCCTGTTTAAGCATGTTGATTTGGATGCTGAGCACTGTTCAGTCTGCCAGTGACCTCACAAAGCAGGGCTGTTGTTTGGGATTGTTTAGAATGGGGATTGTTTAGAATGGGGATTGTTTAGAATGGGGATTGTTTAGAATGGGGTTTGTTTAGAATGGGGATTGTTTAGAATGGGGGTTGTTTAGAATGGGGATTGTTTAGAATGGGGATTGTTTAGAATGGGGATTGTTTAGAATGGGGATTGTTTAGAATGGGGATTGTTTAGAATGGGGATTGTTTAGAATGGGGATTGTTTAGAATGGGGTTTGTTTAGAATGGGGTTTGTTTAGAATGGGGTTTGTTTAGAATGGGGATTGTTTAGAATGGGGTTTGTTTAGAATGGGGTTTGTTTAGAATGGGGTTTGTTTAGAATGGGGTTTGTTTAGAATGGGGTTTGTTTAGAATGGGGTTTGATTAGAATGGGGATTGTTTAGAATGGGGATTGTTTAGAATGGGGATTGTTTAGAATGGGGTTTGTTTAGAATGGGGTTTGTTTAGAATGGGGATTGTTTAGAATGGGGATTGTTTAGAATGGGGATTGTTTAGAATGGGGTTTGTTTAGAACAGGGTTTGTTTAGAACAGGGTTTGTTTAGAATGGGGATTGTTTAGAATGGGGATTGTTTAGAACGGGGATTGTTTAGAACGGGGTTTGTTTAGAACAGGGATTGTTTAATTGTTTAGAACAGGGATTGTTTAGAACAGGGATGGTTTAATTGTTTAGAACAGGGATCATTTAATTGTTTCGAACAGGGATCATTTAATTGTTTAGAACAGGGATTGTTTAATTGTTTAGAACATGGATTGTTTAGAACAGGGATTGTTTAATTGTTTAGAACAGGGATTGTTTAGAATGGGGATTGTAACAATGGGGATTGTTTAGAATGGGGTTTGTTTAGAACGGGATTGTTTAGAATGGGGATTGTTTAGAACGGGGTTTGTTTAGAATGGGGTTTGTTTAGAATGGGGATTGTTTAGAACAGGGTTTGTTTAGAACAGGGATTGTTTAGAACGGGGATTGTTTAGAACGGGGATTGTTTAGAATGGGGATTGTTTAGAATGGGGATTGTTTAGAACAGGGATTGTTTAGAACGGGGATTGTTTAGAATGGGGATTGTTTAATTGTTTAGAACAGGGATTGTTTAGATTGGGGATTGTTTAAAACAGGGATTGTTTAGAATGGGGATTGTTTAGAACAGGGATTGTTAGGACAGGGATTATTTAATTGTTTAGAACAGGGATTGTTTAATTGTTTAGAACAGGGATCATTTAATTGTTTCGAACAGGGATCATTTAATTGTTTAGAACAGGGATTGTTTAATTGTTTAGAACATGGATTGTTTAGAACAGGGATTGTTTAATTGTTTAGAACAGGGATTGTTTAGAATGGGGATTGTAACAATGGGGATTGTTTAGAATGGGGTTTGTTTAGAACGGGATTGTTTAGAATGGGGATTGTTTAGAACGGGGTTTGTTTAGAATGGGGTTTGTTTAGAATGGGGATTGTTTAGAACGGGGATTGTTTAGAACAGGGATTGTTTAGAACAGGGATTGTTTAGAACGGGGATTGTTTAGAATGGGGATTGTTTAGAATGGGGATTGTTTAGAACGGGGTTTGTTTAGAACAGGGTTTGTTTAGAATGGGGTTTGTTTAGAACGGGGATTGTTTAGAATGGGGATTGTTTAGAATGGGGATTGTTTAGAATGGGGATTGTTTAGAATGGGGATTGTTTAGAACGGGGATTGTTTAGAACGGGGATTGTTTAGAACAGGGATTGTTTAGAATGGGGATTGTTTAGAATGGGGATTGTTTAGAGGGATTGTTTAGAACAGGGATTGTTTAGAATGGGGATTGTTTAATTGTTTAGAACAGGGATTGTTTAGAATGGGGATTGTTTAGAACGGGGATTGTTTAGAATGGGGATTGTTTAATTGTTTAGAACAGGGATTATTTAGAATGGGAATTGTTTAGAACAGGGATTGTTTAGAACGGGGATTATGTTATTGTTTAGAACAGGGATTGTTTAATTGTTTAGAACAGGGATTGTTTAGAACAGGGATGGTTTAATTGTTTAGAACAGGGATCATTTAATTGTTTAGAACAGGGATTGTTTAATTGTTTAGAACATGGATTGTTTAGAACAGGGATTGTTTAATTGTTTAGAACAGGGATTGTTTAGAATGGGGATTGTTTAATTGTTTAGAACAGGGATTGTTTAGAACAGGGGTTGTTTAATTGTTTAGAACAGGGATTGTTTAGAACAGGGATTGTTTAGAACAGGGATTGTTTAATTGTTTAGAACAGGGGTTGTTTAGAATAGGGATTGTTTAATTGTTTAGTTTAGGGATTGTTTAGAACAGGGATTGTTTAATTGTTTAGAACAGGGATTGTTTAGAACAGGGATTGTTTAGAACAGGGATTGTTTAATTGTTTAGAACAGGGATTGTTTGATTGTTTAGAACAGGGATTGTTTAATTGTTTAGAACAGGGATTGTTTAGAACAGGGATTGTTTAGAACAGGGATTGTTTAATTGTTTAGAACAGGGATTGTTTGATTGTTTAGAACAGGGATTGTTTAATTGTTTAGAACAGGGATTGTTTGATTGTTTAGAACAGGGATTGTTTAGAACAGGGATTGTTTAATTGTTTAGAACAGGGGTTGTTTAGAACAGGGATTGTTTAATTGCTTAGAACAGGGATTGTTTAATTGTTTAGAACAGGGGTTGTTTAGAACAGGGATTGTTTAATTGTTTAGAACAGGGATTGTTTAGAACAGGGATTGTTTAGAACAGGGATTGTTTAATTGTTTAGAACAGGGATTGTTTAGAACAGGGAATGTTTAATTGTTTAGAACAGGGATTGTTTAGAACAGGGATTGTTTAATTGTTTAGAACAGGGATTGTTTAATTGTTTAGAACAGGGATTGTTTAGAACAGGGATTGTTTAGAACAGATACACACACACACACACACACACACACACACACACACACACACACACACACACACACACACACACACACACACACACACACACACACACACACACACACACACACACACACAAACTCAATGCCCGTGATCAGTAATTAATGGTCAGTTTGGACTGAAAACGAAGGTATTCTTCTTTAACTATATGAGCAGGATAATGATGTTTGTTTTGGCTCAAGCGGGTTAGAGATGAAAGAATACTGCGAAGGAGAGTATGGGGGCCCAGGAGGAGGGAAGGAGGGAGAGAGAGAGAGAGAGAAAGGGACGGGGGCCCAGGAGGAGGGAAGGAGGGAGAGAGAGAGAGAAGGGAGCAGGGGCCCAGGAGGAGGGAAGGAGGGAGAGAGAGAGAGGAGAAGGGAGCAGGGACCAGGAGGAGGGAAGGAGAGAGAGAGAGAGAGGGGAAGGGAGCAGGGACCAGGAGGAGGGAAGGAGAGAGAGAGAGAGAGAAGGAGAGGAGGAGGAAGGGAGAGAGAGAGAGAGAGAGAGAGAGAGAGAGAGAGGGCACAGGAGGGAAGGAGGGAGAGAGAGAGAGGGAGTGGGGGCCAGGAGGAGGGAAGGAGGGAGAGAGCGAGAGAGAGAAGGGAGCGGGGGCCAGGAGGAGGGAACGGGGGAGAGAGAGAGAGAGAGAGAGAGAAGAAGGGAAGGGAGCGGGGCCCAGGAGGAGGGAAGGAGGGAGAAGGAGGGGGCCCAGGAGAGAGAAGAGGGAGAGAGAGAGCGGGGCCCAGGAGGAGGAGGAGGGAAGGGGGGAGAGAGAGAGGGGAGAGAGAGAGAGAGAGAGAGGGAAGGGAGCGGGGCCCAGGAGGAGGGACGGAGGGAGAGAGCAAGAGAGAGAGAGAAGGGATCGGGGCCCAGGAGGAGGGAGAGAGAGAGAGAGAAGAAGAAGGGAAGGGAGCAGGGCCCAGGATGAGGGAAGGAGGGAGAGAGAGCATGGAGCGGGGCCCAGGAGGAGGGAAGGAGGGAGAGAGAGCAGGGAGCGGGGGCCAGGAGGAGGGAGAGAGAGAGAGCAGGGAGCGGGGCCCAGGAGGAGGGAAGGAGGGAGAGAGAGGAAGAAGAAGGGAAGGGAACGGGGCCCAGGAGGAGGGAAGGAGGGAGAGAGAGAGAAGAAGAAGAAGGGAAGGGAGCGGGGCCAGTAGGAGGGAAGGAGGGAGAGAGAGCATGGAGCGGGGGCCAGGAGGAGGGAGAGAGAGAGAGCAGGGGCCAGGAGGAGGGAAGGAAGGAGAGAGCGAGAGAAGGCGGAGAGAAATGAAATGAGAGGACAGATGGAGGGCAGGAGGTGAGGGGGGTGCAGGAGGTGAGGGGGATGCAGGAGGGTGTATGAGCTACAGTGAAGGGGCCAGTAGCCCATAGAGGGGGGGGTGGACGTGGTCTCTATGGAAACGGCTTAGGCTCACACTGTGCTGCAGAGGCTTCTACACAGAGAGAGGGTGTCTAGTCCTGTGAGACAAGTCAAAACAAATAAACAAATAGCCTCCTTCCTTCAAAGCTTCTGTTTTAACGACACAGATGCTCCTCTCCTGGAATCACATGTTTACCCGAATCACACCGTCTATGAAAATGGAAGACATTTTTCTGTTGTTGTTGTTTGCGAACAGTAATTTGTTTTAAAGTTTTAAGTGGACTTTCACAGGACAGCCCCCCGTCAAAACCATTTCTATGTGATTTAATAGAAGCCAAGGTTAAACCAGAGAAATAGTCATTTTCCAAATGAATTTGAAAAAAAAAAATTCCCCCTCTAGTCATCTCTTAAAGATAATGCCACACGCAAAGAGATAATATTTAACCACTCAAAATGCCAAATGGCTTCACATTTTAGTACCCCCTAATAAATAACGTATGACTCAGTGGACAAAAACGAACTACCTAATTAAATAAATAACTAACGTTATAGACCAAGGTCTTATGGTATATAACTAAACTATACAGTGGTAAAACAACACAGTTTACAGTAAAGTTCCTTTGGATTTTACAGTAAAATACTGTACGTCTTTCAAAACGATCTTACCTTACAGGCCTTTGGAAGTTGGTCTACACGCCCATAGTTTGCTTTGTCTGTTTCTATGTTGTGTGTCTAGTTTGTCTGTTTCTATGTTTTGTGTCTAGTTTGTCTGTTTCTATGTTTTGTGTCTAGTTTGTCTGTTTCTATGTTTTGTGTCTAGTTTGTCTGTTTCTAGGTTTTGTGTCTAGTTTGTCTGTTTCTAGGTTTTGTTTGGTCAGGGTGTGATCTGAGTGGGCATTCTATGTTGTGTGTCTAGTTTGTCTGTTTCTATGTTTTGTTTGGTCAGGGTGTGATCTGAGTGGGCAGTCTGTTGTGTGTCTAGTTTGTCTGTTTCTAGGTTTTGTGTCTAGTTTGTCTGTTTCTAGGTTTTGTTTGGTCAGGGTGTGATCTGAGTGGGCATTCTATGTTGTGTGTCTAGTTTGTCTGTTTCTATGTTTTGTTTGGTCAGGGTGTGATCTGAGTGGGCAGTCTGTTGTGTGTCTAGTTTGTCTGTTTCTATGTTTTGTTTGGTCAAGGTGTGATCTGAATGGGCAGTCTATGTTGTGTGTCTAGTTTGTCTGTTTCTGTGTTTGGGCCTGATATGGTTCTCAATCAGAGGCAGGTGTTAGTCGTTGTCTCTGATTGGGAACCAACCAGGCCTCTCCCATCTTTTTAAGTGGGAGAACTTGCACAATTGGTGGCTGACTAAATACTTTTTTGCCCCACTGTATATGTAAAAGATGGTCAGCCGTTATACAACATTTACACGTCTACAAGCTCTTCAAAAACAAATAACTTCATTTTTTGAAAATGCAAAACGAACCCCAAACCACTTACGTTTTCATCAACGCTAACAGCCCTTTCTTAGTAGTTCTCCAGTCAGCCTTGTAAAAGGTGATCACTGTGTTGTTTATGTGATGGAAAATACCCCATCATCCCGTCGGGGTACAGCAAAACAAGTGCAGACTAGACTGAATATGACACATTGTGAAGTATTTATCATCTGTGTAAATTCCTTCCTGCGTGTGTGTGTGTGTGTGTGTGTGTGTGTGTGTGTGTGTGTGTGTGTGTGTGTGTGTGTGTGTGTGTGTTGTGTGTGTGTGTGTGTGCGTGTGTGTTAATCAAACGATCATTACCCCATACCAACAGAATCCCGGGGCAGTGTTCCAAATGACTCCCTACGCTCTGTGGGCTCTGGTCAAAAGTAGTGCACTAAATAGGGAATAGGGTGCCATAGGGCTCTGGTCAAAAGTAGTGCACTATATAGGGAATAGGGTGCCATAGGGCTCTGGTCTAAAGTAGCGCACTATATAGGGAACAGGGTGCCATAGGGCTCTGGTCTAAAGTAGTGCACTATATAGGGAACAGGGTGCCATAGGGCTCTGGTCAAAAGTAGTGCACTATATAGGGAACAGGGTGCCATTTGGGACAAGAATGATCTCTATTGTGCTCGTTGCTAGGTTTGGTTACTGTTGGCTCAGATGATGCATACCGTGAATATTTACAGTACATGTCCTCACACTACTCACCTCAGACAGGGAGAAAAGGCACCTCTGTAAACCATACAATTAAGCTGTTAAAAACTACATCTAAAGCCAAGAGAACGACAAGCCAAGACATCTAGTTCATTTCTACGCAAAGATCTGTAGAGGTTTCATTGCGTGTCAGATTTGTAATTTCTACATGAGCTGTTATTGTATTATTCTGGTTTGTCATAGAGACAGACAGCATGACTTTTACCGGAACATTCTGGTTCTTCGTAGAGACAGACAGCATGACTTTTAGTGGAACATTCTGGTTTGTCGTAGAGACAGACAGCATGACTTTTAGTGGAACATTCTGGTTTGTCGTAGAGACAGACAACATGACTTTTAGTGGAACATTCTGGTTTGTCGTAGAGACAGACAGCATGACTTTTAGTGGAACATTCTGATTTGTCGTAGAGACAGACAGCATGACTTTTAGTGGAACATTCTGGTTTGTCGTAGAGACAGACAGCATGACTTTTAGTGGAACATTCTGATTTGTCGTAGAGACAGACAGCATGACTTTTAGTGGAACATTCTGGTTTGTCGTAGAGACAGACAGCATGACTTTTAGTGGAACATTCTGGTTTGTCGTAGAGACAGACAGCATGACTTTTAGTGGAACATTCTGGTTTGTCGTAGAGACAGACAGCATGACTTATAGTGGAACATTCTGGTTTGTCGTAGAGACAGACAGCATGACTTTTAGTGGAACATTCTGGTTTGTCGTAGAGACAGACAGCATGACTTTTAGTGGAACATTCTGGTTTGTCGTAGAGACAGACAGCATGACTTATAGTGGAACATTCTGGTTTGTCGTAGAGACAGAGAGCATGACTTTTACCGGAACATTCTGGTTTGTCGTAGAGACAGACAGCATGACTTTTACCGGAACGTTCTGGTTTGTCGTAGAGACACAGCATGACTTTTACCGGAACATTCTGGTTTGTCGTAGAGACAGACAGCATGACTTTTAGTGGAACATTCTGGTTTGTCGTAGAGACAGACAGCATGACTTTTAGTGGAACATTCTGGTTTGTCGTAGAGACAGACAGCATGACTTTTAGTGGAACATTCTGGTTTGTCGTAGAGACAGACAGCATGACTTTTAGTGGAACATTCTGGTTTGTCGTAGAGACAGACAACATGACTTTTACCGGAACGTTCTGGTTTGTCGTAGAGACACAGCATGACTTTTACCGGAACATTCTGGTTTGTCGTAGAGACAGACAGCATGACTTTTAGTGGAACATTCTGGTTTGTCGTAGAGACAGACAGCATGACTTTTAGTGGAACATTCTGGTTTGTCGTAGAGACAGACAGCATGACTTTTAGTGGAACATTCTGGTTTGTCGTAGAGACAGACAGCATGACTTTTAGTGGAACATTCTGGTTTGTCGTAGAGACAGACAGCATGACTTTTAGTGGAACATTCTGGTTTGTCGTAGACAGACAGCATGACTTTTAGTGGAACATTCTGGTTCGTCGTAGAGACAGACAGCATGACTTTTAGTGGAACATTCTGGTTTGTCGTAGAGACAGACAGCATGACTTTTAGTGGAACATTCTGGTTTGTCGTAGAGACAGACAGCATGACTTTTAGTGGAACATTCTGGAACTAAAGCAGTTCCTTTGCTGATATATGTGGTCTTCGTCACTATCAGATTCAGCCGATAGTATGATATTATCGCGTCACAACACAACATTATCATCAATGCGAATCCAGAAGCACATGGAAAACATTCTGGGGGAAAAACTAAAACTAAATGCACAATGTATTTCGGTGTAAAATAACAAGAGTCACTGCAAGCAGTTCGGTAAAGAACCAAGAGGAACGGACACAAAGCAACACTGAAATAAAAACACATCGCGAAACACCGAGAGACGGACATCTTTCCTCGAACTCTGGCTTTCATACATTTCAGATCAATTCATTCATTTGACATTTATTTATTAATCAGGCCAGTCAAATAAGAACACAATCTTATTTACAAACGATTGGTTGCCTTGTATAATGATTGGTTGATCGAATGATCCGAATTATATGATCTCTTCATTTACATTCTAATATAAACACACTATTATATACAGAACAGAGCAGCAGCACCTCGGGCACTGGACATTCCTTTTGGTTGTATATGATGAGATGAGACCCCACTCTCTCTGTGGATTGGACTGGCAGGGATGAGACCCCACTCTCTCGGTGTATTGGACTGGCAGGGATGAGACCCCACTCTCTCTGTGTATTGGACTGGCAGGGATGAGACCCCACTCTCTCTGTGTATTGGACTGGCAGGGATGAGACCCCACTCTCTCTGTGTATTGGACTGGCAGGGATGAGACCCCACTCTCTCTGTGTATTGGACTGGCAGGGATGAGACCCCACTCTCTCGGTGTATTGGACTGGCAGGGATGAGACCCCACTCTCTCTGTGTATTGGACTGGCAGGGATGAGACCCCACTCTCTCAGTGTATTGGACTGGCAGGGATGAGACCCCACTCTCTCGGTGTATTGGACTGGCAGGGATGAGACCCCACTCTCTCGGTGTATTGGACTGGCACGGAAGGCACCTGCTGTTCCCAAAATTTAACCATGTACGACCGGTTCACATCCCATTATGATCTGGTACAAGACAAATGGTACTAGACACTGTTTAACCCAGGCTTACACCCAATCCAATGTTTATAACATGTGTGGGTGGAGAGGAGAGCACAAGTGCACACTTCGAGATAAAGGACAAATTATTGAGACGTATGGCCATTCCCTGTCAGCATGGAACCACCGTTACAGTCTCTCAGTGCAGAGGTCAGAGGTCAGAGGTGGGAGGTCAGAGATCAGGGGTTATCCTATCAGTCTATTGGCTAACTGTCCAGCTCAAAGTCTGTGTCGTCGTTGTTGTTGTGTTGTTGTGGACGAGGAGAATATTTCCTCCGGGAGAACTTCAGACACAAATCATCTCCTAACTCGTTCAGATCAAACAACACCTGGGGAGGAGGAAAATATACTGTTAGAGAGAGAGAAAGAAAGAGAGAAAGAAGGAGAGAGGGAGAGAGAGAGAAATTCAAATTAATTGAGAGAGAGAGAGAGAGCGCGAGAGAGGGAGAGGGGGAGAGAGAGAGAGAGAAAGAGAGAGAAAGAGAGAGGGAGAGGGGGAGAGAGAGAGGGAGAGAGAGAGAGAGAGAGAGAGAGAGAGAGAGAGAGAGAGACATTGAAATGAATTGAGAGAGAGGGAGAGAGGGAAAGAGGGGGGATATGTCTCTATGTGTGTGTGTGTTTGTGTCCCTGTGTGTGTTTGCGTGTGTACTCACCTGGTCGAGCATGGCCTTGGTGTGTGCCGCAGACAGACAGAAGCGTGCCCGTGCCTCTGTGATGGGCGTAGCAGGGAATCCCACCACCACCACTCCTATCTTCCTCTTCAGCATGGCGCGAGAGAAAGCCCTACAGAGGCAGAACACAGTCACAGGAAGGCATTGTGAAAGACAAGGCGTGCCTGGACCACCATGAAATACACAACTGAATGTGTTAAACAGAACCACCTTACAGTGTGACCCTGAACGTAGTGTGACCCTGGACGTAGTGTGACCCTGGAGGTAGTGTGACCCTGGACGTAGTGTGACCCTGGACGTAGTGTGACCCTGGAGGTAGTGTGACCCTGGACGTAGTGTGACCCTGGACGTAGTGTGACCCTGGACGTAGTGTGACCCTGAACGTAGTGTGACCCTGGACGTAGTGTGACCCTGGACGTAGTGTGACCCTGGACGTAGTGTGACCCTGGACGTAGTGTGACCCTGAACGTAGTGTGACCCTGGACGTAGTGTGACCCTGGACGTAGTGTGACCCTGAACGTAGTGTGACCCTGAACATACAGTTTGACCCTGAACATACAGTATGACCCTGAACATACACCATGACCCTGAACATACAGTATGACCCTGAACATACAGTATGACCCTGAACATACAGTATGACCCTGAACATACAGTATGACCCTGAACGTACAGTTTGACCCTGAACATACAGTATGACCCTGAACATACAGTATGACCCTGAACATACAGTATGACCCTGAACATACACCATGACCCTGAACATACAGTTTGACCCTGAACATACAGTATGACCCTGAACGTACAGTTTGACCCTGAACATACAGTATGACCCTGAACATACAGTATGACCCTGAACATACAGTATGACCCTGAACATACACCATGACCCTGAACATACAGTATGACCCTGAACATACAGTATGACCCTGAACATACACCATGACCCTGAACATACAGTATGACCCTGAACATACAGTATGACCCTGAACATACACTATGACCCTGAACATACAGTATGACCCTGAACATACAGTATGACCCTGAACATACAGTATGACCCTGAACATACAGTTTGACCCTGAACGTACAGTTTGACCCTGAACATACAGTATGACCCTGAACATACAGTATGACCCTGAACATACAGTTTGACCCTGAACGTATGACCTTGTTTACTACTCGCTCACATGATCAAACCACATGGTAGCATTTGATCAGCAAATGTTCTATTTGTCCTTGGTGCCACTGAGTGGAATGGTAAAGATGGACATTGGCTCCCTGACAATTAACCTAGTTTTCCACCAGAAACTAGGACAGCAGTCGACCAGTGATGACATCATAGTAGAAGGAAGCCCAGTATACGGTCCTCCAGCTGCTCAACAGGGTTCGTTGTTATCCTGCCAGAAGTCTGTTATCTTTGGGACGCATCTGAAAGTGTCTGTCCTGTGTGAATACGATCCTCGCCTGCTACATTTGATATGATTCACTGACTGATTCACTGACCGATTCACTGACCGATTCACTGACTGATTCACTGTCTGATTCACTGACTGATTCACTGTCTGATTCACTGACTGATTCACTGACTGATTCACTGACCGATTCACTGACCGATTCACTGACCGATTCACTGACTGATTCACTGTCTGATTCACTAACTGATTCACTGACTGATTCACTGACCAATTCACTGACCGATTCACTGACTGATTCACTGTCTGATTCACTGACTGATTCACTGTCTGATTCACTGACCGATTCACTGACCGATTCACTGACCGATTCACTGACCGATTCACTGACCGATTCACTGACTGATTCACTGTCTGATTCACTGACTGATTCACTGTCTGATTCACTGACTGAAAAGATCATGGCCAATAGCTGACCTGTAGTAAATACATTCAGACATTGTTGTGGCCTCTGGAACTAACCAATTCTACCATATCTGCAGCTATACTGTACTGTGTATGTCCCCAGAAGGCAAGATGAGGTAGACAAACACAAAGTGAAAGCAGATTTCCTCAATGAGTTATTTTATTTTGTCTGGGTCTGATGGTGGTGGTAGACTACATACGCCCCCTAGTGGCAAGGGTTATATTCCTAATCTAATATACCATCGAGCAGACTTTTATCCAAAGCGATTTACACCCATGAGGTGCATGAATGTTACACGCACCACGTTCAACCAACTGTGAGCTACAAAAGGACCACAATCTAACCTCTCCTTTCATTCCATTCCACAATAAAATATACAAATGTATGAAAGGTACGCTCTGATACTTATATCACTTTCCCAGCATGTAGAACAGAGGGGTTAGAAAGCAGTGCATTGTCCCTGTCGAATAAACCAAATGAAAGGAACTTACACAACTTTTCCTGGCATGTAGAACAGAGGGGTTAGAAAGCAGTGCATTGTCCCTGTCGAATAAACCAAATGAAAGGAACTTACACAACTTTTCCTGGCATGTAGAGCAGAATTGGGACCACAGGAGAATCATCGTTACCATAGATGATGAAGCCCATCTCTTGAAGACGAGACCTGAAGTAGCGTGTGTTCTCTGCCAGCTGGTGTACCCTGGCCTGACCTACAGAGACAGAGTTAATATTAGGGCTAGTGGTGATGGGGTCTAACCCTGGAGAGAGTTAATATGGGGTTAGGGCTAGTGGTGATGGGGTCTAACCCTGGAGAGAGTTAATATGGGGTTAGGGCTAGTGGTGATGGGGTCTAACCCTGGAGAGAGTTAATATGGGGTTAGGGCTAGTGGTGATGGGGTCTAACCCTGGAGAGAGTTAATATGGGGTTAGGGCTAGTGGTGAGGGGTCTAACCCTGGAGAGATTTAATATGGGGTTAGGGCTAGTGGTGATGGGGTCTAACACTGGAGAGAGTTAATATGGGGTTAGGGCTAGTGGTGATGGGGTCTAACCCTGGAGAGAGTTAATATGGGGTTAGGGCTAGTGGTGATGGGGTCTAACCCTGGAGAGAGTTAATATGGGGTTAGGGCTAGTGGTGATGGGGTCTAACCCTGGAGAGAGTTAATATGGGGTTAGGGCTAGTGGTGACGGGTCTAACCCTGGAGAGAGTTAATATGGGGTTAGGGCTAGTGGTGATGGGGTCTAACCCTGGAGAGAGTTAATATGGGGTTAGGGCTAGTGGTGATGGGGTCTAACCCTGGAGAGAGTTAATATGGGGTTAGGGCTAGTGGTGATGGGGTCTAACCCTGGAGAGAGTTAATATGAGGTTAGGGCTAGTGGTGATGGGGTCTAACCCTGGAGAGAGTTAATATGGGGTTAGGGCTAGTGGTGATGGGGTCTAACCCTGGAGAGAGTTAATATGGGGTTTGGGCTAGTGGTGATGGGTCTAACACTGGAGAGAGTTAATATGGGGTTAGGGCTAGTGGTGATGGGGTCTAACCCTGGAGAGAGTTAATATGGGGTTAGGGCTAGTGGTGATGGGGTCTAACCCTGGAGAGAGTTAATATGGGGTTAGGGCTAGTGGTGATGGGGTCTAACCCTGGAGAGAGTTAATATGGGGTTAGGGCTAGTGGTGATGGGGTCTAACCCTGGAGAGAGTTAATATGGGGTTAGGGCTAGTGGTGATGGGGTCTAACCCTGGAGAGAGTTAATATGGGGTTAGGGCTAGTGGTGATGGGGTCTAACCCTGGAGAGAGTTAATATGGGGTTAGGGCTAGTGGTGATGGGGTCTAACCCTGGCGAGAGTTAATATGGGGTCACATCCTGACCATGGAAAGCTTTTATTTTCTATGGTAGAGTAGGTCAGGGCATGACTGGGGGGCTGTTCTAGTTTATATTTTCTATGTGGGGTTCTAGGTTTGATTTGCTATGGTAGAGTAGGTCAGGGCATGATTGGGGGGCTGTTCTAGTTTATATTTTCCATGTGGGGTTCTAGGTTTGATTTTCTATGTTGGTGATTTGGTTCCCAATTAGAGGCAGCTGGTTATCGTTGTCTCTAATTGGGGATCATATTTAAGTATAATTTTTCCCACCTGTGGGTTTTGGGATATTGTTTATGTTTGGAGTTAGTGCACATTGCACCTCAGGAGTCACGGTCTGTTCGTTTATTGTTTTGTTAAGTTTCACTAATAATAAAGTATGTGGAACTCATATCGCGCTGCGTCTTGGTCCGACCATTATTACGAACACCGTGACAGTTATCTAGCATCCAGAATAATCCCCAGTGCAGCAACCCTGGATCAGTGATATGACTATAGTGATAGTGTAGCGATAGTATAGTGATAGTGTAGTGTAGTGATAGTGTAGTGATAGTGTAGCGATAGTGTAGCGATAGTATAGTGATAGTGTAGTGATAGTATAGTGATAGTGTCGTGATAGTGTGGTGATAGTGTAGTGATAGTATAGTGATAGTGTAGTGATAGTATAGTGACAGTGTAGTGAGAGTGTAGTGATAGTGTAGTGATAGTGTAGTGATAGTGTAGTGATAGTATAGTGATAGTGTAGTGATAGTGTAGTGTAGTGATAGTGTAGTGATAGTATAGTGACAGTGTGGCGACAGTGTAGTGACAGTGTAGTGATAGTGTAGTGACAGTGTAGTGATAGTATAGTGACAGTGTAGTGATAGTGTAGTGATAGTATAGTGATAGTGTAATGATAGTGTAGTGTAGTGATAGTGTAGTGATAGTGTAGTGATAGTGTAGTGACAGTGTAGTGACAGTGTGGCGACAGTGTAGTGACAGTGTAGTGATAGTGTAGTGATAGTGTAGTGACAGTGTAGTGACAGTGTAGTGACAGTGTAGTGATAGTGTAGTGTAGTGACAGTGTAGTGATAGTGTAGTGATAGTGTAGTGATAGTATAGTGTGGTGATAGTGTAGTGATAGTGTGGCGACAGTGTAGTGACAGTGTAGTGACAGTGTAGTGATAGTGTAGTGATAGTGTAGTGACAGTGTAGTGACAGTGTAGTGACAGTGTAGTGATAGTGTAGTGTAGTGACAGTGTAGTGATAGTGTAGTGATAGTGGTAGTGATAGTATAGTGTGGTGATAGTGTAGTGATAGTATAGTATAGTGATAGTGTAGTGATAGTGTAGTGATAGTGTAGTGATAGTGTGGCGACAGTGTGGCGACAGTGTGGCGACAGTGTAGTGATAGTATAGTGACAGTGTGGCGACAGTGTAGTGACAGTGTAGTGATAGTGTAGTGACAGTGTAGTGATAGTGTAGTGATAGTGTAGTGACAGTGTAGTGATAGTGTAGTGATAGTGTGGTGACAGTGTAGTGATAGTGTAGTGATAGTGTAGTGACAGTGTAGCGACAGTGTGGCGACAATGTGGCGACAGTGTAGTGATAGTATAGTGACAGTGTGGCGACAGTGTAGTGACAGTGTAGTGACAGTGTAGTGATAGTGTAGTGACAGTGTAGTGATAGTGTAGTGACAGTGTAGTGATAGTGTAGTGACAGTGTAGTGACAGTGTAGTGTAGTGTAGTGACAGTGTAGTGACAGTGTGGCGACAGTGTGGCGACAGTGTAGTGATAGTATAGTGACAGTGTGGCGACAGTGTAGTGACAGTGTAGTGACAGTGTAGTGATAGTGTAGTGACAGTGTAGTGATAGTGTAGTGACAGTGTAGTGATAGTGTAGTGACAGTGTAGTGACAGTGTAGTGTAGTGTAGTGATAGTATAGTGATAGTGTAGTGATAGTGTGGTGATAGTGATAGTGTAGTGATAGTATAGTGATAGTGTAGTGATAGTGTAGTGATAGTGATAGTGATTGTGTAGTGATAGTATAGTGATAGTGTAGTGATAGTGTAGTGATAGTGATAGTGATTGTGTAGTGATAGTGTAGTGATAGTGTAGTGATAGTGTAGTGATAGTGTAGTGATAGTGTAGTGACAGTGTAGTGATAGTATAGTGATAGTGTAGTGATAGTGTAGTGACAGTGTAGTGACAGTGTGGCGACAGTGTAGTGATAGTATAGTGACAGTGTGGCGACAGTGTAGTGACATTGTAGTGACAGTGTAGTGATAGTGTAGTGATAGTGTAGTGATAGTGTAGTGACAGTGTAGTGACAGTGTAGTGACAGTGTAGTGATAGTGTAGTGTAGTGACAGTGTAGTGATAGTGTAGTGATAGTGTAGTGATAGTATAGTATAGTGATAGTGTAGTGATAGTGTGGCGGCAGTGTAGTGATAGTATAGTGACAGTGTGGCGACAGTGTAGTGACAGTGTAGTGACAGTGTAGTGATAGTGTAGTGACAGTGTAGTGACAGTGTAGTGATAGTGTAGTGTAGTGATAGTGTAGTGATAGTATAGTATAGTGATAGTGTAGTGATAGTGTGGCGACAGTGTGGCGACAGTGTGGCGACAGTGTAGTGATAGTATAGTGATAGTATAGTGACAGTGTAGTGACAGTGTAGTGATAGTATAGTGATAGTGTAGTGATAGTGTAGTGACAGTGTGGTGACAGTGTGGTGATAGTATAGTGTAGTGATAGTGTAGTGATAGTATAGTGACAGTGTGGCGACAGTGTAGTGACAGTGTAGTGATAGTGTAGTGACAGTGTAGTGATAGTATAGTGACAGTGTAGTGATAGTGTAGTGATAGTATAGTGATAGTGTAATGATAGTGTAGTGTAGTGATAGTGTAGTGATAGTGTAGTGATAGTGTAGTGACAGTGTAGTGACAGTGTGGCGACAGTGTAGTGACAGTGTAGTGATAGTGTAGTGATAGTGTAGTGACAGTGTAGTGACAGTGTAGTGACAGTGTAGTGATAGTGTAGTGTAGTGACAGTGTAGTGATAGTGTAGTGATAGTGTAGTGATAGTATAGTGTGGTGATAGTGTAGTGATAGTGTGGCGACAGTGTAGTGACAGTGTAGTGACAGTGTAGTGATAGTGTAGTGATAGTGTAGTGACAGTGTAGTGACAGTGTAGTGACAGTGTAGTGATAGTGTAGTGTAGTGACAGTGTAGTGATAGTGTAGTGATAGTGGTAGTGATAGTATAGTGTGGTGATAGTGTAGTGATAGTATAGTATAGTGATAGTGTAGTGATAGTGTAGTGATAGTGTAGTGATAGTGTGGCGACAGTGTGGCGACAGTGTGGCGACAGTGTAGTGATAGTATAGTGACAGTGTGGCGACAGTGTAGTGACAGTGTAGTGATAGTGTAGTGACAGTGTAGTGATAGTGTAGTGATAGTGTAGTGACAGTGTAGTGATAGTGTAGTGATAGTGTGGTGACAGTGTAGTGATAGTGTAGTGATAGTGTAGTGACAGTGTAGCGACAGTGTGGCGACAATGTGGCGACAGTGTAGTGATAGTATAGTGACAGTGTGGCGACAGTGTAGTGACAGTGTAGTGACAGTGTAGTGATAGTGTAGTGACAGTGTAGTGATAGTGTAGTGACAGTGTAGTGATAGTGTAGTGACAGTGTAGTGACAGTGTAGTGTAGTGTAGTGACAGTGTAGTGACAGTGTGGCGACAGTGTGGCGACAGTGTAGTGATAGTATAGTGACAGTGTGGCGACAGTGTAGTGATAGTGTAGTGACAGTGTAGTGATAGTGTAGTGACAGTGTAGTGATAGTGTAGTGACAGTGTAGTGACAGTGTAGTGACAGTGTAGTGTAGTGTAGTGATAGTATAGTGATAGTGTAGTGATAGTGTGGTGATAGTGATAGTGTAGTGATAGTATAGTGATAGTGTAGTGATAGTGTAGTGATAGTGATAGTGATTGTGTAGTGATAGTATAGTGATAGTGTAGTGATAGTGTAGTGATAGTGTAGTGATAGTGTAGTGATAGTGTAGTGACAGTGTAGTGATAGTATAGTGATAGTGTAGTGATAGTGTAGTGACAGTGTAGTGACAGTGTGGCGACAGTGTAGTGATAGTATAGTGACAGTGTGGCGACAGTGTAGTGACATTGTAGTGACAGTGTAGTGATAGTGTAGTGATAGTGTAGTGATAGTGTAGTGACAGTGTAGTGACAGTGTAGTGACAGTGTAGTGATAGTGTAGTGTAGTGACAGTGTAGTGATAGTGTAGTGATAGTGTAGTGATAGTATAGTATAGTGATAGTGTAGTGATAGTGTGGCGGCAGTGTAGTGATAGTATAGTGACAGTGTGGCGACAGTGTAGTGACAGTGTAGTGACAGTGTAGTGATAGTGTAGTGACAGTGTAGTGACAGTGTAGTGATAGTGTAGTGTAGTGATAGTGTAGTGATAGTATAGTATAGTGATAGTGTAGTGATAGTGTGGCGACAGTGTGGCGACAGTGTGGCGACAGTGTAGTGATAGTATAGTGATAGTATAGTGACAGTGTAGTGACAGTGTAGTGATAGTATAGTGATAGTGTAGTGATAGTGTAGTGACAGTGTGGTGACAGTGTGGTGATAGTATAGTGTAGTGATAGTGTAGTGACAGTGTAGTGATAGTGATAGTGTAGTGACAGTGTAGTGATAGTGTAGTGATAGTGTGGTGATAGTATAGTGATAGTGTAGTGATATTATAGTGTAGTGATAGTGTAGTGATAGTGTAGTGTAGTGATAGTATAGTGTGGTGATAGTGTAATGATAGTGTAGTGATAGTATAGTGTAGTGATAGTATAGTGTGGTGATAGTATAGTGATAGTGTAGTGATATTATAGTGTAGTGATAGTATAGTGACAGTGTAGTGATAGTGTAGTGATATTATAGTGTAGTGATAGTGTAGTGATAGTGTAGTGTAGTGATAGTATAGTGTGGTGATAGTGTAATGATAGTGTAGTGATAGTATAGTGTAGTGATAGTATAGTGTGGTGATAGTATAGTGATAGTGTAGTGATATTATAGTGTAGTGATAGTGTAGTGATAGTGTAGTGACAGTGTAGTGACAGTGTAGTGATAGTGGGAACTCTCCTGGAGTGTCCACCCTGCTGTTCCTCAGTCCAGACCCTCTGTCTGGGCCATTCCACCCTGGACTTCCAGGCTTCATAGCCGGTGATTACTGAAGAGCCCTGCTGCTGTCTCTCCCTAATTTCCACATCTCTCTAGCTCTCTCCCCCCTCTCCCTACCATCTCTCTCTCTCCCTCCCCTCGCCCCATTTCTCTCTCTCTCTCTGTCTCTCTCTCCCTCCCCTCGCCCCATTTCTCTCTCTCTCTCTCTCTCTGTCTCTCTCTCCCTCCCCTCGCCCCATTTCTCTCTCTCTCTCTCTCTCCCCTCCCCTCGCCCCATTTCTCTCTCTGTCTCTCTCTCCCTCCCCTCGCCCCATTTTCTCTCTCTCTCTCTCTCGCTCCCCTCGCCCCATTTCTCTTTCTCTGTCTCTCTCTCCCTCCCCTCGCCCCATTTCTCTCTCTCTGTCTCTCTCTCCCTCCCCTCGCCCCATTTCTCTCTCTCTGTCTCTCTCTCCCTCCCCTCCCCCATTTCTCTCTCTCTGTCTCTCTCTCTTTCTCCCCTCACCCCATTTATCTCTCTCTCTCTCTCTCTCTCTCTCTCTCCTCCCCTCGCCCCATTTCTCTCTCTCTGTCTCTCTCTCCCTCCCCTCGCCCCATTTCTCTCTCTCTCTCTCTCTCTCTCTCCCTCGCCCCATTTCTCTCTCTCTGTCCAGCCATCTGGTTCCTACCAACCTCCTGTCAGCCATCAAGGACTTTCTCCTTCAATACATGATTACTGTACAGCATATGAATACTTCTCCACAACCTCCTCTCCAGTTCTCTGTATCCTGCTTCTGCAGCCAGTTGGTTCTGAGTTGTCCATCTGATGAAGGGAGGGAGGGAGGTGTACTACACACTTACACCTTGCCATCTTCCCTATATAGTGTACTACTTTAAACCAGAGCCCTGTGGAACCCTGTTCCCTATATAGTGCACTACTTTAGACCAGAGCCCTGTGGAACCCTGTTTCCTATATAGTGTACTACTTTAAACCAGAGCCCTGTGGAACCCTGTTTCCTATATAGTGCACTACTTTAGACCAGAGCCCTATGGCACCCTATTCCCTATATAGTGCACTACTTTAGACCAGAGCCCTATGGCACCCTATTCCCTATATATATAGTGCACTACTTTAGACCAGAGCCCTATGGCACCCTATTCCCTATATAGTGCACTACTTTAGACCAGAGCCCTATGGCACCCTATTCCCTATATATATAGTGCACTACTTTAGACCAGAGCCCTATGGCACCCTATTCCCTATATATATAGTGCACTACTTTAGACCAGAGCCCTATGGAACCCTGTTCCCTATATAGTGCACTACTTTAGACCAGAGCCCTATGGCACCCTGT
The DNA here is from genome assembly GCF_023373465.1 of Oncorhynchus keta. Taxonomy (NCBI): domain Eukaryota; kingdom Metazoa; phylum Chordata; class Actinopteri; order Salmoniformes; family Salmonidae; genus Oncorhynchus; species Oncorhynchus keta. The sequence continues at coordinate 29,825,524 of NC_068423.1, forward strand.
TCCCTATATAGTGTACTACTTTAAACCAGAGCCCTATGGCACCCTATTCCCTATATATAGTGCACTACTTTAGACCAGAGCCCTATGGAACCCTATTCCCTATATAGTGCACTACTTTAGACCAGAGCCCTATGGAACCCTGTTCCCTATATAGTGCACTACTTTAGACCAGAGCCCTATGGCACCCTATTCCCTATATAGTGCACTACATTAGACCAGAGCCCTATGGCACCCTATTCCCTATATAGTGCACTACTTTAGACCAGAGCCCTATGGCACCCTATTCCCTATATAGTGCACTACTTTAGACCAGAGCCCTATGGCACCCTATTCCCTATATAGTGCACTACTTTAGACCAGAGCCCTATGGCACCCTATTCCCTATATAGTGCACTACTTTAGACCAGAGCCCTATGGCACCCTATTCCCTATATAGTGCACTACTTTAGACCAGAGGCTATAGGGATATGTAGGGAATAGGGTGCTATTTGGCACACGTCCCTGAGCTCCCTGGCCAATAGGATACAATGCATTTCCTAGAAAACAGTGATGGACCCTGGATGTGCCTCTCTGGTGCTGAGCCACAGGTGAAACACAAACAGAGCTTAAATGTATCACATCTCTTTAAAATATTGATGATCACAGACAAATCTATAGCAGCAGGCCAATCCCGCTGGGAGAACTAATAATGTGAAGGACTGGGGAGCCAGAAGCTAAGGGTGAGCCAGGTAAGAGCTAAGGGAGAGCCAGGTAAGAGCTAAGGCAGAGCCAGGTAAGAGCTAAGGCAGAGCCAGGTAAGAGCCAGAGCCAGGTAAGAGCTAAGGGAGAGCCAGGTAAGAGCTAAGGGAGAGCCAGGTAAGAGCTAAGAGAGAGCCAGGTAAGAGCTAAGGGAGAGCCAGGTAAGAGCCAGAGCCAGGTAGGAGCTAAGGGAGAGCCAGGTAAGAGCTAAGAGAGAGCCAGGTAAGAGCCAGAGCCAGGTAGGAGCTAAGGGAGAGCCAGGTAAGAGCCAGAGCCAGGTAAGAGCTAAGGGAGAGCCAGGTAAGAGCTACGGGAGAGCCAGGTAAGAGCTAAGGGAGAGCCAGGTAAGAGCCAGAGCCAGGTAAGAGCTAAGGGAGAGCCAGGTAAGAGCTAAGGGAGAGCCAGGTAAGAGCTAAGGGAGAGCCAGGTAAGAGCTAAGGGAGAGCCAGGTAAGAGCCAGAGCCAGGTAAGAGCTAAGGGAGAGCCAGGTAAGAGCTAAGGCAGAGCCAGGTAAGAGCCAGAGCCAGGTAAGAGCTAAGGGAGAGCCAGGTAAGAGCTAAGGGAGAGCCAGGTAAGAGCTAAGGGAGAGCCAGGTAAGAGCCAGAGCCAGGTAAGAGCTAAGGGAGAGCCAGGTAAGAGCTAAGGCAGAGCCAGGTAAGAGCCAGAGCCAGGTAAGAGCTAAGGGAGAGCCAGGTAAGAGCTAAGGGAGAGCCAGGTAAGAGCTAAGGGAGAGCCAGGTAAGAGCTAAGGGAGAGCCAGGTAAGAGCCAGAGCCAGGTAAGAGCTAAGGGAGAGCCAGGTAAGAGCTAAGGCAGAGCCAGGTAAGAGCCAGAGCCAGGTAAGAGCTAAGGGAGAGCCAGGTAAGAGCTAAGGGAGAGCCAGGTAAGAGCTAAGGGAGAGCCAGGTAAGAGCCAGAGCCAGGTAAGAGCTAAGGGAGAGCCAGGTAAGAGCCAGAGCCAGGTAAGAGCTAAGGGAGAGCCAGGTAAGAGCCAGAGCCAGGTAAGAGCTAAGGGAGAGCCAGGCAACTTTAGGACCAACCAGTAGGGCATTTACCTCAGAGCTGATTGGCTATTCAAAGCAACGATAGAAGACAGAAGACACTTAATAACCTGCCGAAAACACAAGCCTTGTTTCGTCAACTGCTCCCCCCTGATAAAATAAGACAAATCCTTGACATAATGTTGGCAAAAGCAAGTGCTGGTTTCATGGAAGTGCATGACTGTTCACCTTCCTCTATGACTTGTTGTTTAAGACATATTGAAAACCACAGAGAACGAGAGAGAGAGCGAGAGGGGGATACAACTAGTCATTTGTACAACTGACTGCACTCAACTGAAATGTGTCTTCCGCATTTAACCCAACCCCTCTAAATCAGAGCGAGAGAGATAAGACATATTTCGCATACCCTTCCAGTATTTTGTATTCATAACGTGACCTCTCACCCCAAGGCTGTGTAAACTTTAACCTTTAGTGTGGAGATGTCTGACTTCACCATTCCCTGGTGTGTTGGAAGTGTACACAACTGACAGGCAGGCCAGAGCTTATTTCCTTCCCAACGAACAGCTGTTTTCCTGGGCTACGTCAGACACCAAGCATCCCTCCTCCTACCTCCCAGAGGCCTCCAGGGCCAGAGGACAGAGGGTTAGTCACCAGTGAATAATGTAAAGCCTTGACTCTGACCTTTTATTTAGATCTACAACACACACACCACGAAAAACTTTCTACCTTTCAGAGCTTGGCCTCAGGGTTGCCAGGTCAAGCTACATTCTGTAGCCCAATGACTACTCGAAACCCGCCAAAAAAGGAAACTTAATCACCAATTTATGTTTGTTCACAGCTAGAGAGGAGTTGCCATATTTATACAATAATTATTTTCCCCCATAACGTTATTGAGTCAATTATATCATAGTAACGACGTTAGAAGCAACATTTTCCTCAAAATAATCATTATTGAAAGCTATGACATAATGAAGGAATTTGAATGTATAGCAAGATAATAAAGTTATTTATATATTTTTTTAACCTTTATTTAACCTTTATTTAACCAGGCAAGTCAGTTAAGAACAGATTCTTATTTACAATGACGGCCTAGGAACAGTGAGTTAACTGGTCTAGGAACAGTGGGTTAACTGGCCTAGGAACAGTGGGTTAACTGGTCTAGGAACAGTGGGTTAACTGGTCTAGGAACAGTGGGTTAACTGGTCTAGGAACAGTGGGTTAACTGGTCTAGGAACAGGGGTTATCTGGTCTAGGAACAGGGGGTTATCTGGTCTAGGAACAGTGGGTTAACTGGTCTAGGAACAGTGGGTTAACTGGCCTAGGAACAGTGGGTTAACTGGCCTAGGAACAGTGGGTTAACTGGCCTAGGAACAGTGGGTTAACTGGTCTAGGAACAGTGGGTTAACTGGTCTAGGAACAGTGGGTTAACTGGTCTAGGAACAGTGGGTTAACTGGTCTAGGAACAGTGGGTTAACTGGTCTAGGAACAGTGGGTTAACTGGTCTAGGAACAGTGGGTTAACTGGTCTAGGAACAGTGGGTTAACTGGTCTAGGAACAGTGGGTTAACTGGTCTAGGAACAGTGAGTTAACTGGTCTAGGAACAGTGAGTTAACTGGTCTAGGAACAGTGAGTTAACTGGTCTAGGAACAGTGAGTTAACTGGTCTAGGAACAGTGGGTTAACTGGTCTAGGAACAGTGGGTTAACTGGTCTAGGAACAGTGGGTTAACTGGTCTAGGAACAGTGGGTTAACTGGTCTAGGAACAGTGGGTTAACTGGCCTAGGAACAGTGAGTTAACTGGTCTAGGAACAGTGGGTTAACTGGCCTAGGAACAGTGGGTTAACTGGTCTAGGAACAGTGGGTTAACTGCCTGTTCAGGGGCAGAATGACAGATTTGTACCTTGTCAGCTCGGGGATTTGAACTTGCAACCTTCCGGTTACTACTCCAACGCTCTAACCACTACGCTACCCTGCCGCCCTTATTAAACCTCGCCAGATCAAATGCCCGTATATGGCGGTGCGGTATATGGCCAATATACCACGGCTAAGGGCTGTTTTTACGCATGACTCAATGCGGCCGTTAGCCGTGGTATATTGGCCGTATACCGCAAACCCTGGGGGTGCCTTATTTCTATTATAAACTGGTTACCAATGTAATTGCAACAGTAAAAAGTAACGTTTTGTCACACCCGTGGTACAGTTGAAGTCGGAAGGTTTACCTTCCCAGTGGGTCAGAAGTTTACATACACTCAATTAGTATTTGGTAGAGTTGCCTTTAAATTGTTTAACTTGGGTCAAACGTTTCGGGTAGCCTTCCACAAGCTTCCCACAATAAGTTGGGTGAATTTTGGCCCATTCCTCCTGACAGAGCCGGTGTGACTGAGTCAGGTTTGTAGGCCTCCTTGCTCGCTCACACTTTTCCAGTTCTGCCCACAAATGTTCTATGGGATTGAGGTCGTGGCTTTGTGATGGCCACTCCAATACCTTGACTTAAAGATCCTTATTATTCTCTATGTTTGGTTATGTCAGGGTGTGACTCGGGTAGGAAAGTCTATGTTTTCTGTTTATTTGTTTTTGGCCGAGTTTGATTGGTTCCCAATCAAAGGCAGTTGTCTGTCGTTGTCTCTGATTGGGGATCATTTATAAGTTGTCATTTTCCTTTTGGGTTTTGTGGGATATTGTTTTCTGTTTTAGTGATTTTTTGCCCGACAGAACTGTGAGCTTTCACATTTGTTACCATCTATATCTACTAGACCCTGGATCTGACCATCTACAGAGTATGGGTTTAAGGGCATGAAGGGAACTGCAAAGGCTCAGACACAGAGATAAAGACAGAAACAGAAAGAGAGAGACACACAGAGAGAGACGGAAACAGAGAGACAGACAGACACAGAGATAGAGACAGACACAAAGAGAGAGACAGACACAGAGAGAGAGAGACACAGAGAGAGAGAAAGACAGAGAGAGAGACACAAAGAGAGAGAGAGAGAGACAGAAACAGAGAGACAGAAACAGAGAGACAGAAACAGAGAGACAGACAGACACAGAGAGAGAGACACAAAGAGAGACAGAGAGAGAGACACAAAGAGAGACAGACAGACACAGAGAGAGAGACACAAAGAGAGACAGAGAGAGAGACACAAAGAGAGAGAGAGAGAGACAGAAACAGAGAGACAGAAACAGAGAGACAGAAACAGAGAGACAGACAGACACAGAGAGAGAGAGACAGAGACAGAGAGAGAGAGAGACACACACAGAGAGAGAGAAGGCTGGGAACATTTGTTGGACACATGATAAGGGCTGAGGGACTAAAGGGATGTTCTGGGAGCTTACCCACGGTGGTTCCATCCAGCCCCATGATGCATTTCATGGCTCTCAGGATCTGTTCTGTTACGGGAGGAGACATGGCCGAGGCGTACACCGCACTGTGGGAGTGGCTACGCAGGTAGTCGACCAGCTCCTAAAAGAGAGCGCGAGAGGGAGAGAAAGAGAGAGAGAAAGAAAGCGAGAGGGAGGGAGAGAGAAGAGTGAGAGAAGGAGAGAAGAGTGAGAGAGAGAGAAGCGCAATGAATACACGTACAGTATATATGTGATGGGAGATGTGGCCAAGGCATGCACCACAGTGTGGGAGTGGCTACGCAGGTAGTCCACCAGCTCCTGTAATACAGACCAATCACAGGGCAACATTACACACTGTGGGAGTGGCTACGCAGGCACACACACACAAAATAGTTCTATATTGTGCCAAATAAGGGTTATTTGGCTTCTATCCATAGCAGAACCATTTCCTAAGGTTCTATAAAGAACCATTTCCTAAGGTTCTATAAAGAACCCTTTCCTAAGGTTCTATAAAGAACCATTTCCTAAGGTTCTATAAAGAACCATTTCCTAAGGTTCTATAAAGAACCCTTTCCTAAGGTTCTATAAAGAACCCTTTCCTAAGGTTCTATAAAGAACCATTTCCTAAGGTTCTATAAAGAACCCTTTCCTAAGGTTCTATAAAGAACCATTTCCTAAGGTTCTATAAAGAAACATTTCCTAAGGTTCTATAAAGAATCATTTCCTAAGGTTCTATAAAGAACCCTTTCCTAAGGTTCTATAAAGAACCATTTCCTAAGGTTCTGTACAGAACCCTTTCCTAAGGTTCTATAAAGATCAATTTCCTAAGGTTCTATAAAGAACCCTTTCCTAAGGTTCTATAAAGAACCATTTCCTAAGGTTCTATACAGAACCATTTCCCAAGGTTCTATAAAGATCCATTTCCTAAGGTTCTATAAAAAAACTTTCCTAAGATTCTATAAAGAACCCTTTCTTAAGGTTCTATAAAGAACCCTTTCCTTAGGTTCTATAAAAACACTTTACTAAGGTTCCATAAAGAACCCTTTCCTAAGGTTCTATAAAGAATGGTTCTATAAAAATCCTTTCTCAATCTTAAAGGTTCTTTGTTGATAGTTTTGTACTATAGAACCGTACAGGGATTTATTCTGTTTAACCATAATGTTACATTGTTAAACTTCTCTAGGTGTTATTATGGTGTTAATAATTGTCTAGTTGAATCAGGTGTGGAAGCTCTGGTACAGCTGTGGGTCCCTGAGGAGAGAACTGAGACCCTCTGGTACAGCTGTGGGTCCCTGAGGAGAGAACTGAGACCCTCTGGTACAGCTGTGGGTCCCTGAGGAGAGAACTGAGAACCTCTGGTACAGCTGTGGGTCCCTGAGGAGAGAACTAAGACCCTCTGGTACAGCTGGGGGTCCCTGAGGAGAGAACTGAGACCCTCTGGAACAGCTGTGGGTCCCTGAGGAGAGAACTGAGACCCTCTGGAACAGCTGTGGGTCCCTGAGGAGAGAACTGAGACCCTCTGGTACAGCTGTGGGTCCCTGAGGAGAGAACTGAGACCCTCTGGTACAGCTGTGGGTCCCTGAGGAGAGAACCAAGACCCTCTGGAACAGCTGTGGGTCCCTGAGGAGAGAACTGAGACCCTCTGGAACAGCTGTGGGTCCCTGAGGAGAGAACTGAGACCCTCTGGAACAGCTGGGGGTCCCTGAGGAGAGAACTGAGACCCTCTGGTACAGCTGTGGGTCCCCGAGGAGAGAACTGAGACTCTCTGGAACAGCTGTGGGTCCCTGAGGAGAGAACTAAGACCCTCTGGAACAGCTGTGGGTCCCTGAGGAGAGACCTGAGACCCTCTGGTACAGCTGTGGGTCCCTGAGGAGAGAACTAAGACCCTCTGGAACAGCTGTGGGTCCCTGAGGAGAGAACTGAGACCCTCTGGAACAGCTGTGGGTCCCTGAGGAGAGAACTGAGACCCTCTGGTACAGCTGGGGGTCCCTGAGGAGAGAACTGAGACCCTCTGGTACAGCTGTGGGTCCCTGAGGAGAGAACTAAGACCCTCTGGAACAGCTGTGGGTCCCTGAGGAGAGAACTGAGACCCTCTGGAACAGCTGTGGGTTCCTGAGGAGAGAACTGAGACCCTCTGGAACAGCTGTGGGTCCCTGAGGAGAGAACTAAGACCCTCTGGAACAGCTGTGGGTTCCTGAGGAGAGAACTGAGACCCTCTGGAACAGCTGTGGGTCCCTAAGGAGAGAACTGAGACCCTCTGGTACAGCTGGGGGTCCCTGAGGAGAGAACTGAGACCCTCTGGTACAGCTGTGGGTCCCTGAGGAGAGAACTGAGACCCTCTGGTACAGCTGTGGGTCCCTGAGGAGAGAACTAAGACCCTCTGGAACAGCTGTGGGTCCCTGAGGAGAGAACTGAGACCCTCTGGAACAGCTGTGGGTCCCTGAGGAGAGAACTGAGACCCTCTGGTACAGCTGTGGGTCCCCGAGGAGAGAACTGAGACTCTCTGGAACAGCTGTGGGTCCCTGAGGAGAGAACTAAGACCCTCTGGAACAGCTGTGGGTCCCTGAGGAGAGACCTGAGACCCTCTGGTACAGCTGTGGGTCACTGAGGAGAGAACTGAGTCCCTCTGGAACAGCTTTGGGTCCCTGAGGAGAGAACTAAGACCCTCTGGAACAGCGGTGGGTCCCTGAGGAGAGAACTGAGACCCTCTGGAACAGCTGTGGGTCCCTGTGGAGAGAACTGAGACCCTCTGGTACAGCTGGGGGTCCCTGAGGAGAGAACTGAGACCCTCTGGTACAGCTGTGGGTCCCTGAGGAGAGAACTAAGACCCTCTGGAACAGCTGTGGGTCCCTGAGGAGAGAACTGAGACCCTCTGGAACAGCTGTGGGTTCCTGAGGAGAGAACTGAGACCCTCTGGAACAGCTGTGGGTCCCTGAGGAGAGAACTAAGACCCTCTGGAACAGCTGTGGGTTCCTGAGGAGAGAACTGAGACCCTCTGGAACAGCTGTGGGTCCCTAAGGAGAGAACTGAGACCCTCTGGTACAGCTGGGGGTCCCTGAGGAGAGAACTGAGACCCTCTGGTACAGCTGTGGGTCCCTGAGGAGAGAACTGAGATCCTCTGGTACAGCTGTGGGTCCCTGAGGAGAGAACTAAGACCCTCTGGAACAGCTGTGGGTCCCTGAGGAGAGAACTGAGACCCTCTGGAACAGCTGTGGGTCCCTGAGGAGAGAACTGAGACCCTCTGGAACAGCTGTGGGTTCCTGGGGAGAGAACTGAGACCCTCTGGTACAGCTGGGGGTCCCTGAGGAGAGAACTGAGACCCTCTGGTACAGCTGTGGGTCCCTGAGGAGAGAACTGAGACCCTCTGGAACAGCTGTGGGTCCCTGAGGAGAGAACTGAGACCCTCTGGTACAGCTGTGGGTCCCTGAGGAGAGAACTAAGACCCTCTGGAACAGCTGTGGGTCCCTGAGGAGAGAACTGAGACCCTCTGGAACAGCTGTGGGTCCCTGAGGAGAGAACTAAGACCCTCTGGAACAGCTGTGGGTCCCTGAGGAGAGAACTGAGACCCTCTGGAACAGCTGTGGGTCCCTGTGGAGAGAACTGAGACCCTCTGGAACAGCTGTGGGTCCCTGAGGAGAGAACTGAGACCCTCTGGAACAGCTGTGGGTCCCTGAGGAGAGAGCTGAGACCCACTGACTTAGTCAACTGTTCTCAAATGACATATAAGACCATAATGTAGAGGGAGCTCTTGTAACACAACGTGAGCCTGAAAACCATTTCTGTCACAGTTCCTCAGCCATCTGAAGACTGAATACAACAGGAAGACATTTGGGATACCAGTGCAGCAACTAACTGTAAAGAGACCGTGTTGTAGTGAGGCAGGAGTTTTTTATTTATAATTTTTTTTACCTTTATTTAACTAGGCAAGTCAGTTAAGAACAAATTCATATTTTCAATGACGGCCTGGGAACAGTGAGTTAACTGCCTTGTTCAGGGGCAGAATGACAGATTTTTACCTTGTCAGCTTGGGGATTAGATCTTGCAACCTTTCGGTTACAAGTTCAACACTCTAACCACTAGGCTACCTACCGTCCCTACACTCTAACCACTAGGCTACCTACCGTGCCTACACTCTAACCACTAGGCTACCTACCGTCCCTACACTCTAACCACTAGGCTACCTACCGTCCCTACACTCTAACCACTTAGGCTACCTACCGTCCCTACACTCTAACCACTAGGCTACCTGCCGTCCCTACACTCTAACCACTAGGCTACCTGCCGTCCCTACACTCTAACCACTAGGCTACCTGCCGTCCCTACACTCTAACAAATTAGGCTACCTACCGTCCCTACACTCTAACCACTAGGCTACCTACCGTCCCTACACTCTAACCACTAGGCTACCTGCCGTCCCTACACTCTAACCACTAGGCTACCTGCCGTCCCTACACTCTAACCACTAGGCAACCTACCGTCCCTACACTCTAACCACTAGGCTACCTGCCGTCCCTACACTCTAACCACTAGGCTACCTGCCGTCCCTACACTCTAACCACTAGGCTACCTGCCGTCCCTACACTCTAACCACTAGGCTACCTACCGTCCCTACACTCTAACAAATTAGGCTACCTACCGTCCCTACACTCTAACCACTAGGCTACCTACCGTCCCTACACTCTAACCACTAGGCTACCTGCCGTCCCTACACTCTAACCACTAGGCTACCTGCCGTCCCTACACTCTAACCACTAGGCTACCTACCGTCCCTGCACTCTAACCACTAGGCTACCTACCGTCCCTACACTCTAACCACTAGGCTACCTACCGTCCCTACACTCTAACCACTAGGCTACCTGCCGTCCCTACAATCTAACCACTAGGCTACCTACCGTCCCTACACTCTAACCACTAGGCTACCTGCCGTCCCTTCAATCTAACCACCTGCCGCCCCAAAGCGTGAGGCCTGTCATGCTCATTGTTCCTAAACGTCAACAGTAGATTAATTCAGCTAGTGGTTGACAGGATCAGTTTTGTCAGCCCTGGGGGGGGTAAATGAACCCTGAAACATGCAGACATCTGGTTCTAGCTGGGGCTGGGTAACTATCTCTGCTTTAGGGCCTTGTAGGGGTTTTGCTCCGACTGAATTCAACTAGGAACATGTCCGAAATCCAGCCCACATCTGTGGAGTTAGGCCTGTCTGTCTGTCTGTCTGTCTGTCTCAGCATCCTAGTCTTTAACTACACATCTGTGGACTGGAGTTAGGCCTGTCTGTCTGTCTGTCTCAGCATCCTAGTTGTTTAACTACACATCTGGGGAGTGGAGTTAGCTTCAAAACATTAAAAAAACTTTCCAAGACGTGTTCTCCTTGCTGAACATGACCCAGGACTAATGACAAGTTCATCTAATTGACCAGGGATGCCCAATGCCCACCTACCCTTTTCCCAGCCATGTATCCTCCGGCAGCCCCAAAACTCTTGGTGAACGTTCCCATCATGACGTCGATGTCCGAGGGGTCCAGACCAAACAGTTCTGTCACACCCCTCCCTGTCGGCCCCACCGCCCCGATACTGTGAGCCTCGTCCAGGTACAGGTAGGCCTTGTACTTCTTCTTCAGGGCTACGATGTCTGGCAGACGCACCACCGACCCCTCCATACTAGAAAAGGGCACAGAGATATACACTTAGTTACATTATCTGGTTACATTACCTCTAATACCATCTTTCTCTGTCTCCCTGGTTACATTACCTCTAATACCATCTTTCTCTGTCTCCCTGCTTACATTACCTCTAATACCATCTTTCTCTGTCTCCCTGGTTACATTACCTCTAATACCCATATCTCCCTGATTACATAACCACTAATACCCAATCTCTCTATCTCTCTTCCTGACCACAAAAACCTGGAGGAGCTCCACACCGCCAAGCGCCTCAACTCCAGGCAGGCAGAATGCTGTTAACCTGGTACAACTTTTCCCTCTCCTACCGGCCGGGGTCCAAGAACGTCAAGCTGGATGCCCTGTATCGCCACTATAACCCCACGGCTCCCACCCCGGAGCCCGAGACCATCCTTCCCACCTCGTGCCCGGCAACGGCACTCAGCTGGGGAATCGGGAAACAGGTCCGGGAGGCGCAGCGGTCCGAGCCAAACCCTTTAATTGGCCTACCATGGTCCGGACGTTGCCACCTTTGTCGCCGCCTGCACGGTCTGTGCACGGAACAAGTCCCCTCGACAAGCTCCGGCTGGCCTCCTCCAACCTCTGCCTGTCCCTCATTGCCCCTGGTCTCACATCTCCCTGGACTTTGTAACGGGTCTCCCCCCGTCTGATGGCAACAAGGCCAACCTGACCGTGGTGGATCGCTGCCTACTTCATTCCGCTCCCCAAGTTACCCTCTGCCAAGGAGACGGCCCAGCTCATGGTGCAGCATGTCTTCCGGATCCATGGACTGCCCATGGACATGGTCTCCGACCGTGGCCCTCAGTTCTCGTCCTGGTTCTGGAAGGCATTCTGCACTCTCATTGGGTCGTCGGCCAGCCTGTCCTCCGGGTTCCACCCTCAGTCTAACGGCCAGTCGGAACGAGCCAACCACCCTGCGCTGCCTAGTCTCCACCAACCCCACCACCTGGAGCCAGCAGCTGGTGTGGGTGGAATCCTTCCCTGCTCTGCCATGGGCCTATCACCGTTTGAGTGTTCCATAGGGTATCAGCCCCCACTCTTTCCTGAGCAGGAAGAGGAGGTTGTCATACCTTCTTCCCTGGAGGACAGCCCGGTCGGCCCTCCTCAAGGTATCGTCGACAAGCGGACCGCCATCGGACACTGGCTCCCCGGTATCGTCTTCTACAGAAGGTATGGCTATCCACCTGGGATCTTCCCTCGCGGGTGGAATCCCGCAAACTCTCCCCCGGTTTACTGGCCCGTTCCCCATCTCCAAGATCATTAGACCATCTGCTGTTTGTCTTCTGTTGCCCCCTACCCTTTTGTATACACCCCACCTTTCATGGATCCAGAGTCAAACCCATGTCTCACAGCCCTTTGTCTCCCATTTCCAGGCCCATCCCTCTCCCCTGTCTCACCGTCGACCAACAAGCTTACACGGTGAGGCGTCTCCTGAAGGTTCAACCCCGGGGCAGGGGGTTCCTGTACCTGGTTGACTAGGAGGGTTATGGCCCGGAAGGAGAGGCGCTTGATCCCCACCAGGGACATCCTGGACCCAGCCCTCATCGCCGACACCCCGGTCAACCAGGTGTGCGCCCAGGTAGGACGTTAGGTGGTGCCCCTAGAGGTACTGTCACACCCTGATCTGTCTCACCTGTCTTTGTGATTGTCTCCACCCCCCTCCAGGTGTCGCCCATCTTCCCCATTATCCCCTGTGTATTTATACCTGTGTTCTCTGTTTGTGTGTTGCCAGTTCATTAAACTATTGATTATTTTGTGGTCTGCATCTGGGAGAGAGAGACAGAGGGAGACAGAGAGTCAGAGAGAGACAGAGAGAGAGACAGAGAGAGACAGAGACAGAGAGAAAGACAGAGAGAGAGAGAGAGACAGAGAGAGAGACAGAGAGAGAGACAGAGAGAGAGAGACAGACACAGAGACACAGAGAGAGAGAGAGAGAGACAGAGAGACAGAGAGAGAGAGCTGCCCACTGTCCCAGAGAATAATTAGGTGTGTGTACTAACCTGTAGATTCCTTCCACCATGATCAGAACCTTCCTCCAGGGCCGGTGGGTCCGAGGCTGCCCACTACACACCGCCTCCCTCAACAGACGCTCCAGGCTCTGCATGTCTTGGACACACACACACACACACAAATGATTCCCATTCAAAATCCTATTTTCCCTAACCCCTAACCCTAAAACTTACCCCTAACCCTAAAACTAACCCCTAACCCTAAAACTAACCCCTAAGCCTAAACCTAACCCCTAACCCTAAAACTAACCCCTAACCCTAAAACTAACCCCTAACCCTAAAACTAAACCCTAAAACTAACCCTAAAACTTACCCCTAACCCTAAAACTTACCCCTAACCCTAAAACTAACCCCTAACCCTAAAACTTACCCCTAACCCTAAAACTTACCCCTAACCCTAAAACTTACTCCTCACCCTAAAACTTACCCCTAACCCTAAAACTTACCCCTAACCCTAAAACTTACCCCTAACCCTAAAACTTACCCCCTAAAAAACTTACCCTAACCCTAAAACTTACCCCTAACCCTAAAACTAACCCCTAACCCTAAAACTAACCCCTAAGCCTAAACCTAACCCCTAACCCTAAAACTAACCCCTAAGCCTAAACCTAACTCCTCACCCTAAAACTTACCCCTAACCCTAAAACTAACCCCTAACCCTAAAACTAACCCCTAAGCCTAAACCTAACCCCTAACCCTAAAACTAACCCCTAACCCTAAAACTAACCCCAAACCCTAACCCCTAACCCTAAACCTAACCCCTAAGCCTAAACCTAACCCCTAACCCTACAACTAACCCCTAACCCTAAAACTAACCCCTAACCCTAAAACTATCTAATAAAAGTAGCGAGGCTATATACAGACACCGGTTTTACCAGCAACACCTTGTTATGGACCAGAGTACAGTGTTTTATATCCTTCCTATGGACTACAACAGGAAGTACCAAGTACCTGTATAGTGTTCCCTACATAGTGTTCCCTACATAGTGTTCCCTACATAGTGGACTACATAGAGAAGAATAGGAACACCGTTTCTGACGGTGAATTGGGATATGAAGAAAAAAAAACATTTTGAATTCACACACGCGTACTAATACACACTTGTACTTGTGTGAAATAGGACAAACATGAGCACTGACCAAATTGTTCTTATTTTGCTGACTGAGCCTAGTGTGGAGGTCTCTGGGAAATTACCAGTAGTGGATATATAGCTGTGTTGGCAAGAGAACGACTGTGGGTTTAATTATGTAGGGGTCATACATTGTTTCACTGTAAGAAGTGTTGGATAAAAGCATGGAAGGGATTGATACTGCAGTTAGCGCGGTTTTACCACCAGGTGGCAGTGTTGATCAACTCTATTTGGTAAAGTGGTAAAAGTCACACCGACGACATACACATCTATAGCAGGACTGTCCAATCCTATAGCAGGACTGTCCAATCCTATAGCAGGACTGTCCAATCCTATAGCAGGACTGTCCAATCCTATAGCAGGACTGTCCAATCCTATAGCAGGACTGTCCAATCCTATAGCAGGACTGTCCAATCCTATAGCAGGACTGTCCAATCCTGCTCCTGGAGGCCCACTTCTGGTTTTCATCCTCTTCTCTCGAATCAGGGAACTGATTTCAGACCTGGGACACCAGGTGAGTGCAATTAACTACCAGGTAGCAACTGGTATATGTGTGTAGTAAACTGTGTGTGTCTCTGTGTGTGTGTAGTAAACTGTGTGTGTAGTAAACTGTGTGTGTCTCTGTGTGTGTGTAGTAAACTGTGTGTCTCTGTGTGTGTGTAGTAATCTGTGTGTGCCTCTCTGTGTGTGTAGTAATCTGTGTGTCTCTCTAGCAGATAGACAGAGAAACAGGCTGTGGTGTAGGTACCTGTTCTTAATATTTAGATGACTTTTGGTATTTACAGTGGTACTGTGGAATAGAGTTCCATGTAGTCATGGCTCTATGTAGTACTGTGGAATAGAGTTCCATGTAGTCATGGCTCTATGTAGTCCTGTGGAATAGAGTTCCATGTAGTCATGGCTCTATGTAGTACTGTGGAATAGAGTTCCATGTAGTCATGGCTCTATGTTGTACTGTGGAATAGAGTTCCATGTAGTCATGGCTCTATGTTGTACTGTGGAATAGAGTTCCATGTAGTCATGGCTCTATGTTGTACTGTGGAATAGAGTTCCATGTAGTCATGGCTCTATGTAGTACTGTGGAATAGAGTTCCATGTAGTCATGGCTCTATGTAGTACTGTGGAATAGAGTTCCATGTAGTCATGGCTCTATGTAGTACTGTGGAATAGAGTTCCATGTAGTCATGGCTCTATGTAGTACTGTGGAATAGAGTTCCATGTTGTCATGGCTCTATGTAGTACTGTGGAATAGAGTTCCATGTTGTCATGGCTCTATGTAGTACTGTGGAATAGAGTTCCATGTAGTCATGGCTCTATGTAGTACTGTGGAATAGAGTTCCATGTGGTCATGGCTCTATGTAGTACTGTGGAATAGAGTTCCATGTTGTCATGGCTCTATGTAGTACTGTGGAATAGAGTTCCATGTAGTCATGGCTCTATGTAGTACTGTGGAATAGAGTTCCATGTTGTCATGGCTCTATGTAGTACTGTGGAATAGAGTTCCATGTAGTCATGGCTCTATGTAGTCCTGCAATTTCCAGCTGGCCCTTTTTAAAGGGGACAGGCCGTTTCCGTGGTAACTCGGACATTCGCTTGGTCTGAGAGGCTCGACTCGTGAAGGTGGCCTGTCTCTGTTTGTTTGTCTCTGTGTGTGTAGGAAACTGTGTGTCTCTCTGTGTGTGTAGGAAACTGTGTGTCTCTCTGTGTGTGTAGGAAACTGTGTGTCTCTCTGTGTGTGTAGGAAACTGTGTGTCTCTCTGTGTGTGTAGGAAACTGTGTGTCTCTCTGTGTGTGTAGGAAACTGTGTGTCTCTCTGTGTGTGTAGGAAACTGTGTGTCTCTCTGTGTGTGTAGGAAACTGTGTGTCTCTCTGTGTGTAGGAAACTGACAAGCGAATGTCCGAGTTACCACGGAACGGCCTGTCCCCTTTAAAAAGGGCCAGCTGGAAAATTTTTGTCCCAGCTAATGATCGCTCCCCAGAATAAAAAACGTTGAGTCATTGTTCGACCTGGATTTATTTGTGAGTTTTTACATTTCTACTTTAGGAGGACATCATGTGTACACCTTGTTTTTATTGACTTAGACCTGATCTATAATGAATTAAACCGTATGACTTAGACCTGATCTATAATGAATTAAACCGTATGACTTAGACCTGATCTATAATGAATTAAACCGTATGACTTAGACCTGATCTATAATGAATTAAACCGTATGACTTAGACCTGATCTATAATGAATTAAACCGTATGACTTAGACCTGATCTATAATGAATTAAACCGTATGACTTAGACCTGATCTATAATGAATTAAACCGTATGACTTAGACCCGATCTATAATGAATTAAACCGTATGACTTAGACCTGATCTATAATGAATTAAACCGTATGACTTAGACCTGATCTATAATGAATTAAACCGTATGACTTAGACCTGATCTATAATGAATTAAACCGTATGACTTAGACCTGATCTATAATGAATTAAACCGTATGACTTAGACCTGATCTATAATGAATTAAACCGTATGACTTAGACCTGATCTATAATGAATTAAACCGTATGACTTAGACCTGATCTATAATGAATTAAACCGTATGACTTAGACCTGATCTATAATGAATTAAACCGTATGACTTAGACCTGATCTATAATGAATTAAACCGTATGACTTAGACCTGATCTATAATGAATTAAACCGTATGACTTAGACCTGATCTATAATGAATTAAACCGTATGACTTAGACCTGATCTATAATGAATTAAACCGTATGACTTAGACCTGATCTATAATGAATTAAACCGTATGACTTAGACCTGATCTATAATGAATTAAACCGTATGACTTAGACCTGATCTATAATGAATTAAACCGTATGACTTAGACCTGATCTATAATGAATTAAACCGTATGACTTAGACCTGATCTATAATGAATTAAACCGTATCACTCAGCATTTTGTGGCAGACTGGATGATTCTTGATGTTCAGTTGTAGAACTATTTAATCTGTTTATACTATTGTATCTTGGTCCTTCTGTGGCTCAGTTGGTAGAGCATGGCGCTTGTAACGCCAGGGTAGTGGGTTCGATCCCCGGGACCACCCATACGTAGAATGTATGCACACATGACTGTAAGTCGCTTTGGATAAAAGCGTCAGCTAAATGGCATATACATATATATGTATCTAAATTACTTATTTGAACATACATTGTTTAAAAGACGCAGGTCACAAAAAAATGAACTGAAATTCAGCAATATATCCCCATTACTTCGTTCTACACTGAAGGAGGGGCGGGGCTTCTGAGGAGAATTTCTGTCTGTAAAAAACACCTTTTGTGGGGAAAAATGCATTCTGATTGGCTGGGCCTGGCTCCACAGTGGGTGGGCCCATGCCCTCCCAGGCCCACCCATGGCTGTGCCCCTGCCCAGTCATGTTAAATCCATAGATTAGGGCCTAATTAAATAACTTCAATTGACTGATTTCCTTATATGAACTGTAACTCAGTAAAATCTTTAAAATTGTTGCATGTTGCGTTTATATTTTTGTTGAGTGTAGTAATATATATATTGTTTTTGAAACAAAAAAGCATGCTAATACATTTAAAAATATATATAATAATTATGAAGAAAAATATATAATAATTATGAAGAAAAAATATATAATAATTATGAAGAAAAAATATATAATAATTATGAACAAAAAATATATAATAATTATGAAGAAAAAATATATAATAATTATGAATATATATATATTGACTGGTAAAAATGTGTCTGGTATATATTTTTTATCAACCTGCCACAGAGGCCAGTGGATCAAAACCTTTACACACCAATTCAATCACAATCACAATGCCAATGGGGTGTTGTGGGGGCGTTAGGGCGTTGTGGGCGTTGTGTGGCGTTGTGGGACGTTGTGGGGCGTGGGGGCGTTGTGTGGCGTTGGCAGAGTTGTGGGGCGTTGTGTACACGTTGAGGGGGCGTTGTGGGGCATTTGTGGGGCGTTGTGTGGCAGTGCGTTGGCAGAGCATTGTGGGGCGTTGTGTTACGTTGTGGGGGCATTGTGGGGGTTGTGTGGCGTTGTGGGGTTGTGGTTTGTGGGCGTTGTGTGGCGTTGTGGGGCGTTGTGTGGTGTTGTGGGGAAGCGTTGTGTGGCGTTGTGGGGCGTTGTGTGGCGTTGTGGGCGTTGTGAAGCACACATTGTAAACATTGTGGTATGTATAATAATTTAAAAAAGTCCCATTGCTGACAGACTGAACTGTAACAAATGTCCACTTCAGTAGTAGACCCGTGTGTAAACCGTATTGAATCTCAGCCTGCGTTTCACTCAGTCTAGTGTTGGATGAACATGGATGAAGGAGAGATATGGTAGTGGAGGAGGGGTGGGGGGTGGGGGGGTCAGCTGGTGCCTGAGGCTTCAGCTCAGTCAGAGTCCCTGCGGGAGAGGTCTGCTGTGAGGCTGCTCTGAGGCCCAGGGCAGCCCCCAGAATTAACTGGTTCTGCTTGTACCAATCAGGGCACATTACAGACCGAGGTTTACAGCAGGCGTCAGATAAACTCATCTGTCTTGTCTACTGTACTGAGAGGGAGATGACGGCTGAGTCCTGAAAGGCACCCTGTTCCCTACAGAGCCCTGGTCAAAACCATAGGTAATAAAGTGCCAATCTCAACCAACAACATCACCCAGCCGAACAAAGAACACATTGGACACCGGGGAGAGGACAGCACCGTTTTCCTCTAAGAGATGTGAGGTGTCTACAGTGAACCAGAATATAAACCCAACGTGCAACAATTTCAAAGATTTTCCTACAGTTCATATGAGGAAAGCAGTCAATTGAAATAAATTAATTAGGCCCCAATCCATGGATTTCACATGACTGGGCAGGGGTGCAGCCATGGATGGCCTGGGAGGGCATAGGCCCAGCCACTGGGGAGCCAGGCCCAGCCAATCAGAATGAGTCTTCCACCACAAAACAGAGAGAGATGTGTTGGGGTTTGAGCAGAGAGATGGTTTGAGCAGAGAGATGTGTTGGGGTTTGAGCAGAGAGATGTGTTGGGATTTGAGCAGAGAGATGTGTTGGGGTTTGAGCAGAGAGATGTGTTGGGGTTTGAGCAGAGAGATGGTTTGAACAGAGAGATGTGTTGGGGTTTGAGCAGAGAGATGGTTTGGGGTTTGAGCAGAGAGATGTGTTGGGGTTTGAGCAGAGAGATGTGTTGGGGTTTGAGCAGAGAGATGTGTTGGGATTTGAGCAGAGAGATGTGTTGGGGTTTGAGCAGAGAGATGGTTTGAGCAGAGAGATGTGTTGGGGTTTGAGCAGAGAGATGTGTTGGGGTTTGAGCAGAGAGATGTTTGGGGTTTGAGCAGAGAGATGTGTTGGGGTTTGAGCAGAGAGGTGTGTTGGAGTTTGAACAGAGATATGTGTTGGGGTTTGAGCAGAGAGATGTGTTGGGGTTTGAGCAGAGAGATGTGTTGGGGTTTGAGCAGAGATGTGTTGGGGTTTGAGCAGAGAGATGTGTTGGGGTTTGAACAGAGAGATGTGTTGGGGTTTGAGCAGAGAGATGGTTTGGGGTTTGAACAGAGATGTGTTGGGGTTTGAACAGAGAGATGTGTTGGGGTTTGAGCAGAGAGATGGTTTGAGCAGAGAGATGTGTTGGGGTTTGAGCAGAGACATGTGTTGTGGTTTGAGCAGAGAGATGGTTTGAGCAGAGAGATGTGTTGGGGTTTGAACAGAGACATGTGTTGGGGTTTGAGCAGAGACATGTGTTGTGGTTTGAGCAGAGAGATGGTTTGAGCAGAGAGATGTGTTGGGGTTTGAGCAGAGACATGTGTTTTGGTTTGAGCAGATCAGATGTGTTGGGGTTTGAGCAGAGAGATGTGTTGGGGTTGAGCAGAGAGATGTGTTGGGGTTTGAGCAGAGAGATGTGTTGGGGTTTGAACAGAGATATGTGTTGGGGTTTGAGCAGAGAGATGTGTTGTGGTTTGAGCAGAGAGATGTGTTGGGGTTTGAGCAGAGAGGTGTGTTGGGGTTTGAACAGAGATATGTGTTGGGGTTTGAGCAGAGATGTGTTGGGGTTTGAGCAGAGAGATGTGTTGGGGTTTGAACAGAGAGATGTGTTGGGGTTTGAGCAGAGACATGTGTTGGGGTTTGAGCAGAGAGATGTGTTGGGGTTTGAGCAGAGAGATGTGTTGGGGTTTGAGCAGAGACATGTGTTGGGGTTTGAGCAGAGATGTGTTGGGGTTTGAGCAGAGAGATGTGTTGGGGTTTGAGCAGAGAGATGGTTTGAGCAGAGAGATGGTTTGAGCAGAGAGATGTGTTGGGGTTTGAGCAGAGAGATGTGTTGGGATTTGAGCAGAGATGTGTTGGGGTTTGAGCAGAGAGATGGTTTGAACAGAGATATGTGTTGGGGTTTGAGCAGAGAGATGGTTTGAACAGAGAGATGTGTTGGGGTTTGAGCAGAGAGATGGTTTGGGGTTTGAGCAGAGAGATGTGTTGGGGTTTGAGCAGAGAGATGTGTTGGGGTTTGAGCAGAGAGATGTGTTGGGGTTTGAGCAGAGAGATGTGTTGGGGTTTGAGCAGAGAGATGGTTTGAGCAGAGAGATGTGTTGGGGTTTGAGCAGAGAGATGTGTTGGGGTTTGAGCAGAGAGATGTGTTGGGGTTTGAGCAGAGAGATGTGTTGGGGTTTGAGCAGAGAGGTGTGTTGGGGTTTGAACAGAGATATGTGTTGGGGTTTGAGCAGAGAGATGTGTTGGGGTTTGAGCAGAGAGATGTGTTGGGGTTTGAGCAGAGAGATGTGTTGGGGTTTGAGCAGAGAGATGTGTTGGGGTTTGAACAGAGAGATGTGTTGGGGTTTGAGCAGAGAGATGGTTTGGGGTTTGAACAGAGAGATGTGTTGAGGTTTGAACAGAGATATGTGTTGGGGTTTGAGCAGAGAGATGGTTTGAGCAGAGATATGTGTTGGGGTTTGAGCAGAGAGATGGTTTGAGCAGAGAGATGTGTTGGGGTTTGAGCAGAGAGATGTGTTGGGGTTTGAACAGAGAGATGTGTTGAGGTTTGAACAGAGATATGTGTTGGGGTTTGAGCAGAGAGATGGTTTGAGCAGAGATATGTGTTGGGGTTTGAACAGAGAGATGTGTTGTGGTTTGAGCAGAGAGATGTGTTGGGGTTTGAGCAGAGAGATGTGTTGGGGGTTGAGCAGAGAGATGTGTTGGGGTTTGAGCAGAGAGATGTGTTGGGGTTTGAACAGAGATATGTGTTGGGGTTTGAGCAGAGAGATGTGTTGTGGTTTGAGCAGAGAGATGTGTTTGGGGTTTGAGCAGAGAGATGGTTTGAACAGAGATATGTGTTGGGGTTTGAGCAGAGAGATGTGTTGGGGTTTGAGCAGAGAGATGTGTTGGGGTTTGAACAGAGAGATGTGTTGGGGTTTGAGCAGAGACATGTGTTGGGGTTTGAGCAGAGAGATGTGTTGGGGTTTGAGCAGAGAGATGTGTTGGGGTTTGAGCAGAGAGATGTGTTGGGGTTTGAGCAGAGAGATGTGTTGGGGTTTGAGCAGAGAGATGTGTTGGGGTTTGAGCAGAGAGATGTGTTGGGGTTTGAGCAGAGAGATGGTTTGAGCAGAGAGATGTGTTGGGGTTTGAGCAGAGACATGTGTTGGGGTTTGAGCAGAGAGATGTGTTGGGGTTTGAGCAGAGACATGTGTTGGGGTTTGAGCAGAGAGATGTGTTGGGGTTTGAACAGAGATATGTGTTGGGGTTTGAGCAGAGAGATGTGTTGGGGTTTGAGTAGAGAGATGTGTTGGGGTTTGAACAGAGAGATGTGTTGGGGTTTGAGCAGAGACATGTGTTGGGGTTTGAGCAGAGAGATGTGTTGGGGTTTGAGCAGAGACATGTGTTGGGGTTTGAGCAGAGAGATGGTTTGAGCAGAGAGATGTGTTGGGGTTTGAGCAGAGACATGTGTTGGGGTTTGAGCAGAGAGATGGTTTGAGCAGAGAGATGTGTTGGGGTTTGAACAGAGACATGTGTTGGGGTTTGAGCAGAGACATGTGTTGTGGTTTGAGCAGAGAGATGGTTTGAGCAGAGAGATGTGTTGGGGTTTGAGCAGAGAGATGTGTTGGGGTTTGAGCAGAGACATGTGTTGGGGTTTGAGCAGAGAGATGTGTTGGGGTTTGAGCAGAGATGTGTTGGGGTTTGAGCAGAGAGATGGTTTGAGCAGAGAGATGTGTTGGGGTTTGAACAGAAATATGTGTTGGGGTTTGAGCAGAGAGATGTGTTGGGGTTTGAGCAGAGAGATGTGTTGGGGTTTGAGCAGAGAGATGTGTTGGGGTTTGAGCAGAGACATGTGTTGGGGTTTGAGCAGAGAGATGTGTTGGGGTTTGAGCAGAGACATGTGTTGGGGTTTGAACAGAGAGATGTGTTGGGGTTTGAGCAGAGAGATGTGTTGGGGTTTGAGCAGAGAGATGGTTTGAGCAGAGAGATGTGTTGGGGTTTGAACAGAGACATGTGTTGGGGTTTGAGCAGAGACATGTGTTGTGGTTTGAGCAGAGAGATGGTTTGAGCAGAGAGATGTGTTGGGGGTTTGAGCAGAGAGATGTGTTGGGGTTTGAGCAGAGAGATGGTTTGAGCAGAGAGATGTGTTGGGGGTTTGAGCAGAGAGATGTGTTGTGGTTTGAACAGAGAGATGTGTTGGGGTTTGAACAGAGACATATGTTGGGGTTTGAACAGAGACATGTGTTGGGGGTTTGAGCAGAGAGATGTGTTGTGGTTTGAGCAGAGAGATGGTTTGAACAGAGAGATGTGTTGGGGTTTGAGCAGAGAGATGTGTTGGGGTTTGAACAGAGACATGTGTTGGGGTTTGAGCAGAGAGATGTGTTGGGGTTTGAGCAGAGAGATGTGTTGGGGTTTGAGCAGAGAGATGGTTTGAGCAGAGAGATGTGTTGGGGTTTGAGCAGAGACATGTGTTGTGGTTTGAGCAGAGAGATGGTTTGAACAGAGAGATGTGTTGGGGTTTGAGCAGAGAGATGTGTTGTGGTTTGAGCAGAGAGATGTGTTGGGGTTTGAGCAGAGAGATGTGTTGGGGTTTGAGCAGAGACATGTGTTGGGGTTTGAGCAGAGAGATGTGTTGTGGTTTGAGCAGAGAGATGTGTTGGGGTTTGAGCAGAGAGATGTGTTGGGGTTTGAGCAGAGAGATGGTTTGAGCAGAGAGATGTGTTGGGGTTTGAACAGAGACATGTGTTGTGGTTTGAGCAGAGAGATGGTTTGAGCAGAGAGATGTGTTGTGGTTTGAGCAGAGAGATGGTTTATAATAATAATAATAATATATGCCATTTAGCAGACGCTTTTATCCAAAGCGACTTACAGTCATTACAGTACATTCTACGTATGGGTGGTCCCGGGGATCGAACCCACTATCCTGGCGTTACAAGCGCCATGCTCTACCAACTGAGCTACAGAAGGACCAGAGAGATGTGTTGTGGTTTGAGCAGAGAGATGGTTTGAGCAGAGAGATGTGTTGGGGTTTGAGCAGAGACATGTGTTGGGGTTTGAACAGAGAGATGTGTTGGGGTTTGAGCAGAGACATGTGTTGGGGTTTGAACAGAGACATGTGTTGGGGTTTGAACAGAGAGATGTGTTGGGGTTTGAACAGAGACATGTGTTGGGGTTTGAACAGAGACATGTGTTGGGGTTTGAGCAGAGAGATGTGTTGGGGTTTGAGCAGAGAGATGTGTTGGGGTTTGAACAGAGACATGTGTTGGGGTTTGAACAGAGACATGTGTTGGGGTTTGAACAGAGACATGTGTTGGGGTTTGAGCAGAGAGATGGTTTGAACAGAGAGATGTGTTGGGGTTTGAGCAGAGACATGTGTTGGGGTTTGAGCAGAGAGATGTGTTGGGGTTTCAACAGAGACAT
Source organism: Oncorhynchus keta (assembly GCF_023373465.1). Taxonomy (NCBI): domain Eukaryota; kingdom Metazoa; phylum Chordata; class Actinopteri; order Salmoniformes; family Salmonidae; genus Oncorhynchus; species Oncorhynchus keta. The sequence goes on from NC_068423.1 coordinate 29,849,322, forward strand.
GTGTTGGGGTTTGAACAGAGTGTAGATGTGTTGGGGTTTGAGCAGAGAGATGTGTTGGGGTTTGAGCAGAGAGATGTGTTGGGGTTTGAACAGAGACATGTGTTGGGGTTTGAACAGAGACATGTGTTGGGGTTTGAACAGAGACATGTGTTGGGGTTTGAGCAGAGAGATGGTTTGAACAGAGAGATGTGTTGGGGGTTTGAGCAGAGAGATGTGTTGTGGTTTGAGCAGAGAGATGTGTTGGGGTTTGAGCAGAGAGATGTGTTGGGGTTTGAGCAGAGAGATGGTTTGTGCAGAGAGATGTGTTGGGGTTTGAACAGAGAGATGTTTTGGGGTTTGAGCAGAGACATGTGTTGGGGTTTGAGCAGAGACACGTGTTGGGGTTTGAACAGAGACATGTGTTGGGGTTTGAGCAGTGAGATGGTTTGTGCAGAGAGATGTGTTGGGGTTTGAGCAGAGAGATGTGTTGGGGTTTGAACAGAGACATGTGTTGGGGTTTGAGCAGAGAGATGTGTTGGGGTTTGAGCAGAGAGATGTGTTGGGGGTTTGAGCAGAGAGATGTGTTGGGGTTTGAGCAAAGAGATGGTTTGTGCAGAGATGTGTTGGGGTTTGAACAGAGAGATGTGTTGGGGTTTGAGCAGAGACATGTGTTGGGGTTTGAGCAGAGACACGTGTTGGGGTTTGAACAGAGACATGTGTTGGGGTTTGAGCAGAGAGATGGTTTGAACAGAGAGATGTGTTGGGGTTTGAACAGAGACATGTGTTGGGGTTTGAGCAGAGACATGTGTTGGGGTTTGAGCAGAGAGATGGTTTGAGCAGAGAGATGTGTTGGGGTTTGAGCAGAGACATGTGTTGGGGTTTGAGCAGAGAGATGTGTTGGGGTTTGAGCAGAGAGATGTGTTGGGGTTTGAACAGAGACATGTGTTGGGGTTTGAGCAGAGAGATGTGTTGGGGTTTGAACAGAGAGATGTGTTGGGGGTTTGAGCAGAGAGATGTGTTGTGGTTTGAGCAGAGAGATGGTTTGGGGTTTGAGCAGAGAGATGTGTTGGGGTTTGAGCAGAGAGATGGTTTGGGGTTTGAGCAGAGAGATGTGTTGGGGTTTGAACAGAGAGATGTGTTGGGGTTTGAACAGAGCTTGAGGCTTGAGTACTTTAGTTTGAGAGTATGTCTACTTACTGTTGTGCTTAAACACCCAAATAGTTGCCCCTGACAACCTGGCTCCCAAGATCAGCGAGGTGTGGTTCAGCTCATCACTCAGAATCAGACAGCCCTGGAAACAAGAACAGACAACACAGGGGTAGATTAGGTGTAGTCTGTTGGTGCTGTATAGATTAGGTGTAGTCTGTTGGTTCTGTATAGATTAGGTGTAGTCTGTTGTCCCAGGTCTGTTGGTGCTGTATAGATTAGGTGTAGTCTGTTGGTGTTGTATAGATTAGGTGTAGTCTGTATAGATTAGGTGTAGTCTGTATAGATTAGGTGTAGTCTGTTGGTGCTGTATAGATTAGGTGTAGTCTGTATAGATTAGGTGTGGTCTGTATAGATTAGGTGTAGTCTGTATAGATTAGGTGTAGTCTGTATAGATTGGTGCTAGGTGTTGTCTGTATAGATTAGGTGTAGTCTGTATAGATTAGGTGTAGTCTGTATAGATTAGGTGTAGTCTGTATAGATTAGGTGTAGTCTGTATAGATTAGGTGTAGTCTGTATAGATTAGGTGTAGTCTCAAAGGTTTTTTTGTCACGTGCGCCTAATACAACAGGTGTAGTAGATCTGCTTACTTACAGGCTCTAACCAATGGTGCCAAAAAAAAGTTGTGTGTGTGTGTGTTTGCGTGTTAGTAGCAAGCCTCTATACAGACACCTGTTAGTAGCAAGCCTCTATACAGACACCTGTTAGTAGCAAGGCTCTATACAGACACCTGTTAGTAGCAAGGCCCTATACAGACACCTGTTAGTAGCAAGGCCCTATACAGACACCTGTTAGTAGCAAGGCCCTATACAGACACCTGTTAGTAGCAAGGCCCTATACAGACACCTGTTAGTAGCAAGGCCCTATAAAGACAACTGTTAGTCAGGCTTATTGAGGTAGTGTGTACATGTAGGTATGGTTAAAGTGACTGTGCAGATATGATGAACAGAGAGTAGCAGCAGCGTAAAAAGAGGGGCTGGGATGCTAATTGGTTGATAGCAGGGCATTATTTGCCACAATTCCGGGATAATGCCTGTTAACAGTTCCATTTGATTTATCAACGCGCATTCACTGTCCCATAGCCCAGCCAGGCAATTTACAAACGGAATCTCCCCTTGGCATTTAGACAATATTTCCCCATGCTACTTACCCTAGCATTGGTTTGCAACAGTTGGGGTTTGTCTAAACGTTGGGGTCTGCCTCTCCGACCTGCGCGATATGATTATTTGTTTGTAATCTCTCCACCGTACCATGCATATGAACGTAACGAGTCACAGCTTCTCTGGGCAAGGCAAATGTAATTTATCAGGATGATTATAATAGGATAGATCAAAGAAAATGGCAATAGACAATAAGAGGGGGGAAAAAAACAAGTGAAAATACACAGTCATGCAGGTAATTTCATCTGCTTCATGTGATTGTGTGTTAGCTTTCGCTAGCAAAGGGAGAAGTAGCCTAGCTAGCCTCGATAGCTATCCTATGGACTCGCTAATCATCTGGTTGTTGCCTATTTATAAAAACCATTATTTCGTATTTCTTGTCTCTCGTCAGCATTTTACCTCTGCTCGCTAGCTACACGTCGATGATTTATTTAGCATAGTAACTACCGACCAACCTGTTCGGCTAGCAACTTCAGAAATAACAACTGGCTTTTGCCCAAACTATATAATCTGGTGGAAGGATGAAATAAAAACAAATTTACTCAGTAAAATAACATTAATGAAAACCTGTTGTTAATCTTTTTTTAATATGTTGGCAGCCATTTTACAAAAGCAGTAAAACCCGGATTTATCGTGACAGACACCCTCCTTAGTTTCGCCTCGGGCCTAAGAACAGCCCTTAAATCGGCAGTTATTCATACGATAGTTCCCGGGTTCCCATGCCTTATTGATTAAACATTCGTCTGTCTTCTCAACTTGGGCTTTTGATGAATGTGTCTCAGTGGCAGCCAGGGATACATAGGGAGGGCAGAGAGGCTTCCATGGCTTGGCCTGGAGGAGCAGTTCAGTCATCCCTGGTACAACAGCTGCCACTCTAGTTTGGTGACCAGACCTGGTTTGGTCCTGCTGGGTACTGTAGTCAGACCTGTCTAGTTCGGTGCTGCTGGGTACTGTAGTCAGACCTGTCTAGTTTGGTGCTGCTGGGTACTGTAGTCAGACCTGTCTAGTTTGGTGCTGCTGGGTACTGTAGTCAGACCTGTCTAGCCTGGTGCTGATGGGTACTGTAGTCAGACCTGTCTAGCCTGGTGCTGCTGGGTACTGTAGTCAGACCTGTCTAGCCTGGTGCTGCTGGGTACTGTAGTCAGACCTGTCTAGTTCGGTGCTGATGGGTACTGTAGTCAGACCTGTCTAGCCTGGTGCTGCTGGGTACTGTAGTCAGACCTGTCTAGTTCGGTGCTGCTGGGTACTGTAGTCAGACCTGTCTAGCCTGGTGCTGATGGGTACTGTAGTCAGACCTGTCTAGCCTGGTGCTGATGGGTACTGTAGTCAGACCTGTCTAGCCTGGTGCTGATGGGTACTGTAGTCAGACCTGTCTAGCCTGGTGCTGATGGGTACTGTAGTCAGACCTGTCTAGCCTGGTGCTGATGGGTACTGTAGTCAGACCTGTCTGGCCTGGTGCTGATGGGTACTGTAGTCAGACCTGTCTAGCCTGGTGCTGCTGGGTACTGTAGTCAGACCTGTCTAGTTCGGTGCTGCTGGGTACTGTAGTCAGACCAGTCTGGCCTGGTGCTGCTGGGTACTGTAGTCAGACCTGTCTAGCCTGGTGATATAGCCAGTCCCTGTGGACAGAGACCTAGCCTGGTAATATAGCCAGTCCCTGTGGACAGAGACCTAGCCTGGTAATATAGCCAGTCCCTGTGGACAGAGACCTAGCCTGGTAATATAGCCAGTCCCTGTGGACAGAGACCTAGCCTGGTAATATAGCCAGTCCCTGTGGACAGAGACCTAGCCTGGTAATATAGCCAGTCCCAGTAGAACACCATGCTTGAGGCCTCCGTACAAACCATCCAGTCCCTGCAGGGTGAAGCCATGGCCGTCTATGCCAGCCGCCTAGGGCAACTCAACCACTTGAGATGTATAAACCAGCCCTATGACCTCGTCCTTGTCACTAATACCCCAAACCGCCTCCTCCCATCCAGTCCAATCAGTGACAGCTGTACTGCTACGTTTCCCACGGTAACCCCTGGCCATTCCGTGTGAGCTGGGCTGGTGCCACGCAATATCGCTCCAAAATAAAATGCATTTATTAATTAAATACATTAGCAGAGCAGGGCAGCGCATGGGGTAATCAGGCCCTGGAGTGGTCCCCTTGCCCTCCTCCGCTAATCACTGCCTGTGTGTGTGTGTGTGTGTGTGTGTGTGTGTGTGTGTGTGTGTGTGTGTGTGTCCAGACTGCCCTCATCCTCCTTGTCCCCCCGCCTGCATGCCCCTGGCTACTGTTATGTTTAATTAAGATTTTAATTAATTGGGTTACGGGGTTATTACTGTACTGTATGGTAGTTATTACTGTATGGGGGTTATTACTGTACTGTATGGGGTTATTACTGTACTGTATGGGGGATATTACTGTACTGTATGGCGGATATTACTGTACAGCATGGGGTTATTACTGTACTGTATGGGGTTATTACTGTACTGTATAGGGTTATTACTGTACTGTATGGGGGTTATTACTGTACTGTATGGGGATATTACTGTACTGTATGGGGTTATTACTGTACTGTATGGGGTTATTACTGTACTGTATGGGGGTTATTACTGTACGGTATGGGGGTTATTACTGTACTGTATGGGGGATATTACTGTATGGGGGTTATTACTGTACTGTATGGGGGTTATTACTGTACTGTATGGGGGTTATTACTGTACTGTATGGGGATATTACTGTATGGGGGTTATTACTGTACTGTATGGGGGTTATTACTGTACTGTATGGGGGTTATTACTGTATGTATGGGTTATTACTGTACTGTATGGGGGATATTACTGTATGGGGGTTATTACTGTACTGTATGGGGTTATTACTGTACTGTATGGGGGTTATTACTGTACTGTATGGGGGATATTACTGTATGGGGGTTATTACTGTACTGTATGGGGTTATTACTGTACTGTATGGGGGATATTGCTGTACTGTATGGGATTATATATATTTTTTTAAATGTATTTTTATTTGACCTTTATTTTACTAGGCAAGTCAGTTAAGAACAAATTCTTATTTTCAATGATGGCTTAGGAACAGTGGGATAACTGCCTGTTCAGGGGCAGAACGACAGATTTGTCAGCTCGGGGATTTGAACTTGCAACCTTTATGTTACTAGTCCAACGCTCTAACCAGTAGGCTACCCTGCCGCCCTGTATGGGGGTTATTACTGTACTGTACGGGGTTATTACTGTACTGTATGGGGTTATTACTGTACTGTATGGGGATTATTACTGTACTGTATGGGGTTTATTACTGTTATTACTGTACTGGGGGTTATTACTGTACTGTATGGGGTTATTACTGTACTGTACGGGGGTTATTACTGTACTGTACTGTATGGGGGTTATTACTGTACTGTATGGGGTTATTACTGTACTGTACGGGGTTATTACTGTACGGGGTTATTACTGTACGGGGTTATTACTGTACTGTATGGGGGTTATTACTGTACTGTATGGGGTTATTACTGTACTGTATGGGGTTATTACTGTACTGTATGGGGTTATTACTGTACTGTATGGGGGTTATTACTGTACTGTATGGGGTTATTACTGTACTGTATGGGGTTATTACTGTACTGTATGGGGTTATTACTGTACTGTATGGGGGTTATTACTGTACTGTATGGGGTTATTACTGTACTGTATGGGGTTATTACTGTACTGGGGGTTATTACTGTACTGTATGGGGTTATTACTGTACTGTATGGGGGTTATTACTGTACTGTATGGGGTTATTACTGTACTGTATGGGGTTATTACTGTACTGTACGGGGTTATTACTGTACTGTATGGGGGTTATTACTGTACTGTATGGGGGTTATTACTGTACTGTATGGGGTTATTATTACTGTACTGTATGGGGTTATTACTGTACTGTATGGGGGTTATTACTGTACTGTATGGGGTTATTACTGTACTGTATGGGGTTATTACTGTACTGTATGGGGGTTATTACTGTACTGTATGGGGGTATTACTGGGGTTATACTGTGTATGGGGTTATTACTGTACTGTATGGGGTTATTACTGTACTGTATGGGGTTATTACTGTACTGTATGGGGTTATTACTGTACTGTATGGGGTTATTACTGTACTGTATGGGGTTATTACTGTACTGTATGGGGTTATTACTGTACTGTATGGGGTTATTACTGTACTGTATGGGGGATATTACTGTACTGTATGGGGTTATTACTGTACTGTATGGGGTTATTACTGTACTGTACTGGGGTTATTACTGTACTGTATGGGGGTTATTACTGTACTGTATGGGGTTATTACTGTACTGTATGGGGTTATTACTGTACTGTACGGGGTTATTACTGTACTGTATGGGGTTATTACTGTACTGTATGGGGGTATTACTGTACTGTATGGGGGTTATTACTGTACTGTATGGGGTTATTACTGTACTGTATGGGGGTTATTACTGTACTGTATGGGGTTATTACTGTACTGTATGGGGGTTATTACTGTACTGTATGGGGGTTATTACTGTACTGTATGGGGGATATTACTGTACTGTACGGGGTTATTACTGTACTGTATGGGGGTTATTACTGTACTGTATGTGGTTATTACTGTACTGTATGGGGTTATTACTGTACTGTATGGGGTTATTACTGTACTGTACGTGGTTATTACTGTACTGTATGGGGGTTATTACTGTACTGTATGGGGGATATTACTGTACTGTATGGGGGTTATTACTGTACTGTATGGGGGTTATTACTGTACTGTATGGGGTTATTACTGTACTGTATGGGGTTATTACTGTACTGTATGGGGGTTATTACTGTACTGTATGGGGGTTATTACTGTACTGTACGGGGTTATTACTGTACTGTATGGGGTTATTACTGTACTGTATGGGGGTTATTACTGTACTGTACGGGGTTATTACTGTACTGTATGGGGGTTATTACTGTACTGTATGGGGGATATTACTGTACTGTATGGGGGTTATTACTGTACTGTATGGGGGTTATTACTGTACTGTATTATTACTGGGGTTATTACTGTACTGTATGGGGTTATTACTGTACTGTATGGGGGTACTGTATGGGGGTTATTACTGTACTGTACGGGGTTATTACTGTACTGTATGGGGTTATTACTGTACTGTATGGGGGTTATTACTGTACTGTACGGGGTTATTACTGTACTGTATGGGGTTATTACTGTACTGTATGGGGGTTATTACTGTACTGTATGGGGTTATTACTGTACTGTATGGGGGTTATTACTGTACTGTATGGGGGTTATTACTGTACTGTACGGGGTTATTACTGTACTGTATGGGGTTATTACTGTACTGTATGGGGGTTATTACTGTACTGTATGGGGTTATTACTGTACTGTATGGGGGTTATTACTGTACTGTATGGGGGTTATTACTGTACTGTATGGGGTTATTACTGTACTGTATGGGGTTATTACTGTACTGTATGGGGTTATTACTGTACTGTATGGGGGTTATTACTGTACTGTATGGGGGATATTACTGTACTGTATGGGGGTTATTACTGTACTGTATGGGGTTATTACTGTACTGTATGGGGTTATTACTGTACTGTATGGGGTTATTACTGTACTGTACGGGGTTATTACTGTACGTGGTTATTACTGTACTGTATGGGGGTTGTTACTGTACTGTATGGGGGTTATTACTGTACAGCATGGGGTTATTACTGTACTGTATAGGGTTATTACTGTACTGTACGGGGGTTATTACTGTACTGTATAGGGTTATTACTGTACTGTATGGGGTTATTACTGTACTGTATGGGGATTATTACTGTACTGTATGGGGTTATTACTGTACTGTACGGGGTTATTACTGTATGGGGGTTATTACTGTACTGTATGGGGGATATTACTGTACTGTATGGGGGTTATTACTGTATGGGGTTATTACTGTACTTTATGGGGGTTATTACTGTATGGGGGTTATTACTGCATGGGGGTTATTACTGTACTGTATGGGGTTATTACTGTACTGTATGGGGGTTATTACTGTACCTTCTGTAGCTCAGTTGGTAGAGCATGGCGCTTGTAACGCCAGGGTAGTGGGTTCGATCCCGGGATTACCCATGTAGAATGTATGCAAACATGACTGTAAGTCGCTTTGGAAAAGCGTCTGCTAAATGGCATATATTATTACTGTACTGTATGGGAGTTATTACTGCACGGAAGATATTACTGTATGGGGGTTATTACTGTACTGTATGGGGGTTATTACTGTATGGGGGTTATTACTGTACTGTATGGGGGTTATTACTGTATGGGGTTATTACTGTAAGGAGGTTATTACTGTACTGTATGGGGTTATTACTGTACTGTATGGGGGTTATTACTGTACTGTATGGGGGTTATTACTGTATGGGGGTTATTACTGTATGGGGGTTATTACTGTACTGTATGGGGGTTATTACTGTACTGTATGGGGGTTATTACTGTATGGGGGTTATTACTGTATGGAGGTTATTACTGTATGGGGGTTATTACTGTACTGTATGGGGGTTATTACTGTATGGGGGTTATTACTGTATGGAGGTTATTACTGTACTATATGGGGTTATTACTGTATGGGGGTTATTACTGTATGGGGGTTATTACTGTACTGTATGGGGGTTATTACTGTATGGGGGTTATTACTGTACTGTATGGGGGTTATTACTGCACTGTATGGGGGTTATTACTGTACTGTACGGGGTTATTACTTTATGGGGGATATTACTGTATGGGGGATATTACTGTACTGTATGGGGGTTATTACTGTATGGGGTTATTACTGTACTTTATGGGGGTTATTACTGTATGGGGGTTATTACTGTATGGGGGTTATTACTGTACTGTATGGGGGTTATTACTGTATGGGGTTATTACTGTACTGTATGGGAGTTATTACTGCACGGAAGATATTACTGTATGGGGGTTATTACTGTACTGTATGGGGGTTATTACTATATGGGGGTTATTACTGTATGGGGTTATTACTGTATGGAGGTTATTACTGTACTGTATGGGGGTTATTACTGTATGGGGGTTATTACTGTATGGGGGTTATTACTGTACTGTATGGGGGTTATTACTGTATGGGGGTTATTACTGTACTGTATGGGGTTATTACTGTACTGTATGGGGGTTATTACTGTACTGTATGGGGGTTATTACTGTACTGTATGGGGGTTATTACTGTACTGTATGGGGTTATTACTGTACTGTATGGGGGTTATTACTGTACTGTATGGGGGTTATTACTGTACTGTATGGGGGTTATTACTGTACTGTATGGGGGTTATTACTGTACTGTATGGGGTTATTACTGTACTGTATGGGGGTTATTACTGTACTGTATGGGGGTTATTACTGTACTGTATGGGGGTTATTACTGTACTGTACGTGGTTATTACTGTACTGTATGGGGGTTATTAATGTATGGGGGTTATTACTTTACTGCCCACTACTGTTGACCAGGGTCTATAAGGTAGTGGACGCCTGTTGACCAGGGTCTATAAGGTAGTGGACGCCTGTTGACCAGGGTCTATAAGGTAGTGGACGCCTGTTGACCAGGGTCTATAGGGTAGTGGACTACTGTAGACCAGGGTAGTGGACTACTGTTGACCAGGGTAGTGGACTACTGTTGACCAGGGTAGTGGACTACTGTTGACCAGGGTAGTGGACTACTGTTGACCAGGGTAGTGGACTACTGTTGACCAGGGTAGTGGACTACTGTAGACCAGGGTAGTGGACTACTGTTGACCAGGGTAGTGGACTACTGTTGACCAGGGTAGTGGACTACTGTAGACCAGGGTAGTGGACTACTGTAGACCAGGGTAGTGGACTACTGTAGACCAGGGTAGTGGACTACTGTAGACCAGGGTAGTGGACTACTGTAGACCAGGGTAGTGGACTACTGTTGACCAGGGTAGTGGACTACTGTAGACCAGGGTAGTGGACTACTGTTGACCAGGGTAGTGGACTACTGTTGACCAGGGTAGTGGACTACTGTTGACCAGGGTAGTGGACTACTGTTGACCAGGGTAGTGGACTACTGTAGACCAGGGTAGTGGACTACTGTAGACCAGGGTAGTGGACTACTGTTGACCAGGGTCTATAGGGTAGTGGACTACTGTTGACCAGGGTAGTGGACTACTGTTGACCAGGGTAGTGGACTACTGTAGATCAGGGTAGTGGACTACTGTTGACCAGGGTAGTGGACTACTGTAGATCAGGGTAGTGGACTACTGTTGACCAGGGTAGTGGACTACTGTAGACCAGAGTAGTGGACTACTGTAGACCAGGGTAGTGGACTACTGTAGACCAGGGTAGTGGACTACTGTAGACCAGGGTAGTGGACTACTGTAGACCAGGGAGTGGACTACTGTTGACCAGGCTAGTGGACTACTGTAGACCAAGGTAGTAGACTACTGTTGACCAGGGTAGTGGACTACTGTTGACCAGGGTAGTGGACTACTGTTGACCAGGGTAGTGGACTACTGTTGACCAGGGTAGTGGACTACTGTTGACCAGGGTAGTGGACTACTGTTGACCAGGGTAGTGGACTACTGTTGACCAGGGTCTATAGGGTAGTGGACTACTGTAGACCAGGGTAGTGGACTACTGTTGACCAGGGTAGTGGACTACTGTTGACCAGGGTAGTGGACTACTGTAGATCAGGGTAGTGGACTACTGTAGATCAGGGTAGTGGACTACTGTTGACCAGGGTAGTGGACTACTGTAGACCAGGGTAGTGGACTACTGTTGACCAGGGTAGTGGACTACTGTAGACCAGGGTAGTAGACTACTGTTGACCAGGGTAGTGGACTACTGTTGACGAGGGTCTATAGGGTAGTGGACTACTGTAGACCAGGGTCTATAGGGTAGTGAACTACTGTAGACCAGGGTAGTGGACTACTTTAGACCAGGGTCTATAGGGTAGTGGGCTACTGTTGACCAGGGTATATAGGGTAGTGAACTACTGTTGACCAGGGTCTATAGGGTAGTGGACTACTGTAGACCAGGGTAGTGGACTACTGTAGACCAGGGTCTATAGGGTAGTGGACTCCTGTAGACCAGGGTAGTGGACTACTGTAGACCAGGGTCTATAGGGTAGTGGACTACTGTAGACCAGGGTAGTGCACTACTGTAGACCAGGGTTTATAGGGTAGTGGACTACTGTTGACCAGGGTAGTGGACTACTGTAGACCAGGGTTTATAGGGTAGTGGACTACTGTAGACCAGGGTCTATAGGGTAGTGGACTACTGTAGACCAGGGTCTATAGGGTAGTGGACTACAGTAGACCACTAGCCGTTTGGCCAGTGGAGACTAGAGAGTAGCCTGTTGGCTAGTAGAGACGAGAGAGTAGCCTGTTGGCTAGTGGAGACTAGAGGGTAGCCTATTGGCCAGTGGAGACTAGAGAGTAGCCTGTTGGCTAATGGAGACTAGAGAGCAGCCTATTGGCCAGTGGAGACTAGAGAGTAGCCTGTTGGCCAGTGGAGACTAGAGAGTAGCCTGTTGGCCAGTGGAGACTAGAGAGTAGCCTGTTGGCTAGTGGAGACTAGAGGGTAGCCTATTGGCCAGTGGAGACTAGAGAGTAGCCTGTTGGCCAGTGGAGACTAGAGAGTAGCCTGTTGGCCAGTGGAGACTAGAGAGTAGCCTGTTGGCCAGTGGAGACTAGAGAGTAGCCTGTTGGCTAGTGGAGACTAGAGGGCAGCCTGTTGGCCAGTGGAGACTAGAGGGTTGGTTTGTTTTTAAAAGCTTTGCGACAATGTTGCTTTTACTCCATGCAAATAATGACAGGAGCAGACCCAAAAGATTACAACCACGACCTATCGCCGGAAAAACCTCAGATCAACTTAAAAACACTTTACAACTAAGCACGCTGAAAATAAACAAGACTTCGGCAGAGTTGCACATACTGTCCAACTGCCATGCCAACCGAGAGCTCCACGTGCCACACAGAGAGCAGCAAGAGCTCTTAATCTCCTCCTTCCTGACTGCTGATGCGCTCTTAAAGTGGCAGCGCGTTCTTAAAGTGGCAGCGCGCTCTTAAAGTGGCAGCGCGCTCTTAAAGTGGCAGCGCGTTCTTAAAGTGGCAGCGCGTTCTTAAAGTGGCAGCGCGCTCTTAAAGTGGCAGTGCGCTCTTAAAGTGGCAGGGCACTCTTAACTTCTTGCGTGGAGCCATGCCGGATCCGGTAGCGTAATCATAGCCTCAAGCTCAATACCATAACGCAACGTTAACTATTCATGAAAATCGCAAATGAAATGAAATTAATATGCTAGCTCTCAAGCTTAGCCTTTTGTTAACAACACTGTCATCTCAGATTTTCAAAAATATGCTTCTCTACCATAGCAAACTAGCATTTAGCATTTAGCGTTAGCATTTAGAGTTAGCATTAGCAGGCCACATTTTCACAAAAACCAGCAAAAACATTCAATAAATCATTTACCTTTGAAGAACTTCAGATGTTTTCAATGAGGAGACTCTCAGTTAGATAGCAAATGTTCAGTTTTTCCTGAAAGATTTTTTGTGCAGGAGAAATCGGTCCGTTTGGTGCGTCACGTTTGGCTACCAAAAAAAAACGAAAATTCAGTTATCCAAACGCCAAACTTTTTTCCAAATTAACTCCATAATATCGACTGAAACATGGCAAACGTTGTTTAGAACCAATCCTCAAGGTGTTTTTCACATATCTCTTCAATGATGTATCGTTCCTGGAAGTATGAGTCTCCTTCTGTAACGTAAGGTACAATGGTTGCCACTGGGAATTACGCACCGATTTAAACAAAGGACACCGGACGGCCCCCTGGCAAATGTAGTCTCTTATGGCCAATCTTCCAATGATATGCCTACAAATACGCCACAATGCTGCAGACATCTTGGATGAACGGCAGAGCGCATAAGCTCGTTCCCAGCATATTCACAGCCATATAAGGAGACGTTAGTAAACATAGCGTAAAAAATCCTGTTCATTTCCTGTTTGAAGTTTCATCTTGGTTTCGCCTGTAGCATTAGTTCTGGGGCACTCACAGATAATATCTTTGCAGTTTTGGAGACGTCAGAGTTTTGTCTTTCCAAGGCTGTCAATTCCATGCATAGTCGAGCATCTTTTCGTGACAAAATATTGCGCTTAAAACGGGCACGTCTTTTTATCCAATAATGACATAGCGCCCCCATAGGTTGAAGAGGTTAAAGTGTCAGCGCGCTCTTAAAGTGGCAGGGCGCTCTTAAAGTGGCAGGGCGCTCTTAAAGTGGCAGGGCGCTCTTAAAGTGGCAGGGCGCTCTTAAAGTGGCCGCATGCTCTTAAAGTGGCAGAGCGCTCTTAAAGTGGCCGCATGCTCTTAAAGTGGCAGAGCGCTCTTAAAGTGGCAGGGCGCTCTTAAAGTGGCAGGGCGCTCTTAAAGTGGCAGGGCGCTCTTAAAGTGGCAGGGCGCTCTTAAAGTGGCTGCATGCTCTTAAAGTGGCAGGGCGCTCTTAAAGTGGCCGCATGCTCTTAAAGTGGCAGAGCGCTCTTAAAGTGGCCGCATACTCTTAAAGTGGCAGGGCGCTCTTAAAGTGGCCGCATGCTCTTAAAGTGGCAGGGCGCTCTTAAAGTGGCAGGGCGCTCTTAAAGTGGCAGGGCGCTCTTAAAGTCGCAGGGCGCTCTTAAAGTGGCAGGGCGCTCTTAAAGTGGCAGGGCGCTCTTAAAGTGGCTGGGCGCTCTTAAAGTGGCAGGGCGCTCTTAAAGTGGCAGGGCGCTCTTAAAGTGGCAGAGCGCTCTTAAAGTGGCCGCGCTCTTAAAGTGGCAGGGCGCTCTTAAAGTGGCCGCATGCTCTTAAAGTGGCAGAGCGCTCTTAAAGTGGCCGCATGCTCTTAAAGTGGCAGGGCGCTCTTAAAGTGGCAGGGCGCTCTTAAAGTGGCAGGGCGCTCTTAAAGTGGCAGGGCGCTCTTAAAGTGGCAGGGCGCTCTTAAAGTGGCAGGGCGCTCTTAAAGTGGCAGGGCGCTCTTAAAGTGGCCGCATGCTCTTAAAGTGGCAGGGCGCTCTTAAAGTGGCAGGGCGCTCTTAAAGTGGCCGCATGCTCTTAAAGTGGCAGGGCGCTCTTAAAGTGGCCGCATGCTCTTAAAGTGGCAGGGCGCTCTTAAAGTGGCAGCGCACGCTGAAGGTTCCGTGCAGGATTTCGCCACACACACTGAACATTGTTTCAATCTGGTTTAGCCAGGCTAGATGATAAAGACCCACCTTTCCGACCAGTGCCGGTATGTTCATAGAGTTGGTAGCAAAGCCCATGCCGAAGATCATGGAGGACTCTACCCCCAGGAAGGTGGCTACAAGCTGCTCCAACTCCTCATGGATAGCCAGGTTACCTGGATAGAGAAATGAGAAAGAGAAACAAAAAGAAAATTCATATCCATTTCCTGTCACTGTTTGCTGCTATTTCAAGTGATCAATCTGATTGCTCTTACAGTCAGTCCGAAACTAAGAAAAAAAGGGTTCTACCTGGAACCCAAAAGGGTTCTACCTGAAACACCAAAAGGTTCTACCTAAAACCCAAATGGGTTTTTCAGATGACCCCGTAAGAGAACCCTTTTGGGTTCCAGGTAGAGCCTTTTGGGGTTTCAGGTAGAACCTTTTGGGGTTGCAGGTAGAACCTTTTGGGTTCCAGGTAGAACCCAAAGGGTTTTGATAAGGGGACAGCCAAAGAATCCCTTTAAAGCTTCTAAATAATATATATATTCCCCCTACGAGTGTAATTCCCTCCTTACCCCTTCCCCTTGGTCCAAGTCCCTAATGTCAGAAGGTTCTGGACAGATGGAAGCACTGTAGTAGTGGAGCTTCTAACATATTGTTTCTAACATCTAAGCGTTTTGGGGAGAAGAGGTCGGGAGAGGGGACCGGTGGGTTCGAGCATTATGGTGTTTTGCCACATGTTCTTGGACCAAGGTGAGTGGCAGTTCAATAATGTGTTCATTCAAATGCTGAGGATGATTCCGTACAATATCTATGAAATATGGTCCACGCACCATCCAGGGAGATTAACAGATTTATAGCTCCTCAAATATATGGGTGTGTGTCTGCCGCATGTATTGGACAAACTGATTGGCAGTTCACTAATGTCCAGTTCATTCCTGCATACAATTACAGTGCCTTCAGAGAGTATTCATACCGTGTGACTCATTACACATTTTGTGTTACAGCCTGAATTCAACATGGATTAAAAAATATATATATAAATTCACCCCATCTACACATATTTCCCAAAATAAAACATTTTTTTAAAATGTTAAAACATTTGTTGGACTTAAAAAATGAAAATCTGATTTACATAAGTATTCACACACAAGTCAATACATGTTAGAATTACCTTCGGCAGCAATTACAGCTGTGAGTCTTTCTGGTAAGTCTTTAAGCTGTGAGTCTTTCTGGTAAGTCTTTAAGAGCTTTGCACAGCTGGATTCTACAAAATGTGTACTTTATTCTTTAAAAAATTCTTAAAGCTCTGTCAAGTTGGTTGTGTTAACCATTTTTCATTTATTGCATGTGTTCTGAAGAGCTGAGAGCATGTGTTCTGGAGAGCTGAGAGCATGTGTTCTGAAGAGCTATCTTCGCCACACACCCCTACCACTTCTTCTTGTCTGAACATTTAAATGATACTCTTCACAAATACTCGAGATGCTGTTCACCGACAGCCGCAACTCAATAGTCAGCGAGAGGCCTTTTGTCAAGACTTCCTCATATACCACGTCTCTCCTGCTCTACTGGTTTTTTTCCCCTGTCAACTTTCTTTCGTTGTCCAGAAGCCAAAACCACAATCTTAGTCATATTATTTTTAACGAGGTACACACCTCTGTCCATTTCAACCGTTTCTCAACATCATGCTAATTGAAATCAATTGGCCTACCTTATCTCAGAATGAGCACGAGTTGCCAATTCCTTATACTGTATATAATTGTGTTTTATACTTATTGCACTTTAAAAAAAAATAAAAACACAGACTAGACAGCTGGTACTAGACAGCTAGTATAACAGTCTGACAACAATGCTGCTAGTGGTACGTGGTATTATAAAACACAGACTAGACAGCTGGTACTAGACAGCTAGTATAACAGTCTGACTACAATGCTGCTAGTGGTACGTGGTATTATAAAACACAGACTAGACAGCTAGTATAACAGTCTGACAACAATGCTGCTAGTGGTACGTGGTATTATAAAACACAGACTAGACAGCTGGTACTAGACAGCTAGTATAACAGTCTGACTACAATGCTGCTAGTGGTACGTGGTATTATATAACACAGACTAGACAGCTGGTACTAGACAGCTAGTATAACAGTCTGACGACAATGCTGCTAGTGGTACGTGGTATTATAAAACACAGACTAGACAGCTAGTATAACAGTCTGACAACAATGCTGCTAGTGGTACGTGGTATTATATAACACAGACTAGACAGCTAGTATAACAGTCTGACAACAATGCTGCTAGTGGTACGTGGTATTATATAACACAGACTAGACAGCTAGTATAACAGTCTGACTACAATGCTGCTAGTGGTACGTGGTATTATATAACACAGACTAGACAGCTAGTATAACAGTCTGACTACAATACTGCTAGTGGTACTTGGTATTATAAAACACAGACTAGACAGCTAGTACTAGACAGCTAGTATAACAGTCTGACTACAATGCTGCTAGTGGTACGTGGTATTATATAACACAGACTAGACAGCTAGTACTAGACAGCTAGTATAACAGTCTGACTACAATGCTGCTAGTGGTACGTGGTATTATAAAACAGACTAGACTAGTACAGACAGCTAGTATAACAGTCTGACTACAATGCTGCTAGTGGTACGTGGTATTATAAAACACAGACTAGACAGCTAGTACTAGACAGCTAGTATAACAGTCTGACTACAATGCTGCTAGTGGTACGTGGTATTATATAACACAGACTAGACAGCTAGTACTAGACAGCTAGTATAACAGTCTGACTACAATGCTGCTAGTGGTACGTGGTATTATAAAACACAGACTAGACAGCTGGTACTAGACAGCTAGTATAACAGTCTGACTACAATGTTGCTAGTGGTACGTGATACCGTAATACCGCACACTACAAATTGAGCTTTAATTTTCCAGAATCAATGTTCATTGATACTCCTGTTTTAGTTATGTCTGCTTTTGGCAAAATGTAAGTAGTTGAGACATAAAACATAAACAGTTTAACGTCTCCTCTATCACAGTACAATAATGTCTCAATGTGTTTCAGTGTCCATATGAACGATTCTGTTGGACCAAACCTCAAATCGCTTTTTTAGTTTTTGTTTTGAGTGGCAGTAGGGAGGGGCTTGGTGGGAGGGGCTTGGTGGGAGGGGCTTGGTGTATAAGTGGGAAGCTGAGCACAGCTCACAGTCCTTAGGCACGGCCTGCGGTAGTTACTTACGGCCTACAAGCGGACAAACACAAAAAAATGTAAATAAAAACCCCAATTCTTGCGATATTTGGAATATCACGCTAAAACATACATTCAAATTAGTTCTATATATCGCCCACCCCTAGCACCACGTGGTGTGTATATCAACATCATGCATCGAAGCAGCACTGCACCCTCTTCAATCCCATTCAGCGCCTCCCATCAGCCTCTGCGTCAAATAACATTGAATTCATACACTTCCTCAACCACACAGGCTCAAAGCCCAGGTCCAGTCCAGAGGCACGTGGAGGACGTCATTGTAATCTGACTGGCTCGCTGTCTGGCTGCGTCATCGGCATCTGTTCTCTTTTGAAGCTAGAATGTTGAATCAGTCGGGCCTGTATACTAATCTGTATTCCACCTGTGGCTCATTCGGTTCTTTTGAACGGAAGGAGAGTGAGATTGTGGAGTCATTACTCAGCACAAGCCCCGAGTCCCTTCAGTTTCCTCAATCAAGTGGCAATTATGTCACTACACACATTTATCGGATTAAACCGGGGTCAGCCATGTAAAATGGATCTCTGCCTCCCAACCCAGTCATCATCACTTGTCCACTAGATTCTAGAATGCCAAGTATTCCCAGTCATCATCACTTGTCCACTAGATTCTAGAATGCCAAGTAACCCCAGTCATCATCACTTGTCCACTAGATTCTAGAATGCCAAGTATTCCCAGTCATCATCACTTGTCCACTAGATTCTAGAATGCCAAGTAACCCCAGTCATCATCACTTGTCCACTAGATTCTAGAATGCCAAGTAAACCCAGTCATCATCACTTGTCCACTAGATTCTAGAATGCCAAGTAACCCCAGTCATCATCACTTGTCCACTAGATTCTAGAATGCCAAGTAATCCCAGTCATCATCACTTGTCCACTAGATTCTAGAATGCCAAGTAACCCCAGTCATCATCACTTGTCCACTAGATTCTAGAATGCCAAGTAAACCCAGTCATCATCACTTGTCCACTAGATTCTAGAATGCCAAGTAATCCCAGTCATCATCACTTGTCCACTAGATTCCACCTTCGCAAAATAACCCACTCTGTCCCAGTCCCGAGCTTGACAACCAGTGTTGTGTAAAGTCACCAACACCCCTGGGGATAACCAGGTCCCAGATCTGTTTGTTCCGTCTTGCCAAATCCTATGGTCAGCATAAACAGATCTGGGACCAGGCCACTCCTGGGAAACGGTAGCAGGGGGATTTTCAAGCCTTTATAGGTAACTGACTGTCACAGCTTATTGTGAAATAGACATGAATTACTTAGTCCACTACACACATTTATTCACAATGCATTTCCTGTGTATTACATTGTTTTCTTTCTTCATAATGCATTTGTGTACATTACACAAATTCCAATTTATTGTGGCTAACGCTAGCTTGCTAGGTTAACTGGGTGGTTAACTTTAGCTAGGCTAGGTTCAGTAGTTAAGTGTTGAGTTGTTGCTAAAATTCTAAAGTTGTTCTTGACGTGATTCGAACACACAACATAATGGGGATGCTAGACAGCCGCGTTATACACCCACTCCCCGACCAACAACACTCCGATTGTTTCCGTCTTAAGTAACCTACAGTCTTCATCTGTGACTGAAATTCACTGAAAAAAGTTCATTGTTTGTGTGCCCTGGCACAAATTTCCAATAAGCAATTTGTGTTTATTTCACAGTGTTAGATTGAAACTTAGGTTAGGTGAAACTTGGAACATTGTTATACTCCAGAAGAATAGTATGTAAAGGAGTGAAAGAGATTGTTTGTTTTTTATTTACATCAGAAGATAATGATTCTCTGTAGGAGACAGATGGCTTTGGGATGTGTTGGGTGGACGGGAGGAAGTCACAGGTTTGCTAGAGGGGAAGTGTATTGATATCTGTGGATTAGGCGAAGGAGGGGTTAAGGTCAGGTCAGATACCCTGAAGGGAGAGATTGTTCATTACCCTCTTCCTGTCAAACTATATGATGTAAGGATTGGAGAGGAGGAGGGCCTAAAGTGGAGAATTATTATACTTGTGATGGTGGAAACATGTATTTGTAAAGCTGTGTCGACCCTTTGGGAACCAATTATACTTGGTTCTCCAGTGTCCGTGAGTTATTTACTCAAATAACAAATTAGACAAATTAGAACCTAACAACAGTATATTTGTGATGTTGGGTCGGTTGTAATTGAACGAGCGTGACTGCGGTAGCTACGTCTTCAAAGTTGTAAAAAGACAAGTGTTAAGTTAATCATTTCTCTCTCTAACACTGTGTGCGTGCAGGTGCTGAGACCCTCTAAAAAGACCAACATACGAGTTGTGGGTGTGTCGAGGCTTGGCCCCTCACTGGCCAATCAGAATGTGCTCCATAGTAAAATACGTGGTTGCTTCAGGTTGTGTAGTATTTACAGTCTTTTATGTATTGCCTTGGAATGTTATTTAACTAGTCAGTTAAGAAGAAATTCTTATTTTCAATGACGGCCTGGGAACAGTGAGTTAACTGGTCTAGGAACAGTGAGTTAACTGGTCTGGGAACAGTGAGTTAACTGGTCTGGGAACAGTGAGTTAACTGGTCTGGGAACAGTGAGTTAACTGGTCTAGGAACAGTGAGTTAACTGGTCTAGGAACAGTGAGTTAACTGGTCTAGGAACAGTGAGTTAACTGGTCTGGGAACAGTGAGTTAACTGGTCTAGGAACAGTGAGTTAACTGGTCTAGGAACAGTGAGTTAACTGGTCTAGGAACAGTGAGTTAACTGGTCTGGGAACAGTGAGTTAACTGGTTTAGGAACAGTGAGTTAACTGGTCTAGGAACAGTGAGTTAACTGGTCTAGGAACAGTGAGTTAACTGGTCTAGGAACAGTGAGTTAACTGGTCTAGGAACAGTGAGTTAACTGTCTGTTCAGGTGCGGAAGGACAGATTTGTACCATGTCAGCTCAGGGGTTTGAACTTGCAACCTTCTGGTTACTAGTCCAACGCTCTACCCACAAGGCTACCTACCATCCCTACACTCTAACCACTAGGCTACCTGCCGTCCCTACACTCTAACCACTAGGCTACCTGCCGTCCCTACACTCTAACCACTAGGCTAACTGCCGTCCCTACACTCTAACCACTAGGCTACCTGCCGTCCCTACACTCTAACCACTAGGCTACCTACCGTCCCTACCCTCTAACCACTAGGCTACCTGCCGTCCCTACACTCTAACCACTAGGCTACCTACTGTCCCTACACTCTAACCAATGGCTACCTACTGTCCCTACACTCTAACCACTAGGCTACCCTGCCGTCCCTACACTCTAACCACTAGGCTACCTGCCGTCCCTACACTCTAACCACTAGGCTACCTACTGTCCCTACACTCTAACCACTAGGCTACCTACTGTCCCTACACTCTAACCACTAGGCTACCTGCCGTCCCTACACTCTAACCACTAGGCTACCTGCCGTCCCTACACTCTAACCACTAGGCTACCTGCCGTCCCTACACTCTAACCACTAGGCTACCTGCCGTCCCTACACTCTAACCACTAGGCTACCTGCCGTCCCTACACTCTAACCACTAGGCTACCTACTGTCCCTACACTCCAATCACTAGGCTGCCTACCGTCCCTACACTCTAACCACTAGGCTACCTGCCGTCCCTACACTCTAACCGCTAGGCTACCTACTGTCCCTACACTCTAACCACCAGGCTACCTACCGTCCCTACACTCTAACCACTAGGCTACATACCGTCCCTACACTCTAACCACTAGGCTATCTGCCGTCCCTACACTCTAACCACTAGGCTACATACCGTCCCTACACTCTAACCACTAGGCTACCCTGCCGCCTCGTTAGACCTTTATAGTTTGTTACAGGAACAATATGTAGACCCATTCTATCTTTGCTAAATAGGGTAACTTGAACCCATTTGTAATCCACATTGTTTTAGGTTATTGCATGGTTTCAATATCATTCGCACTGATATTAGGGACTAGGCCATGCCAAACATAGTCAATAAACAATATTCAATTAATTATTGATTGAGGCCAAAGAGAACAAATAATTATAATCAAATTCTAAAAACAAAACAACTTGTTTTAAACGGGCCATGTACTTACAGGCTCCATACTTTCTCCCCGTGGGGGGAAATAATTTTAAAACACACCATGGAGGGTTTTTACACACATCTAAAAATGAGACCTGCCTGGTTAAATAATGTGGACCTGCCTCACTAAAATAATGTGGACCTGCCTGACTAAAATAATGTGGTCCTGCCAGGCTGAAATATTATGGGCCTGCCTGACTAAAATAAAGGGGACCTGCCTGACTAAAATAAAGTGGACCTGCCTGGTTAAAATAATGTGGTCTTGCCAGGCTGAAATATTATGGGCCTGCCTGACTAAAATAAAGGGGACCTGCCTGACTAAAATAAAGTGGACCTGCCTGACTAAAATAAAGTGGACCTGCCTGGTTAAAATAATGTGGTCCTGCCAGGCTGAAATATTATGGGCCTGCCTGACTAAAATAAAGGGGACCTGCCTGACTAAAATAAAGTGGACCTGCCTGACTAAAATAAAGTGGACCTGCCTGGTTAAAATAATGTGGCCCTGCCAGGCTGAAATATTATGGACCTGCCTGACTAAAATAAAGGGGACCTGCCTGACTAAAATAAAGTGGACCTGCCTGGTTAAAATAATGTGGTCCTGCCAGGCTGAAATATTATGGGCCTGCCTGACTAAAATAAAGGGGACCTGCCTGACTAAAATAAAGTGGACCTGCCTGACTAAAATAAAGTGGACCTGCCTGACTAAAATAATGTGGACCTGCCTGACTAAAATAATGTGGTCCTGCCTGGTTAAAATAATGTGGTCCTGCCAGGCTGAAATATTATGGGCCTGCCTGACTAAAATAAAGGGGACCTGCCTGACTAAAATAAAGTGGACCTGCCTGACTAAAATAAAGTGGACCTGCCTGACTAAAATAATGTGGACCTGCCTGACTAAAATAATGTGGTCCTGCCTGGTTAAAATAATGTGGTCCTGCCAGGCTGAAATATTATGGGCCTGCCTGACTAAAATAATGTGGACCTGCCTGACTAAAATAATGTGGTCCTGCCAGGCTGAAATATTATGGGCCTGCCTGACTAAAATAAAGTGGACCTGCCTGACTAAAATAATGTGGTCCTGCCTGGTTAAAATAATGTGATCCTGCCAGGCTGAAATATTATGGGCCTGCCTGACTAAAATAAAGGGGACCTGCCTGACTAAAATAAAGTGGACCTGCCTGACTAAAATAAAGTGGACCTGCCTGACTAAAATAATGTGGACCTGCCTGGTTAAAATAATGTGGTCCTGCCAGGCTGAAATATTATGGGCCTGCCTGACTAAAATAAAGGGGACCTGCCTGACTAAAATAAAGTGGACCTGCCTGACTAAAATAAAGTGGACCTGCCTGACTAAAATAATGTGGGCCTGCCTAGTTAAAATAATGTGGCCCTGCCTGACTAAAATAATGTGGTCCTGCCTGACTAAAATAATGTGGTCCTGCCTGGTTAAAATAATGTGGCCCTGCCTGACTAAAATAATGTGGCCCTGCCTGACTAAAATAATGTGGCCCTGCCTGACTAAAATAATGTGGACCTGCCTGACTAAAATAATGTGGTCCTGCCTGACTAAAATAATGTGGTCCTGCCTGGTTAAAATAATGTGGCCCTGCCTGACTAAAATAATGTGGCCCTGCCTGACTAAAATAATGTGGCCCTGCCTGACTAAAATAATGTGGTCCTGCATGATTAAAATAATGTGGTCCTGCCTTCAATGCAGAGATAAAAAAGAGAATGTCAGCTCATTGTTTTACTCCACTGAAACTTGATATTTTAATAAAGCTTTGGTGATTAAGATTTATTTCCAAGCGGTCTCAGGAGCCAAACTCTTTATCCACAGTCTTGTCTACTTTGTGAATGATTTGGGGCAGATTAAAAAAATGAGGAGAGGAGGCTATGCTAGGGTTTTTAATAAAATAAAACAAAATGGGGAGAGAAAAAAAAACACGTTGTTTTTTTAAATGTTTCTAAACAGGAAGTATCCAGGCACCAAAAGGACCTTAGGCCTCTCTTGTACCATTTTCATATGGGCGGTGTGCATCACAGCTGGATAGGCTGTGTTCCCACTGTAAAAATGTAGCGTTACCGCTTAAACCAGCTTTTGGTTGGCTTAAATATCACTTTTAAAGATACTGAGCACAAAGCGAGCTGGTAAAACGAGAAGGTGAATTGCAGTTTAGTCGTTGCAGCTTTAAAGATAATATCCTGCAATTCTATAAAATGTTTCCATGAGGCTGAGAAAACTTTGCAGTTTTAAAGCGTACATGTATGTTTAAAAAATAATTGTATTAATGAAATTAATAATTGGTGTACTACTGTGGATACCAATATCCCTGTGAGCCTCCCAGGCCCATGTTGCCCAGAGTTAAGAACAGAAATTGCAGATTAATAATATTGTATTGTATTACACCCTCAACTTATTCCACAGATCCCTTGGCCAAAATTTGTTTAATCTGTTGTTAGTAATATTCATTAAAAATAAGTGTTTGTTATTTATTGTTTGTAATCCTCCACATACAACACTCGTTCTGCCAGTCACATTCTGCTGCAGGTCCCCAAAGCACACACATCACTGGGTTACTCGTCTTTTCAGTTCGCTGCCACTAGCGACTGAAATGAGCTGCATCAAACACTCAAACTGGACAGTTTTCTCTCAATCTCTTCATTCAAAGACTTTGTGTGATGTATTTTTGTCTTTACCTTCTTTCACCTAGAGTATAATTCACATTTGTTAGGGCCCTCCCGAGTGGAGCAGCGGTGTAAGGCACTGCATCGCAGAGCTAGAGGCGACACTACAGACCGGGTTCGACCCTGGGCTGTATCACAACCGGCTGTGTTCGGGAGTCCCATATTGTGACGCACAATTGGCCCAGCGTCATCCGGGTTAGGGGAGGGTTTGGCGGGTTTGGTTAGGGGAGGGCTTTACTTGGCTCATTACGCTCTAGCGACTCCTTGTGGCGGGCCGGGCGCCTGCAGGCTGACCTCGGTCGTCAAGTGAACGGTGTTTCGTCCCAACACATTGATGCGGCTGGCTTCCGGGTTAAGAAGAACGGTTTGGCGGGTTCCAAAGGACGCGTGACTCGGCGTTCACCTTTCCCGACGCCGTTGGGGAGTTGCAGCGATGAGACAAGATCAAAATTGTGGAGGAAAAAGGGGGTAACATAAAACATATATTTAAAAAAAATACCTTTCACATTTGTTGACAACTCAATTAAATATCAACCAAATATTGGATGTAGATTTTACGTTACGTCAGGTTTTGGCCCTAAGGGAAGGTATATAGAGTTCATTCTCACAGCCTGACTGGTTTAAGAGCTGTAAGATTGAGCGACAAAACAACTCAGACAATTAACTCTTCTTATACATACAATTTAGAATTATGCTTTTATCCAGAATGTCTTCCAGGGAGTATAAACATTTGATATACGTGACTCCGGTGGGAACTGAACCCGTGACCCCAGTGGGAACTGAACCCGTAACCCCAGTGGGAACTGAACCCGTGACCCCAGTGGGAACTGAACCCGTGACCCCAGTGGGAACTGAACCCGTGACCCCAGTGGGAACTGAACCCGTGACCCCAGTGGGAACTGAACCCGTGACCCCAGTGGGAACTGAACCCGTGACCCCAGTGGAAACTGAACCCGTGACCCCAGTGGGAACTGAACCCGTGACCCCAGTGGGAATTGAACCCCAGTGGAACCCCAGGGGAAACGTGACCCTAGTGGGAACTGAACCCGTGACCCCAGTGGGAACTGAACCCGTGACCCCAGTGGGAACTGAACCCACTAGGGTCACCCCTAGTGTTGCTGACGCCAAGCTTTCACCAACACACACACACACACACGAATCTTCCCTCCACATCCCCTCTGCTAGCCTCTAACACTACGTTATATCCATGTGACCTAATTTAAGTCTGTTTAATGATGTTACAGTACAACCATGATAGTGTTTTCTCTCCACATACAGTGGATGGTCCCCTGGGTAATGATCCAAGCGTGTGCTTCATACTGTACATAATTTAACACAGATTAAATAATGCATTCATCGTTGCAGCCACTACCAAGTTAATTAAAGATTCTGTTTAAATTGATGAAAAAGATAAATGAGATGAAAGAGATGTGTGTCCCAAAATTAAACCCTATTCTCTATATGAAGCAATATCATTGACCAGAACCCATAGTTGCACATACTCTTCCATTCCAAATAAGCAAGACTAGGAAGGGCTCACCCATCTTGGCTGTGTCCCAAATGGAATTTTATACCCTATGGGCCTTGGTCAAAATTAGTGCACTATATAGGGACTAGAGTGCCATAGGGCTCTGGTCAAAAGTAGTGCACTATATAGGGACTAGAGTGCCATAGGTCTCTGAGAGAGTATGTAGTATGTATACTTAGAGAGTATGTAGTCTCTGTTATGTAAGAGGTAGGCTATAGAATCCTATGTAAGTGATAGGTTATAGAATCCTACGTAAGTGGTAGGTAATAGAATCTTAGGTAATTGGTAGGTTATAGAATCTTAGGTAAGTGGTAGGTTATAGATTCTGTGGTAAGTGGTAGGTTAAATAATCTTATGTAAGTGGTAGGTAATAGAATCTTAGGTAATTTGTAGGTTATAGAATCTTAGGTAAGTGGTAGGTTATAGATTCTTAGGTAAGTGGTAGGTTAAAGAATCTTCTGTAAGTGGTAGGTAATAGAATCTTAGGTAAGTGGTAGGTTATAGAATCTTAGGTAATTGGTAGGTTATAGATTCTTAGGTAAGTGTTAGGTTAAAGAATCTTAGGTAATTGGTAGGTTATAGAATCTTAGGTAAGTGGTAGGTTATAGATTCTTAGGTAAGTGTTAGGTTAAAGAATCTTAGGTAATTGGTAGGTTATAGAATCTTAGGTAAGTGGTAGGTTATAGATTCTGTGGTAAGTGGTAGGTTAAATAATCTTATGTAAGTGGTAGGTAATAGAATCTTAGGTAATTTGTAGGTTATAGAATCTTAGGTAAGTGGTAGGTTATAGATTCTTAGGTAAGTGGTAGGTTAAAGAATCTTCTGTAAGTGGTAGGTAATAGAATCTTAGGTAAGTGGTAGGTTATAGCATCTTAGGTAAGTGGTAGGTTAAAGAATCTTATGTAAGTGGTAGGTTAAAGAATCTTAGGTAAGTGGTAGGTAATAGAATCTTAGGTAAGTGGTAGGTTATAGAATCTTATGTAAGTGGTAGGTTATAGAATCTTAGGTAAGTAGTAGGTAATAGAATCTTAGGTAAGTGGTAGGTTATAGAATCTTATGTAAGTGGTAGGTAATAGAATCTTATGTAAGTGGTAGATTCTATAATCTTATGTAAGTGGTAAGTTATTTGTATATATATTTATTTAGGATCCCCATTAGTTCCTGTCAAGGCAGCAGCTACTCTTCCTGGGGTTTATTATGGATCCCCATTATGTCCTGCCAAGGCAGCAGCTACTCTTCCTGGGGTTTATTATGGATCCCCATTAGTTCCTGTCAAGGCAGCAGCTACTCTTCCTGGGGTTTATTATGGATCCCCATTAGTTCCTGTCAAGGCAGCAGCTACTCTTCCTGGGGTTTATTTAGGATCCCCATTAGTTCCTGTCAAGGCAGCAGCTACTCTTCCTGGGGTTTATTATGGATCCCCATTAGTTCCTGCCAAGGCAGCAGCTACTCTTCCTGGGGTTTATTATGGATCCCCATTAGTTCCTGTCAAGGCAGCAGCTACTCTTCCTGGGGTTTATTATGGATCCCCATTAGTTCCTGTAAAGGCAGCAGCTACTCTTCCTGGGGTTTATTATGGATCCCCATTAGTTCCTGCCAAGGCAGCAGCTACTCTTCCTGTGGTTTATTATGGATCCCCATTAGTTCCTGTCAAGGCAGCAGCTACTCTTCCTGGGGTTTATTATGGATCCCCATTAGTTCCTGTCAAGGCAGCAGCTACTCTTCCTGGGGTTTATTATGGATCCCCATTAGTTCCTGTCAAGGCAGCAGCTACTCTTCCTGGGGTTTATTATGGATCCCCATTAGTTCCTGTCAAGGCAGCAGCTACTCTTCCTGGGGTTTATTATGGATCCCCATTAGTTCCTGCCAAGGCAGCAGCTACACTTCCTGGGGTTTATTATGGATCCCCATTAGTTCCTGCCAAGGCAGCAGCTACTCTTCCTGGGGTTTATTATGGATCCCCATTAGTTCCTGTCAAGGCAGCAGCTACTCTTCCTGGGGTTTATTATGGATCCCCATTAGTTCCTGTCAAGGCAGCAGCTACTCTTCCTGGGGTTTATTATGGATCCCCATTAGTTCCTGTCAAGGCAGCAGCTACTCTTCCTGGGGTTTATTATGGATCCCCATTAGTTCCTGCCAAGGCAGCAGCTACTCTTCCTGGGGTTTATTATGGATCCCCATTAGTTCCTGTCAAGGCAGCAGCTACTCTTCCTGGGGTTTATTATGGATCCCTATTAGTTCCTGTCAAGGCAGCAGCTACTCTTCCTGGGGTTTATTATGGATCCCCATTAGTTCCTGCCAAGGCAGCAGCTACTCTTCCTGGGGTTTATCATGGATCCCTATTAGTTCCTGCCAAGGCAGCAGCTACTCTTCCTGGGGTTTATTATGGATCCCCATTAGTTCCTGCCAAGGCAGCAGCTACTCTTCCTGGGGTTTATTATGGATCCCCATTAGTTCCTTTCAAGGCAGCAGCTACTCTTCCTGGGGTTTATTATGGATCCCCATTAGTTCCTGCCAAGGCAGCAGCTACTCTTCCTGGGGTGTATTTAGGATCCCCATTAGTTCCTGCCAAGGCAGCAGCTACTCTTCCTGGGGTTTATTATGGATCCCCATTAGTTCCTGTCAAGGCAGCAGCTACTCTTCCTGGGGTTTATTATGGATCCCCATTACTTCCTGCCAAGGCAGCAGCTACTCTTCCTGGGGTTTATTATGGATCCCCATTAGTTCCTGTCAAGGCAGCAGCTACTCTTCCTGGGGTTTATTATGGATCCCTATTAGTTCCTGTCAAGGCAGCAGCTACTCTTCCTGGGGTTTATTATGGATCCCCATTAGTTCCTGCCAAGGCAGCAGCTACTCTTCCTGGGGTTTATTTAGGATCCCTATTAGTTCCTGTCAAGGCAGCAGCTACTCTTCCTGGGGTTTATTATGGATCCCCATTAGTTCCTGTCAAGGCAGCAGCTACTCTTCCTGGGGTTTATCATGGATCCCTATTAGTTCCTGCCAAGGCAGCAGCTACTCTTCCTTGGGTTTATTATGGATCCCCATTAGTTCCTGCCAAGGCAGCAGCTACTCTTCCTGGGGTTTATTATGGATCCCCATTAGTTCCTGCCAAGGCAGCAGCTACTCTTCCTGGGGTTTATTTAGGATCCCCATTAGTTCCTGCCAAGGCAGCAGCTACTCTTCCTGGGGTTTATTATGGATCCCCATTAGTTCCTGTCAAGGCAGCAGCTACTCTTCCTGGGGTTTATTATGGATCCCCATTACTTCCTGCCAAGGCAGCAGCTACTCTTCCTGGGGTTTATTATGGATCCCCATTAGTTCCTGTCAAGGCAGCAGCAGCTACTCTTCCTGAGGTTTATTATGGATCCCCATTAGTTCCTGCCAAGGCAGCAGCTACTCTTCCTGGGGTTTATTATGGATCCCCATTACTTCCTGCCAAGGCAGCAGCTACTCTTCCTGGGGTTTATTATGGATCCCCATTAGTTCCTGCCAAGGCAGCATCTATTCTTCCTGTGGTTTATTATGGATCCCTATTAGTTCCTGCCAAGGCAGCAGCTACCCTTCCTGGGGTTTATCATGGATCCCTATTAGTTCCTGCCAAGGCAGCAGCTACTCTTCCTGGGGTTTATTATGGATCCCCATTAGTTCCTGCCAAGGCAGCAGCTACTCTTCCTGGGGTTTATTATGGATGCCCATTAGTTCCTGTCAAGGCAGCAGCTACTCTTCCTGGGGTTTATTATGGATCCCCATTACTTCCTGCCAAGGCAGCAGCTACTCTTCCTGGGGTTTATTATGGATCCCCATTAGTTCCTGCCAAGGCAGCAGCTACTCTTCCTGGGGTTTATTATGGATCCCCATTAGTTCCTGCCAAGGCAGCAGCTACTCTTCCTGGGGTTTATTATGGATCCCCATTAGTCTCTGTCAAGACAGCAGCTACTCCTCCTGGGGTTTATTATGGATCCCCATTAGTTTCTGTGAAGGCAGCAGCTACTCTTCCTGGGGTTTATTATGGATCCCCATTAGTACCTGCCAAGGCAGCAGCTACACTTCCTGGGGTTTATTATGGATCCCCATTAGTTCCTGTCAAGGCAGCAGCTACTCTTCCTGGGGTTTATTATGGATCCCCATTAGTTCCTGTCAAGGCAGCAGCTACTCTTCCTGGGGTTTATTATGGATCCCCATTAGTTCCTGTCAAGGCAGCAGCTACTCTTCCTGGGGTTTATTATGGATCCCCATTAGTTCCTGTCAAGGCAGCAGCTACTCTTCCTGGGGTTTATTATGGATCCCCATTAGTTCCTGCCAAGGCAGCAGCTACTCTTCCTGGGGTTTATTATGGATCCCCATTAGTTCCTGTCAAGGCAGCAGCTACTCTTCCTGGGGTTTATTATGGATCCCTATTAGTTCCTGTCAAGGCAGCAGCTACTCTTCCTGGGGTTTATTATGGATCCCCATTAGTTCCTGCCAAGGCAGCAGCTACTCTTCCTGGGGTTTATCATGGATCCCTATTAGTTCCTGCCAAGGCAGCAGCTACTCTTCTTGGGGTTTATTATGGATCCCCATTAGTTCCTGCCAAGGCAGCAGCTACTCTTCCTGGGGTTTATTATGGATGCCCATTAGTTCCTGTCAAGGCAGCAGCTACTCTTCCTGGGGTTTATTATGGATCCCCATTAGTTCCTGCCAAGGCAGCAGCTACTCTTCCTGGGGTGTATTTAGGATCCCCATTAGTTCCTGCCAAGGCAGCAGCTACTCTTCCTGGGGTTTATTATGGATCCCCATTAGTTCCTGCCAAGGCAGCAGCTACTCTTCCTGGGGTTTATTATGGATCCCCATTACTTCCTGCCAAGGCAGCAGCTACTCTTCCTGGGGTTTATTATGGATCCCCATTAGTTCCTGTCAAGGCAGCAGCTACTCTTCCTGGGGTTTATTATGGATCCCCATTAGTTCCTGCCAAGGCAGCAGCTACTCTTCCTGGGGTTTATTATGGATCCCCATTACTTCCTGCCAAGGCAGCAGCTACTCTTCCTGGGGTTTATTATGGATCCCCATTAGTTCCTGTCAAGGCAGCAGCAGCTACTCTTCCTGAGGTTTATTATGGATCCCCATTAGTTCCTGCCAAGGCAGCAGCTACTCTTCCTGGGGTTTATTATGGATCCCCATTACTTTCTGCCAAGGCAGCAGCTACTCTTCCTGGGGTTTATTATGGATCCCCATTAGTTCCTGCCAAGGCAGCATCTATTCTTCCTGTGGTTTATTATGGATCCCTATTAGTTCCTGCCAAGGCAGCAGCTACCCTTCCTGGGGTTTATCATGGATCCCTATTAGTTCCTGCCAAGGCAGCAGCTACTCTTCCTGGGGTTTATTATGGATCCCCATTAGTTCCTGCCAAGGCAGCAGCTACTCTTCCTGGGGTTTATTATGGATGCCCATTAGTTCCTGTCAAGGCAGCAGCTACTCTTCCTGGGGTTTATTATGGATCCCCATTACTTCCTGCCAAGGCAGCAGCTACTCTTCCTGGGGTTTATTATGGATCCCCATTAGTTCCTGCCAAGGCAGCATCTATTCTTCCTGTGGTTTATTATGGATCCCTATTAGTTCCTGCCAAGGCAGCAGCTACTCTTCCTGGGGTTTATTATGGATCCCCATTAGTTCCTGTCAAGGCAGCAGCTACTCTTCCTGGGGTTTATTATGGATCCCCATTAGTTCCTGTCAAGGCAGCAGCTACTCTTCCTGGGGTTTATTATGGATCCCCATTAGTTCCTGCCAAGGCAGCAGCTACTCTTCCTGGGGTTTATTATGGATCCCCATTAGTTCCTGCCAAGGCAGCAGCTACTCTTCCTGGGGTTTATTATGGATCCCCATTAGTTCCTGTCAAGGCAGCAGCTACTCTTCCTGGGGTTTATTATGGATCCCCATTAGTTCCTGTCAAGGCAGCAGCTACTCTTCCTGGGGTTTATTATGGATCCCCATTAGTTCCTGTCAAGGCAGCAGCTACTCTTCCTGGGGTTTATTATGGATCCCCATTAGTTCCTGCCAAGGCAGCAGCTACTCTTCCTGGGGTTTATTATGGATTCCCATTAGTTCCTGTCAAGGCAGCAGCTACTCTTCCTGGGGTTTATTATGGATCCCTATTAGTTCCTGTCAAGGCAGCAGCTACTCTTCCTGGGGTTTATTATGGATCCCCATTAGTTCCTGCCAAGGCAGCAGCTACTCTTCCTGGGGTTTATCATGGATCCCTATTAGTTCCTGCCAAGGCAGCAGCTACTCTTCTTGGGGTTTATTATGGATCCCCATTAGTTCCTGCCAAGGCAGCAGCTACTCTTCCTGGGGTTTATTATGGATGCCCATTAGTTCCTGTCAAGGCAGCAGCTACTCTTCCTGGGGTTTATTATGGATCCCCATTAGTTCCTGCCAAGGCAGCAGCTACTCTTCCTGGGGTGTATTTAGGATCCCCATTAGTTCCTGCCAAGGCAGCAGCTACTCTTCCTGGGGTTTATTATGGATCCCCATTAGTTCCTGTCAAGGCAGCAGCTACTCTTCCTGGGGTTTATTATGGATCCCCATTACTTCCTGCCAAGGCAGCAGCTACTCTTCCTGGGGTTTATTATGGATCCCCATTAGTTCCTGTCAAGGCAGCAGCTACTCTTCCTGGGGTTTATTATGGATCCCTATTAGTTCCTGTCAAGGCAGCAGCTACTCTTCCTGGGGTTTATTATGGATCCCCATTAGTTCCTGCCAAGGCAGCAGCTACTCTTCCTGGGGTTTATTTAGGATCCCTATTAGTTCCTGTCAAGGCAGCAGCTACTCTTCCTGGGGTTTATTATGGATCCCCATTAGTTCCTGTCAAGGCAGCAGCTACTCTTCCTGGGGTTTATCATGGATCCCTATTAGTTCCTGCCAAGGCAGCAGCTACTCTTCCTTGGGTTTATTATGGATCCCCATTAGTTCCTGCCAAGGCAGCAGCTACTCTTCCTGGGGTTTATTATGGATCCCCATTAGTTCCTGTCAAGGCGGCAGCTACTCTTCCTGGGGTTTATTATGGATCCCCATTAGTTCCTGCCAAGGCAGCAGCTACTCTTCCTGGGGTTTATTTAGGATCCCCATTAGTTCCTGCCAAGGCAGCAGCTACTCTTCCTGGGGTTTATTATGGATCCCCATTAGTTCCTGTCAAGGCAGCAGCTACTCTTCCTGGGGTTTATTATGGATCCCCATTACTTCCTGCCAAGGCAGCAGCTACTCTTCCTGGGGTTTATTATGGATCCCCATTAGTTCCTGTCAAGGCAGCAGCAGCTACTCTTCCTGAGGTTTATTATGGATCCCCATTAGTTCCTGCCAAGGCAGCAGCTACTCTTCCTGGGGTTTATTATGGATCCCCATTACTTTCTGCCAAGGCAGCAGCTACTCTTCCTGGGGTTTATTATGGATCCCCATTAGTTCCTGCCAAGGCAGCATCTATTCTTCCTGTGGTTTATTATGGATCCCTATTAGTATTATGGATCCCTATTAGTTCCTGCCAAGGCAGCAGCTACTCTTCCTGGGCCACTCAAGGACATTCAGAGACTTGTCCTGAAGCCATTCCTGCGTTGTCTTTGCTGTGTGCTTAGGATTGTTAACCTATTGGAAGGTGAACGTGTGCCCAGTCTTTCACCATAGGGATGGTGTCAGGTTTCCTCCACACGTGACGCTCGGCATTCAGTCCAAAGAGTTAAATCTTGGTTTCATTAGACCAGAGAATCTTGTGTCTCGAGGTCTGAGAGTCTTTTGGTGCCTTTTGATGAACTCCAAGTGGGCTGTCATGTGCCTATTATTTACATAAAACTTCAGACCCTTTGCTATGAGACTCGAAATTGAGCTCAGGTGCATCCTGCTTCCATTGATCATCCTTGAAATGTTTGTACAACTTGATTGGAGTCCACCTGTGGTAAATTCAATTGATTGGACATGATTTGGAAAAGGCACACACCTGTCTATATAAGGTCCCACAGTTGACAGAGCATGTCAGAGCAAAAACCAAGCCATGCAGTTGAAGGAATTGTCCAAAGTGCTCTGAGACAGGATTGTATAGAGGCACAGATCTGGGGAAGGGTACCAAAAAATGTCTGCATCATTAAAGGTCCCCAAGAACACAGTGGCCTCCATAATTCTTAAAAGGGAGAAGTTTAGAACCACCAAGACTCTTCCTAGAGCTGTCTGCCCAGCCAAACTGAGCAATTGGGGGAGAAGGGCCTTGGTCAGGGAGGTGACCAAGAACCCGATGGTCATTCTGACAGAACTCCAGAGTTCCTCTCTGAAGATGGTTGTCCTTCTGGAAGGTTCTCCCGTCTCTGTAGCACTCCACCAATCAGGCCTTTATAGTGGAGTGGTCAGGCGTGCCTTCTACTGAGGAGTGGCTTCCATGACAGCCTGCTTGGAGTTTGCCAAAAATTTTTTTTTTTTTAATTGTACCTTTATTTAACCCAAAAGGCACCTAAAGACTCTCAGAACATGTGAAACAAGAGTCTCTGGTCTGATGAAACCAACATTGAACTCTTTGGCCTGAATGCCAAGCATCACATCTGGAAGTAAACTGGCACCATCCCTACGGTGAAGCATGGTGGTGGCAGCATCATGCTGTGTGGATGTTCTTCAGCGTCAAGGACTGGGAGACTAGTCAGGATTGAGGGAAAGATGAACGGAGCAAAGTACAGAGAGATCCTTGATGAAAACCTGCTTCAGAGCGCTCAGGACCTCAGGACCTCAGACTGGGGCGAAGGTTCACCTTCCAACAAGACAATGACCCTAAGCACACAGCCAAGACAACGCAGGTGTGGCTTCGGGACAAGTCTCTGAATATCCTTGAATGGCCCAGCCATCCGGACTTGAACCTGATTCAAACATATCTGGAGAGACCTGAAAATAGCTATGCATCGACGCTCCCCATCCAACCTGAGAGAGCTTGAGAGGATCTGCAGAGAAGAATGGGAGAAACTCCCCAAATACAGGTGTGCCAAGCTTGTAGCATTATACCCAAGAAAACTCTCTTGGAGTTTGTAATGATGAGACAGCCTGTAGGGAGGTCAGAGACCTGACAGCAACCTCTCCCTAAACTTGATCAAGACAGATGATTGTGGACTAAAGGAAAAGGAGGACCAAGCACAACCAACGGGGCTGTAGTGGAGCAGGTTGAGAGCTTCAAGTTCCTTGGCGTCCACATCACCAACAAACTAACATGGTCCAAGCACACCAAGACAGTTGTGAAGAGGGCAGAACAAAACCTATTCGCCCCTCAGGAGACTGAAAAGATTTGTCATGGGTCCTCAGATCCTCAAAAGGTTCTACAGCTGCACCATCGAGAGCATCCTGATGAGTTGCATCACTGCCTGGTACGGCAACTGCTCGGCCTCCGACCACAAGGCACTACAGAGGGTTGTGTGTACGGCCCAGTACATCACCGGGGCCAAGCTTCCTGCCATCCAGGACCTCTATACCAGGCGGTGTCAGAGGAAGGCCCTAAAAGTTGTCAAAGACTCCAGCCACCCTAGTCATAGACTGTTCTCTCTAGTACTACATGGCAAGTGGTACCGGAGCACCAAGTCTAGGTCCAAGAGGCTTCTAAACAGATTCTACCCCCAAGCCATAAGACTCCGGACAGCTAATCAAATGGCTACCCAGACTATTTACAACCCCCCATACACACACACACACTGCTGCTACTATCTTATTAACTATGCATGGTCACTTTAACAACTCTACCTACATGTACATATTATCTAAATTGCCTCGACACCAGTGCCCCCAGACTTGGACTTCCCCCTGTACATAGCCTCCACATTCACTCTGTACCGTAATACACTGTATATACCTTCCACATTGACTCTGTACCGTAACACCTTGTATATAACCTCCACATTGACTCTGTACTGGTACCCCCTGTATATAGCCTCCACATTGACTCTGTACCGTAATACCCTGTATATAGCCTCCACATTGACTCTGTACCGTAACACCCTGTATATAGCCTCCACATTGACTCTGTACCAGTACCCCCTGTATATAGCCTCCACATTGACTCTGTACCGGTACCCCCTGTATATAGCCTCTTCACTGTAAGGTCTACTACACCTGTTGTATTCAGCATTTCATTGTAAGGTCTACTACACCTGTTGTATTCAGCATTTCACTGTGAGGTCTACTACACCTGTTGTATTCACCATTTCACTGTGAGGTCTACTACACCTGTTGTATTCAGCATTTCACTTAAGGTCTACTACACCTGTTGTATTCAGCATTTCACTGTAAGGTCTACTACACCTGTTGTATTCAGCATTTCACTGTGAGGTCTACTACACCTGTTGTATTCAGCATTTCACTGTGAGGTCTACTACACCTGTTGTATTCAGCATTTCACTTAAGGTCTACTACACCTGTTGTATTCAGCATTTCACTGTAAGGTCTACTACACCTGTTGTATTCAGCATTTCACTGTGAGGTCTACTACACCTGTTGTATTCAGCATTTCACTGTGAGGTCTACTACACCTGTTGTATTCAGCATTTCACTGTGAGGTCTACTACACCTGTTGTATTCAGCATTTCACTGTAAGGTCCACTACACCTGTTGTATTCAACATTTCACTGTGAGGTCTACTACACCTGTTGTATTCAGCATTTCACTGTGAGGTCTACTACACCTGTTGTATTCAGCATTTCACTGTGAGGTCTACTACACCTGTTGTATTCAGCATTTCACTGTAAGGTCTACTACACCTGTTGTATTCAGCATTTCACTGTGAGGTCTACTACACCTGTTGTATTCAGCATTTCACTGTGAGGTCTACTACACCTGTTGTATTCAGCATTTCACTGTAAGGTCTACTACACCTGTTGTATTCAGCATTTCACTGTAAGGTCTACTACACCTGTTGTATTCAGCATTTCACTGTGAGGTCTACTACACCTGTTGTATTCAGCATTTCACTGTAAGGTCTACTACACCTGTTGTATTCAGCATTTCACTGTAAGGTCTACTACACCTGTTGTATTCAGCATTTCACTGTGAGGTCTACTACACCTGTTGTATTCAGCATTTCACTGTGAGGTCTACCTACACCTGTTGTATTCAGCATTTCACTGTAAGGTCTACTACACCTGTTGTATTCAGCATTTCACTGTTAGGTCTACTACACCTGTTGTAGTCAGCATTTCACTGTGAGGTCTACTACACCTGTTGTATTCAGCATTTCACTGTGAGGTCTACTACACCTGTTGTATTCAGCATTTCACTGTGAGGTCTACTACACCTGATGTATTCAGCATTTCACTGTAAGGTCTACTACACCTGTTGTATTCAGCATTTCACTGTGAGGTCTACTACACCTGTTGTATTCAGCATTTCACTGTGAGGTCTACTACACCTGATGTATTCAGCATTTCACTGTAAGGTCTACTACACCTGTTGTATTCAGCATTTCACTGTGAGGTCTACTACACCTGTTGTATTCAGCATTTCACTGTGAGGTCTACCTACACCTGTTGTATTCAGCATTTCACTGTAAGGTTCACTGTAAGGTCTACTACACCTGTTGTATTCAGCATTTCACTGTTAGGTCTACTACACCTGTTGTAGTCAGCATTTCACTGTGAGGTCTACTACACCTGTTGTATTCAGCATTTCACTGTGAGGTCTACTACACCTGTTGTATTCAGCATTTCACTGTGAGGTCTACTACACCTGTTGTATTCAGCATTTCACTGTGAGGTCTACTACACCTGTTGTATTCAGCATTTCACTGTGAGGTCTACTACACCTGTTGTATTCAGCATTTCACTGTAAGGTCTACTACACCTGTTGTATTCAGCATTTCACTGTACGGTCTACTACACCTGTTGTATTCGGAGCATGTGACAAATAACATTTTATTGTTTTTTTATTTGACTCGAGGCTGTAATCGCTGCAAAAGATTCTTCAACAAAGTACTCATTAAAGTGTCTGAATACTGTAACTGTTTAATTTGTTTTTAAATGACAAAAAACAAAAAAAACAATGCTTTGTCACTATGGTGCATTGTGTTGTCACTAGACGGGAGAACCTTCCAGAAGGACAACCATCTATGGGGCATTGTGTTGTCACTAGACGGGAGAACCTTCCAGAAGGACAACCATCTATTGTGTGTAGATTGATGAAGGGAGAACAACAATTGAATCCATTATAGAATAAGGCGTAAATTACGGGGTATTGTGATGTCATTATGGGGTATTGTGATGTCATTACGGGGTATTGTGATGTCATTACGGGGTATTGTGATGTCATTACGGGGTATTGTGATGTCATTATGGGGTATTGTGATGTCATTATAGGGTATTGTGATGTCATTACGGGGTATTGTGATGTCATTATGGGGTATTGTGATGTCATTATAGGGTATTGTGATGTCATTACGGGGTATTGTGATGTCATTATGGGGTATTGTGATGTCATTACGGGGTATTGTGATGTCATTACGGGGTATTGTGATGTCATTACGGGGTATTGTTATGTCATTACGGGGTATTGTGATGTCATTACGGGGTATTGTGATGTCATTACGGGGTATTGTGATGTCATTACGGGGTATTGTGATGTCATTACGGGGTATTGTGATGTCATTACGGGGTATTGTGATGTCATTACGGGGTATTGTGATGTCATTATGGGGTATTGTGATGTCATTACGGGGTATTGTGATGTCATTACGGGGTATTGTGATGTCATTACGGGGTATTGTGATGTCATTACGGGGTATTGTTATGTCATTATGGGGTATTGTGATGTCATTACGGGGTATTGTGATGTCATTATGGGGTATTGTTATGTCATTATAGGGTATTGTGATGTCATTATGGGGTATTGTGATGTCATTATAGGGTATTGTGATGTCATTACGGGGTATTGTGATGTCATTATGGGGTATTGTGATGTCATTATAGGGTATTGTGATGTCATTACGGGGTATTGTGATGTCATTACGGGGTATTGTGATGTCATTACGGGGTATTGTGATGTCATTACGGGGTATTGTTATGTCATTACGGGGTATTGTGATGTCATTACGGGGTATTGTGATGTCATTACGGGGTATTGTGATGTCATTATGGGGTATTGTGATGTCATTACGGGGTATTGTGATGTCATTACGGGTATTGTTATGTCATTACGGGGTATTGTGATGTCATTACGGGGTATTGTTATGTCATTACGGGGTATTGTGATGTCATTACGGGGTATTGTGATGTCATTACGGGTATTGTGATGTCATTACGGGGTATTGTTATGTCATTACGGGGTATTGTGATGTCATTACGGGGTATTGTTATGTCATTACGGGGTATTGTGATGTCATTATAGGGTATTGTTATGTCATTACGGGTATTGTGATGTCATTACGGGGTATTGTTATGTCATTACGGGGTATTGTGATGTCATTACGGGGTATTGTTATGTCATTACGGGGTATTGTGATGTCATTACGGGGTATTGTGATGTCATTATGGGGTATTGTGATGTCATTATAGGGTATTGTGATGTCATTACGGGGTATTGTGATGTCATTACGGGGTATTGTGATGTCATTATGGGGTATTGTTATGTCATTATAGGGTATTGTGATGTCATTACGCGGTATTGTGATGTCATTACGGGGTATTGTGATGTCATTACGGGGTATTGTGATGTCATTATAGGGTACAGTAAATATTCTTATTGAATCCATTTTAGAATAAGGCTGTAACGTAAACAAAAAATGTGGGAAAAATGTCAAAGGGTCTGAATACTTTCCCGAATGCGCTGTAGGTCACAGAATCTTATGTAAGTGGTAGGTTATAGAAGAGAGGAATTTATACCGCTCGTAAACCTGCAGGTATTAACAAAGAACTGGCCCTGTACAACACCTTAAGAGTTAGAGTAGTTCAATACTATTGGACTTCATATATATGGCGGTGGATTTTTTATAGGGCAACAATAGAAGACTAGATACTCTATAGATAAGACTGATACCGTGTGAAGGAGTGGCTCATGTCAAGTGGACACTACTAGTGCTTCAGTGCTCCCCACAAAACACACAGACTGGGACTACGTCCCAAAATGGAAAAACCTTTTCTACACAATGTTGGATTTATTTTTTTTACTAGGAAAGTGAACCACAACATGGCAGCAACACAACATGGTAGCAACACAACATGGTAGCAACACAACATGGTAGCAACACAACATGGCAGCAACACAACATGGCAGCAACACAACATGGTAGCAACACAACATGGCAGCAACACAACATGGTAGCAACACAACATGGTAGCAACACAACATGGCAGCAACACAACATGGTAGCAACACAACATGGCAGCAACACAACATGGCAGCAACACAACATGGCAGCAACACAACATGGTAGCAGCACAACATGGTAGCAACACAACATGGTAGCAGCACAACATGGTAGCAACACAACATGGTAGCAACACAACATGGCAGCAACACAACATGGCAGCAACACAACATGGCAGCAACACAACATGGCAGCAACACAACATGGTAGCAACACAACATGGCAGCAACACAACATGGCAGCAACACAACATGGTAGCAGCACAACATGGTAGCAACACAACATGGTAGCAGCACAGAACATGGTAGCAACACAACATGGTAGCAACACAACATGGCAGCAACACAACATGGTAGCAACACAACATGGCAGCAACACAACATGGCAGCAACACAACATGGTAGCAACACAACATGGCAGCAACACAACATGGCAGCAACACAACATGGCAGCAACACAACATGGCAGCAAAACAACATGGCAGCAACACAACATGGCAGCAGCACAACATTTGACTAAAGCCCTAAAGTAGTGCACTACATTTGACTAAAGCCCTAAAGTAGTGCACTACATTTGACTAAAGCCCTAAAGTAGTACACTATTAATGGATAATAGTGTGCAATTCGGGACACAGCCAAGACGCACACACACACACACACACACACACACACACACACACACACACACACACACACACACACACACACACACACACACACACACACACACACACACACACACACACACACACACACACCTCACCCATTTCCTGTCGAGTGCTGCAGACCCCGAGACCATACTGCTGGGTTCTGTCTGCCACAGTTTTCAGGAAATCACCGTTGTTCTCAGCGAAACCCAGGTAGTTATAGGAACCCATGTTGATGACATCATCTATGGTCTTCCCTGTTAAACTGAACACACACAGACAGACATACAGACAGACATACAGACAGACATACAGACAGACATTAAACCCATGTTGATGACATCGTCTATGGTCTTCCCTGTTAAACTGAACACACACAGACAGACATACAGACAGACATACAGACAGACATACAGACAGACATTAAACCCATGTTGATGACATCGTCTATGGTCTTCCCTGTTAAACTGAAAACACACAGACAGACATACAGACAGACATACAGACAGACATACAGACAGACATTAAACCCATGTTGATGACATCGTCTATGGTCTTCCCTGTTAAACTGAAAACACACAGACAGACATACAGACAGACATACAGACAGACATTAAACCCATGTTGATGACATCGTCTATGGTCTTCCCTGTTAAACTGAAAACACACAGACAGACATACAGACAGACATACAGACAGACATTAAACCCATGTTGATGACATCGTCTATGGTCTTCCCTGTTAAACTGAAAACACACAGACAGACATACAGACAGACATACAGACAGACATTAAACCCATGTTGATGACATCGTCTATGGTCTTCCCTGTTAAACTGAAAACACACAGACAGACATACAGACAGACATACAGACAGACATACAGACAGACATTAAACCCATGTTGATGACATCGTCTATGGTCTTCCCTGTTAAACTGAAAACACACAGACAGACATACAGACAGACATACAGACAGACATTAAACCCATGTTGATGACATCGTCTATGGTCTTCCCTGTTAAACTGAAAACACACAGACAGACATACAGACAGACATACAGACAGACACACAGACAGACATACAGACAGACATTAAACCCATGTTGATGACATCATCTATGGTCTTCCCTGTTAAACTGAAAACACACAGACAGACATACAGACAGACACACAGACAGACAGACATACAGACAGACATTAAACCCATGTTGATGACATTGTCTACGGTCTTCCCTGTTAAACTGAAAACACACAGACAGACATACAGACAGACATACAGACAGACATACAGACAGACATACAGACAGACATTAAACCCATGTTGATGACATCATCTATGGTCTTCCCTGTTAAACTGAAAACACACAGACAGACATACAGACAGACATACAGACAGACATACAGACAGACATTAAACCCATGTTGATGACATCGTCTATGGTCTTCCCTGTTAAACTGAAAACACACAGACAGACATACAGACAGACATACAGACAGACATACAGACAGACATTAAACCCATGTTGATGACATCATCTATGGTCTTCCCTGTTAAACTGAACACACACAGACAGACATACAGACAGACATACAGACAGACATACAGACAGACATTAAACCCATGTTGATGACATCGTCTATGGTCTTCCCTGTTAAACTGAAAACACACAGACGGACATACAGACAGACATACAGACAGACATTAAACCCATGTTGATGACATCATCTATGGTCTTCCCTGTTAAACTGAAAACACACAGACAGACATACAGACAGACAGACATACAGACAGACATACAGACATACAGACAGACATACAGACAGACATTAAACCCATGTTGATGACATCGTCTATGGTCTTCCCTGTTAAACTGAACACACACAGACAGACACACAGACAGACATACAGACAGACATACAGACAGACATTAAACCCATGTTGATGACATCGTCTATGGTCTTCCCTGTTAAACTGAAAACACACAGACAGACATACAGACAGACAGACATACAGACATACATACAGACATACATACAGACAGACATACAGACAGACATTAAACCCATGTTGATGACATCATCTATGGTCTTCCCTGTTAAACTGAAAACACACAGACAGACATACAGACAGATATACAGACAGACATACAGACAGACATACAGACAGACATTAAACCCATGTTGATGACATCATCTACGGTCTTCCCTGTTAAACTGAAAACACACAGACAGACATACAGACAGATATACAGACAGACATACAGACAGACATTAAACCCATGTTGATGACATCATCTACGGTCTTCCCTGTTAAACTGAAAACACACAGACAGACATACAGACAGACATACAGACAGACATACAGACAGACATACAGACAGACATTAAACCCATGTTGATGACATCATCTACGGTCTTCCCTGTTAAACTGAACACACACAGACACACATGTACTAATCATTTTCTAACCTGTTCATACGTTATAGACGTGTGAACAATTTATTTTGTTGCACACGTATGTCTGAGAGGCAAACACACACACACACACACACACACACACACACACACACACACACACACACACACACACACACACACACACACACACACACACACACACACACACACACACACACACACACACACACACACACACACACACACACCCTTATTGAATGACAGTAATAGTGGGAACCAACCTACAACAATTAGAACACAGAACAGTAAACATATAAATATATTGTTTCATTGAATTTGCTCAAAGCTTTATTAGAACCTAGGACCATATACACACACAGTGTATCAGAGTAGGAGTTCAGATCTAGGATCAGGTCCTCCCTTGTCCGATGTGTTATCTACAAGTGGGAGAAAAAAAAACTGATTCTAGATCAGCACCCTGTACCTGAATGTCCAGTTGTAGTCTGGGGACACCCTCTCCATCACATCAAACACAGGGCCAGGCAGACTGCATATAGGTCTGTTCCAGTTGTCTCTTACTCTCATGTACAGGTTACGGGTGTAGAAGTTCTCAAAGTCCTGGTACAGAGGGACGAAATCCTGAGGAGACACATATTGAAAACAGGGTTCATTGTCACAGCACAGCGTGATTACTACATGGCAC
Organism: Oncorhynchus keta; assembly: GCF_023373465.1. NCBI lineage: Eukaryota > Metazoa > Chordata > Actinopteri > Salmoniformes > Salmonidae > Oncorhynchus > Oncorhynchus keta. The sequence goes on from NC_068423.1 coordinate 29,893,563, forward strand.
ATGCAGTTGAAGTCTGAAGTTTACATACACTTAGGTTGGCGTCATTAAAACTAGTTTACATACACTTAGGTTGGAGTCATTAAAACTAGTTTACATACACTTAGGTTGGAGTCATTAAAACTAGTTTACATACACTTAGGTTGGAGTCATTAAAACTAGTTTACATCCACTTAGGCTGGAGTCATTAAAACTAGTTTACATACACTTAGGCTGGAGTCATTAAAACTAGTTTACATACACTTAGGCTGGAGTCATTAAAACTAGTTTACATACACTTAGGTTGGAGTCATTAAAACTAGTTTACATACACTTAGGTTGGAGTCATTAAAACTAGTTTACATCCACTTAGGCTGGAGTCATTAAAACTAGTTTACATACACTTAGGCTGGAGTCATTAAAACTAGTTTACATACACTTAGGCTGGAGTCATTAAAACTAGTTTACATACACTTAGGTTGGAGTCATTAAAACTAGTTTACATCCACTTAGGCTGGAGTCATTAAAACTAGTTTACATACACTTAGGCTGGAGTCATTAAAACTAGTTTACATACACTTAGGCTGGAGTCATTAAAACTAGTTTACATCCACTTAGGTTGGAGTCATTAAAAACTTGTTTTTCAACAACTCCACAAATTTCTCGTTAATTAATATCAAACTATAGTTTTGGCAAGTCGGTTAGGACATCTACTTTGTACATGACACAAGTCATTTTTCCAACAATTGTTTACAGACAGATTATTTCACTTATAATTCACTTCATCACAATTCCAGTGGGTCAGAAGTTTACATACACCAAGTTGACTGTGCCTTTAAACAGCTTGGAAAATTCCAGAAAATTATGTCATGGCTTTAGAAGCTTCTGATAGGCTAATTGACATAATTTGAGTCAATTGGAGGTGTACCTGTGGATGTATTTCAAGGCCTACCTTCAAACTCAGTGCCTATTTGCTTGACATCATGGGAAAATCAAAAGAAATCAGTCAAGACCCCAGAAAAAACATTGTAGACCTCCACAAGTCTGGCTCATCCTTGGGAGCCATTATCAAACGCCTGAAGGTACCACGTTCATCTGTACAAACAATAGTATGCAAGTATAAACACCATGGGACCACGCAGCCGTCATACCGCTCAGGGAAGAGACTCATTCTGTTGCCTAGAGATGAATGTACTTTGGTGCGAAAAGTGCAAATCATTTCCAGCAGAACAGGACAGAACAGAACAGGGCAGAGCAGAACAGGGCAGAACACAACAGGGCAGAACAGAACAGAACAGAACAGAACAGGGCAGAACACAACAGAACAGGGCAGAGCAGAACAGAACAGAACAGAACAGAACAGGGCAGAACACAACAGGGCAGAACAGACCAGAACAGAACACAACAGAACAGAACAGGGCAGAGCAGAACAGGGCAGAACACAACAGGGCAGAACAGACCAGAACAGAACACAACAGAACAGAACAGGGCAGAGCAGAACAGGGCAGAACACAACAGGGCAGAACAGAACAGAACAGAACAGAACAGAACAGAACAGAACAGAACAGGGCAGAACAGAGCAGGGCAGAACAGAACAGGGCAGAACACAACAGGGCAGAGCACAACAGGGCAGAGCACAACAGGGCAGAGCACAACAGGGCAGAACACAACAGGGCAGAACACAACAGGGCAGAACAGAACAGGGCAGAACACAACAGGGCAGAGCACAACAGGGCAGAGCACAACAGGGCAGAGCACAACAGGGCAGAGCACAACAGGGCAGAACAGAACAGGGCAGAGCACAACAGGGCAGAGCACAACAGGGCAGAGCACAACAGGGCAGAACACAACAGGGCAGAACACAACAGAACACAACAGAACACAACAGAACAGAACAGAACAGAACAGAACAGAGCAGGGCAGAACAGAGCAGGGCAGAACAGAACAGGGCAGAACAGAACAGGGCAGAACAGAACAGAACAGAACAGGGCAGAACAGAACAGGGCAGAACAGAACAGAACAGGGCAGAACAGAACAGGGCAGAGCACAACACAACACAACACGACACGACACGACAGGACAGGACAGGACAGGACAGAAGAGAACAGGACAGAAGAGAACAGGGCAGAAGAGAACAGGGCAGAAGAGAACAGGGCAGAAGAGAACAGGGCAGAACAGAACAGGGCAGAAGAGAACAGGGCAGAACAGAACAGGGCAGAACAGAACAGGGCAGAACAGAACAGGGCAGAACAGAACAGGGCAGAACAGGGCAGAACAGAACAGGGCAGAACAGGGCAGAACAGGGCAGAACAGGGCAGAACAGAACAGAACAGGGCAGAACAGAACAGAACAGGACAGAACAGGGCAGAACAGAACAGGGCAGAACAGAACAGAACAGGGCAGAACAGAACACAACAGAACACAACAGAACAGGGCAGAACAGAACAGGGCAGAACAGAACAGGGCAGAACAGAACAGAACAGGACAGAACAGAACAGGACAGAACAGAACAGGGCAGAACAGAACAGGACAGAACACAACAGAACAGGGCAGAACAGAACAGGGCAGAACAGAACACAACAGAACAGAACAGGACAGAACAGAACAGGGCAGAACAGAACAGGGCAGAGCAGAACAGAACAGGGCAGAGCAGAACAGAACAGGGCAGAGCAGAACAGAACAGAACAGAACAGAACAGGGCAGAGCAGGGCAGAACAGAACACAACAGAACAGAACAGAACAGGGCAGAGCAGGGCAGAGCAGGGCAGAGCAGAACACAACAGAACAGAACAGGGCAGAGCAGAACAGAACAGAACAGAACAGAGCAGGGCAGAGCAGAACAGAACAGAACAGAACAGAACAGAACAGGGCAGAGCAGAACACAACAGAACAGAACAGGGCAGAGCAGGGCAGAGCAGAACACAACAGAACAGAACAGGGCAGAGCAGAACAGGGCAGAACACAACAGAACAGAACAGGGCAGAGCAGAACAGGGCAGAACACAACAGAACAGAACAGGGCAGAGCAGAACAGAACAGAACACAACAGAACAGAACAGAACAGAACAGAAGCAGAACAGAACACAACACAACAGAACAGGGCAGAGCAGAGCAGAACAGGGCAGAGCAGAACAGGGCAGAACACAACAGAACAGAACAGGGCAGAACAGAACAGGGCAGAGCAGAACACAACAGAACAGAACAGGGCAGAACAGAACAGGGCAGAACACAACAGAACAGAACAGGGCAGAGCAGAACAGAACAGAACACAACAGAACAGAACAGGACAGAACAGAACAGGGCAGAACAGAACAGGGCAGAGCAGAACACAACAGAACAGAACAGGGCAGAACAGGGCAGAACACAACAGGGCAGAACAGAACAGGGCAGAGCAGAACAGGGCAGAACAGAACAGGGCAGAGCAGAACACAACAGAACAGAACAGGACAGAGCAGAACAGGGCAGAACAGAACAGAACAGAACAGAACAGAACAGAACAGAACAGAACAGAACAGAACAGGGCAGAGCAGAACAGGGCAGAACACAACAGGGCAGAACAGAAGAGAACACAACAGAACAGAACAGAACAGGGCAGAGCAGAACAGGGCAGAACAGAACAGAACAGAACAGAACAGAACAGGGCAGAACAGAACAGGGCAGAGCAGAACAGGGCAGAACAGAACAGAACAGAACAGAACACAACAGAACAGAACACAACAGGGCAGAACACAACAGGGCAGAACACAACAGGGCAGAACAGAACAGGGTAGAACACAACAGGGCAGAACAGAACAGAACAGGGTAGAACACAACAGAACAGAACAGAACACAACAGAACAGGGCAGAACAGCACAGAACAGGGCAGAACAGAACAGAACAGGGTAGAACACAACAGGGCAGAACACAACAGAACAGAACACAACAGAACAGAACACAACAGAACAGGGTAGAACACAACAGGGCAGAACACAACAGAACAGGGCAGAACAGCACAGAACAGAACAGGGCAGAACAGAACAGAACAGGGTAGAACACAACAGAACAGAACAGAACACAACAGAACAGGGCAGAACAGCACAGAACAGGGCAGAACAGAACAGGGTAGAACACAACAGGGCAGAACACAACAGAACAGGGCAGAACAGAAAAGAGCTATCCCATCCCAGTC
>NC_068423.1:29900205-29907705 GCF_023373465.1 Oncorhynchus keta
TATTATATGTTTTCTAATTTAGTCAGAAAGTCGTTTTCATTGCAAATTAAAGCGAAATGTAAAATAGATTGTGTCTGTAAAATGTATATAAACTCAGCAACAACAAAAAAACGTCCTCTCACTGTCAACTGTGTTTCTTTTCAGCAAACTTTAACATGTGTAAATATTTGTATGAACATAACAAGATTCAACAACTGAGACATAAACTGAACAAGTTCCACAGACATGTGACTAACAGAAATGGAATAATGTGTCCCTGAACAAAGGGGGGTCAAAATCAAATGTAACAGTCAGTATCTGGTGTGGCCACCAGCTGTATTAATTACTGCAGTGCATCGCCTCCTCATGAACTGCACGATATTTGCCAGTTCTTGCTGTGAGATGTTACCCCACTCTTCCACCAAGGCACCTGCAAGTTCCCAGACATTTCTGGGGGGAATGGCCCTAGCCCTCACCCTCCGATCCAACGGGTCCCAGACGTGCTCAATGGGATTGAGATCTGAGCTCTTCGCTGGCCATGGCAGAACAAGGTCATTCATGTCTTGCAGGAAATCACATACACAGAACGAGCAGTATGCCTGGTGGCATTGTCATGCTGGAGGGTCATGTCAGGATGAGCCTGCAGGAAGTGTACCACATGAGGGAGGAGGAAGTCTTCCCTGTAACACACAGCATTGAGATTGTCTGCAATGACAACAAGCTTAGTTCGATGATGCTGTGAGACACCGCCCCAGACCATGACGGACCCCCCACCTCCAAATCGATCCCCCTCCAGAGTACAGGCCTCGGTGTAACGCTCATTCCTTCGATGATAAACGTGAATCTGACCATCACCCCTGGTGAGACAAAACCGTGACTCGTCAGTCAAGAGCACTTTTTGCCAGTCCTGTCTGGTCCAGCGACGGTGGGTTTGTCCGTTCTGTCTCCCTGTAGCGCTGTCTTAGGCATCTCACAGTACGGACATTGCAATTTATTGCCCTGACCACCAGTCCTCATGCCTTCTGAGCCTCAGTGTTGTTTTCCATTAGTTTACTCCAATTAAGGGAGGGGTGGGTTATGGGAAAATAATAAAGGAAATCTTTTTTTTATTTTTTATTCCCAATTTCATGATATCAAATTGGTAGTTACAGTGTTATCTCATCGCTGCAACTCCCGTACGGACTCGGAAGAGGCGAAGGTCGAGAGCAGTGTGTCCTCCAAAACACAACCCAGCCAAACCGCATTGCTTCTTGCCCACTTAACTCGGAAGCCAGCTGCACCAATGTTGTCGGAGGAAACAACGTGCACTTGGCGACCGTGTCAGCGTGCATTGCGCCCGGCCCGTCACAGGAGTCACAAGTGCACGATGGGACAAGAACATCCCTGTCGGCATCCCTGTCGGCCAAACCCTCCCCCAACATAGACGACGCCGGGCCAAACCCTCCCCCAACCCAGACGACGCCGGGCCAAACCCTCCCCCAACCCAGACGACGCCGGGCCAAACCCTCCCCCAACCCAGACGACGCCGGGCCAAACCCTCCCCCAACCCAGACGACGCCGGGCCAAACCCTCCCCAACCCAGACGACGCCGGGCCAAACCCCCCCCCAACCCAGACGACGCCGGGCCAAACCCTCCCCCAACCCAGACGACGCCGGGCCAAACCCTCCCCCAACCCAGACGACACCGGGCCAAACCCTCCCCCAACCCAGACGACACCGGGCCAAACCCTCCCCCAACCCAGACGACGCCGGGCCAAACCCTCCCCCAACCCAGACGACGCCGGGCCAAACCCTCCCCCAACCCAGACAACGCCGGGCCAAACCCTCCCCCAACCCAGACAACGCCGGGCCAAACCCCCCCCAACCCAGACGACGCCGGGCCAAACCCCCCCAACCCAGACGACGCCGGGCCAAACCCCCCCCAACCCAGACGACGCCGGGCCAAACCCTCCCCCAACCCAGACGACACCGGGCCAAACCCTCCCCCAACCCAGACGACACCGGGCCAAACCCTCCCCCAACCCAGACAACGCCGGGCCAAACCCTCCCCAACCCAGACGACGCCGGGCCAAACCCTCCCCCAACCCAGACGACGCCGGGCCAAACCCTCCCCCAACCCAGACGACGCCGGGCCAAACCCTCCCCCAACCCAGACGACACCGGGACAAACCCTCCCCCAACCCAGACGACGCCGGGCCAAACCCTCCCCCAACCCAGACGACACTGGGCCAATTGTGCACCGCCCAATTGTGTCGCGACCGGCTGCGATTGAACCTGGACTCAAACCCGGATCTCTAGCAGCACAGCTAGCACTGCGATACAGTGCCTTAGACCACTGTACCACGTGGAAGGCAGAATTTAAAAAAAATAATAATAATAAAACAATATATATATATCGTACCAGTCAAAGGTTTGGACACCCCTACTCATTCAAAGGTTTTTTCTTTATTACATGATTCCATATGTGTTAATTCATAGTTTTGATGTCTATTGTACAATGTAGAAAATAGTAAAATTAAAGAAAAACCATGGAATGAGTCCAAACTATTGACTTATACTGTAAATCTCTACCTTCTGCTCCTCTCTCTCCCTGGCGATGTGACATTTCTCCAGTCCTACTGCTCTGAGGAAGTCCCTGAAGTATCCGAACACTGTGACGATGCCGAACCCCAGGTATGTCATCACAGCTACGTACATGGGAGGATTCTCAAAGGATTCTGGTCTCTGAAACCTCTGCCGACTGGAGGGGGGCCCAGCGCTGTGTGCTGTGCTGTTTTTCTAGAGGAAGAAGAGCAACAACAGTCAGGGTAACTACACACAAACAACAACAACAACAACAGTCAGGGTAACTACACACAAACAACAACAACAAAAGTCAGGGTAACTACACACAAACAACAACAACAACAGTCAGGGTAACTACACACAAACAACAACAACAACAGTCATGGTAACTACACACAAACAACAACAACAACAGTCATGGTAACTACACACAAACAACAACAACAGTCATGGTAACTACACAAAAACAACAACACCAGTCATGGTAACTACACACAAACAACAACAACAACAGTCAGGGTAACTACACACAAACAACAACAACAACAGTCAGGGTAACTACACACAAACAACAACAACACCAGTCATGGTAACTACACACAAACAACAACAACAACAGTCAGGGTAACTACACACAAACAACAACAACAACAGTCAGGGTAACTACACACAAACAACAACACCAGTCATGGTAACTACACACAAACAACAACACCAGTCATGGTAACTACACACAAACAACAACAACAACAGTCAGGGTAACTACACACAAACAACAACACCAGTCATGGTAACTACACACAAACAACAACAACAACAGTCAGGGTAACTACACACAAACAACAACAACAGTCATGGTAACTACACACAAACACAACCAACAACAGTCAGGGTAACTACACACAAACAACAACAACAACAGTCAGGGTAACTAAACACAAACAACAACAACACCAGTCATGGTAACTACACACAAACAACAACAACAACAGTCAGGGTAACTACACACAAACAACAACAACAACAGTCAGGGTAACTACACACAAACAACAACAACAACAGTCATGGTAACTACACACAAACAACAACAACAACAGTCAGGGTAACTACACACAAACAACAACACCAGTCATGGTAACTACACACAAACAACAACAACACCAGTCATGGTAACTACACACAAACAACAACAACAACAGTCAGGGTAACTACACACAAACAACAACAACAACAGTCAGGGTAACTACACACAAACAACAACAACAACAGTCAGGGTAACTACACACAAACAACAACAACAACAGTCATGGTAACTACACACAAACAACAACAACAACAGTCAGGGTAACTACACACAAACAACAACAACAACAGTCATGGTAACTACACACAAACAACAACAACAACAGTCATGGTAACTACACACAAACAACAACACCAGTCATGGTAACTACACACAAACAACAACAACAACAACAGTCAGGGTAACTACACACAAACAACAACAACAGGCATGATAACTACACACAATCATGGTAACAACAACAGTCAGGGTAACTACACACAAACAACAACAACAACAACTCCTTGACTTTTTCCACATTTTGTTACGTTACAGCCTTATTCTAAAATGCATTAAATAATTGTTTCCCTCATCAATCTACACAAAATATCCCATAATGACAAAGCAAAAACAGTTTGTTACATTTTTTGCAAATGTATTAAAAAATTTAAAAACAGATTTGCTTTATTTACATCAGTATTCTGACCCTTTGCTATGAGACTCGCAATTGAGCTCATGTGAGTCCTGTTTCCATTGATCATCCTTAAGATGTTTCTCCAGCTTGATTGGAGTCCACCTGTGGTAAATTCAATTGATTGGACATGATTTGGAAAGGCACACACCTGTCTATATAAGGTCCCACAGTTGACAGAGCATGTCAGAGCAAAAACCAAGCCATGCAGTTGAAGGAATTGTCCAAAGTGCTCTGAGACAGGATTGTGTCGAGGCACAGATCTGGGGAAGGGTACCAAGAAATGTCTGCATCATTAAAGGTCCCCAAGAACACAGTGGCCTCCATCATTCTTAAAATGGAAGAAGTTTGGAACCACCAAGACTCTTCCTAGAGCTGGACGCCCGGCCAAACTGAGCAATCAGGGGAGAAGGGCCACGTTCAGGGAGGTGACCAAGAACCCGATGGTCACTCTGACAGAGATCTAGAATTCCTCTGTGGAGATGGGAGAATCTTCCAGAAGGGCAACCATCTCTGCAGCACCCTAGTCAGGCCTTTTTTAAATGTATTTTATTTCACCTTTATTTAACCAGGTAGGCTAGTTGAGAACAAGTTCTCATTTGCAACTGCGACCTGGCCAAGATAAAGCACAGCAGTGTGAACAGACAACACAGAGTTACACATGGAGTAAACAATTAACAAGTCAATAACACAGTAGAAAAAAAGGGGGAGTCTATGTACAATGTGTGCAAAAGGTATGAGGTAGGCAAATAATTACAATTTTGCAGATTAACACTGGAGTGATAAATGATCCGATGGTCATGTACAGGTAGAGATATTGGTGTGCAAAAGAGCAGAAAAGTAAATAAATAAAACAGTATGGGGATGAGGTAGGTGAAAATGGGTGGGCTATTTACCAATAGACTATGTACAGCTGCAGCGATCGGTTAGCTGCTCAGATAGCTGATGTTTGAATTTGGTGAGGGAGATAAAAGTCTCTAACTTCAGCAATTTTTGGAATTCGTTCCAGTCACAGGCAGCAGAGTACTGGAACGAAAGACGGCCAAATGAGGTGTTGGCTTTAGGGATGATCAATGAGATACACCTGCTGGAGAGCGTGCTACGGATGGGTGTTGCCATCGTGACCAGTGAACTGAGATAAGGCGGAGCTTTACCTAGCATGGACTTGTAGATGACCTGGAGCCAGTGGGTCTGGCGACGAATATGTAGCGAGGGCCAGCCAACTAGAGCATACAAGTCGCAGTGGTGGGTGGTATAAGGTGCTTTAGTGACAAAACGGTTGGCACTGTGATAGACTGCATCCAGTTTGCTGAGTAGAGTGTTGGAAGCCATTTTGTAGATGACATCGCCGAAGTCGAGGATCGGTAGGATAGTCAGTTTTACTAGGGTAAGCTTGGCGGCGTGAGTGAAGGAGGCTTTGTTGCGGAATAGAAAGCTGACTCTTGATTTGATTTTCGATTGGAGATGTCTGGAAGGAGAGTTTGCAGTCTAGCCAGACACCTAGGTACTTATAGATGTCCACATATTCAAGGTCGGAGCCATCCAGGGTGGTGATGCTAGTCAGGCATGCGGGTGCAGGCAGCGATCGGTTGAAAAGCATGCATTTGGTTTTACTAGCGTTTAAGAGCAGTTGGAGGCCACGGAAGGAGTGTTGTATGGCATTGAAGCCCGTTTGGAGGTTAGATAGCACAGTGTCCAATGACGGGCCGAAAGTATATAGAATGGTGTCGTCTGCGTAGAAGTGGATCAGGGAATCGCCCGCAGCAAGAGCAACATCATTGATATATACAGAGAAAAGAGTCGGCCCGAGAATTGAACCCTGTGGCACCCCCATAGAGACTGCCAGAGGACCGGACAGCATGCCCTCCGATTTGACACACTGAACTCTGTCTGCAAAGTAATTGGTGAATCAGGCAAGGCAGTCATCCGAAAAACCGAGGCTACTGAGTCTGCCGATAAGAATATGGTGATTGACAGAGTCGAAGGCCTTGGCAAGGTCGATGAAGACGGCTGCACAGTACTGTCTTTTATCGATGGTGGTTATGATATCGTTTAGTACCTTGAGTGTGGCTGTGGTGCACCCGTGACCGGCTCGGAAACCAGATTGCACAACGGAGAAGGTACGGTGGGATTCGAGATGGTCAGTGACCTGTTTGTTGACTTGGCTTTCGAAGACCTTAGATAGGCAGGGCAGGATGGATATAGGTCTGAAGCAGTTTGGGTCCAGGGTGTCTCCCCCTTTGAAGAGGGGGATGACTGCGGCAGCTTTCCAATCCTTGGGGATCTCGGACAATATGAAAGAGAGGTTGAACAGGCTGGTAATAGAGGTTGCGACAATGGCGGCGGATAGTTTCAGAAATAGAGGGTCCAGATTGTCAAGCCCAGCTGATTTGTACGGGTCCAGGTTTTGGAGCTCTTTCAGAACATCTGCTATCTGGATTTGGGTAAAGGAGAACCTGGAGAGGCTTGGGCGAGGAGCTGCGGGGGGGGCGGAGCTGTTGGCCGAGGTTGGAGTAGCCAGGCGGAAGGCATGGCCAGCCGTTGAGAAATGCTTATTGAAGTTTTCAATAATCATGGATTTATCGGTGGTGACCGTGTTACCTAGCCTCAGTGCAGTGGGCAGCTGGGAGGAGGTGCTCTTGTTCTCTATGGACTTCACAGTGTCCCAGAACTTTTTGGAGTTGGAGCTACAGGATGCAAACTTTTGCCTGAAGAAGCTGGCCTTAGCTTTCCTGACTGACTGCGTGTATTGGTTCCTGACTTCCCTGAACAGTTGCATATCACGGGGACTATTCGATGCTATCGCAGTCCGCCACAGGATGTTTTTGTGCTGGTCGAGGGCAGTCAGGTCTGGAGTGAACCAAGGGCTGTATCTGTTCTTAGTTCTGCATTTTTTGAACGGAGCATGCTTATCTAAAATGGAGAGGAAGTTACTTTTAAAGAATGACCAGGCATCCTCAACTGACGGGATGAGGTCAATGTCCTTCCAGGATACCCGGACCAGGTCGATTAGGAAGGCCTGCTCACAGAAGTGTTTTAGGGAGCGTTTGACAGTGATGAGGGGTGGTCGTTTGACTGCGGCTCCGTAGCGGATACAGGCAATGAGGCAGTGATCGCTGAGATCCTGGTTGAAGCCAGCGGAGGTGTATTTGGAGGGCCAGTTGGTCAGGATGACGTCTATGAGGGTGCCCTTGCTTACAGA
>NC_068423.1:29912705-30020205 GCF_023373465.1 Oncorhynchus keta
CGATAAAAGACAGTACTGTGTAGCCGTCTTCATCGACCTTGCCAAGGCCTTCGACTCTGTCAATCACCATATTCTTATCGGCAGACTCAGTAGCCTCGGTTTTTCGGATGACTGCCTTGCCTGGTTCACCAATTACTTTGCAGACAGAGTTCAGTGTGTCAAATCGGAGGGCATGCTGTCCGGTCCTCTGGCAGTCTCTATGGGGGTGCCACAGGGTTTAATTCTCGGGCCGACTCTTTTCTCTGTATATATCAATGATGTTGCTCTTGCTGCGGGCGATTCCCTGATCCACCTCTACGCAGACGACACCATTCTATATACTTTCGGCCCGTCATTGGACACTGTGCTATCTAACCTCCAAACGAGCTTCAATGCCATACAACACTCCTTCCGTGGCCTCCAACTGCTCTTAAACGCTAGTAAAACCAAATGCATGCTTTTCAACCGATCGCTGCCTGCACCCGCATGCCCGACTAGCATCACCACCCTTGATGGTTCCGACCTTGAATATGTGGACATCTATAAGTACCTAGGTGTCTGGCTAGACTGCAAACTCTCCTTCCAGACTCATATCAAACATCTTCAATCGAAAATCAAATCAAGAGTCGGCTTTCTATTCCGCAACAAAGCCTCCTTCACTCACGCCACCAAGCTTACCCTAGTAAAACTGACTGTCCTACCAATCCTCGACTTCGGCGATGTCATCTACAAAATGGCTTCCAACACTCTACTCAGCAAACTGGATGCAGTTTATCACAGTGCCATCCGTTTTGTCACTAAAGCACCTTATACCACCCACCACTGCGACTTGTATGCTCTAGTCGGCTGGCCCTCGCTACATATTCGTCGCCAGACCCACTGGCTCCAGGTCATCTACAAGTCCATGCTAGGTAAAGCTCCGCCTTATCTCAGTTCACTGGTCACGATGGCAACACCCATCCGTAGCACGCGCTCCAGCAGGTATATCTCACTGATCATCCCTAAAGCCAACACCTCATTTGGCCGCCTTTCGTTCCAGTACTCTGCTGCCTGTGACTGGAACGAACTGCAAAAATCGCTGAAGTTGGAGACTTTATCTCCCTCACCAACTTCAAACATCAGCTATCTGAGCAGCTAACCGATCGCTGCAGCTGTACATAGTCTATTGGTAAATAGCCCACCCATTTTCACCTACCTCATTCCCATACTGTTTTTATACTGTTTTTATTTATTTACTTTTCTGCTCTTTTGCACACCAATATCTCTTCTTCTACCTGTACATGACCATCTGATCATTTATCACTCCAGTGTTAATCTGCAATATTGTAATTATTCGCCTACCTCCTCATGCCTTTTGCACACATTGTATATAGACTCCCCTTTTTTCTACTGTGTTATTGACTTGTTAATTGTTTACTCCATGTGTAACTCTGTGTTGTCTGTTCACACTGCTGTGCTTTATCTTGGCCAGGTCGCAGTTCCAAATGAGAACTTGTTCTCAACTATTTAACTGGTTAAATAAAGGTGAAATAAAAATAAAATAAAATAGTGAAGACATCAAAACTATGAAATAACAAATGTAGTAAAAAAAAAGTGTTAAATAAATCAAAAAAAGGCTGTCATTGTAAAAAATATATATTTTATATTTGAGATTCTTCAAAGAAACCACCCTGAGCCTTGATGACAGCTTTGCACACTCTTGGCATTCTCTCACCCAGCTTCATGGGGAATGCATTTCCAACAGTCTCGAAGGAGTTCCCAGAAATGCTGAGTTGACTTCTTTTCTTTCACTCTCATCCCAAACCATCTAAATTGGGTTGAAGTAGGGGGATTGTGGAGGCCAGGTCATCTGATGCAGCACTCCATCACTCTCCTTCTTGGTCAAATAGCTCTTACACAGCCTGGAGGTGTGTTTTGGGTCATTGTCCTGTTGAAAAACAAATGATAGTCCCACTAAGCGCAAACCAGATGGGATGGCGTATCGCTGCAGAATGCTGTGGTAGCCATGCTGGTTAAGTGTGCCTTGAATTCTAAATAAATCACTGACAGTGTCACCAGCAAAGCACTGCCACACCACCTCCTCCATGCTTCACGGTGGGAACCACACATGCAGAGATCATCCGTTCACCTACTCTGCATCTCACAAAGACACTTCAGACCAAAGAACAGATTTCCACCAGTCTAATGTCCATTGCTCATGTTTCTTGGCCCAAGCAAGTCTCTTCTTCTTATTGGTGTCCTTTAGTAGTGGTTTCTTTGCAGCAATTCAACCATGAACAGTTGATGTTGAGATGTGTCTGTTACTTGAACTCTGTGAAGCATTTATTTGGGCAGCAATCTGAGGCTGTTAACTCTAATGAGCGTATCCTCTGCAGCAGAGGTAACTCTGGGTCTTCCTTTCCTGTGGTGGTCCTCATGAGAGCCAGTTTCATCACAGCGCTTGATGGCTTTTGCGACTGCACTTGAAGAAACTTTGAAAGTTCTTGAAATTTTTCACATTGACTGACCTTCATGTCTTAAAGTAATGATGAACTGTTGTTTCTCTTTGCTTATTTGAGCTGTTCTTGCCGTAATAGGGACTTAGTCTTTTACCAAATAGGGCTATCTTTTGTATTCCACCCCTATCTTGTCACAACACAACTGATTGACTCAAATGCATTAAGAAGGAATGAGATTCCACAAATTAACTCTTAACAAAGCACACCTGTAAATTGAAATGCATTCCAGGTGACTACCTCATGATGCTGGTTGAGAGGATGCCAAGAGTGTGCAAAGCTGTCATCAAAGCAAACCCTTGAATTTTGCAAATGTATTAAAAATGAAAATGTCACATTTACAGAAGTATTCCAACCATTTACTTAATACTTTGTTGAAGCACCTTTGGCAGAGATTATAGCCTTGTGTCTTCTTTGGTATGACTCTATAAGTTGGCACACCTGTATTTGGGGAGTTTCTCCCATTCTTCTTTGCAGATTCTCTCAAGCTCTGTCAGGTTGGAAAGGGAGTGTCGCTGCACAGCTATTTTCAGGTCTCTCCAGAGATGTTCGGGTTCGGGTTCGGGTTCAAGTCCAGGCTCTGACTGGGCCACTCAAGGACATTGAAACTTGTCCTGAAGCCACTCCTGCATTGTCTTGACTGTGTGCTTAGGGTCGTTCTCCTGTCAGAAGGCGAACCTTCGCCCCAGTCTGAGGTCCCGAATGCTCTGGAGCAGGTTTTCATCAAGGATCTCTCTGTACTTTGCTCCGTTCATCTTTGCCTCAATCCTGACTAGTCTCCCAGTCCCTGCCACTGCAAAACATCCCCATAGAATGATGCCACCACCATGCTTCACCGTAGGGATGGAACCAGGTTTCTTCCAGACATGATGCTGCCACCACAATGCTTCACCGTAGGGATGGAACCAGGTTTCTTCCAGACATGATGCTGCCACCACTATGCTTCACCGTAGGGATGGTGCCAGGTTTCCTCCAGACATGATGCTGCCACCACCATGCTTCACCATAGGGATGGAACCAGGTTTCTTCCAGACATGATGCTGCCACCACCGTGCTTCACCATAGGGATGGAACCAGGTTTCTTCCAGACATGATGCTGCCACCACCATGCTTCACCGTAGGGATGGTGCCAGGTTTCTTCCAGACATGATGCTGCCACCACCATGCTTCACCGTAGGGATGGTGCCAGGTTTCTTCCAGACATGATGCTGTCACCACCATGCTTCACCGTAGGGATGGTGCCAGGTTTCTTCCAGACATGATGCTGCCACCACCATGCTTCACCGTAGGGATGGTGCCAGGTTTCTTCCAGACATGATGCTGTCACCACCATGCTTCACCGTAGGGATGGTGCCAGGTTTCTTCCAGACATGACGCTAGGCATGCAGGCGAAAGAGTTCAATCTCCATTTAATCAGACTAGAGAGTCTTGTTTCTCATGGTCTGAGATTCTTTAGGTGCCTTTTGACAAACTCCACACGGTATGTCATGTCCCTTTTTACCGAGGAGTGGCTTCCGTCTTGCCACTCTACCTGAAAGGCCTGATTGGTGATGTTGTCCTTCTGCAAGGTTCTCCCATCTCCACAGAGAAACACCAGAGCTCTGTCAGAGTGACCATCGCTTCTTGGTCACCTCCCTGACCAAGGCCATTCTCCCCCGATTGCTCAGTTTGGCCGGGCGGCCAGCTCTAGGAAGAGTCTTGGTGGTTTCTAACTTCATCCATTTAACCTCTTCGAGATAGGGGGCGCTCTTTTAATTTTTGGATAAAAAACGTTCCCGTTTTAAACAAGATATTTTGTCACGAAAAGATGCTTGAGTATGCATGGAATTGACAGCCTTGGAAAGACAAAACTCTGACGTTTCCAAAACTGCAAAGATATTATCTGTGAGTGCCCCAGAACTAATGCTACAGGCGAAACCAAGATGAAGTTTCATACAGGAAATGCCCCAGATTCTGAAGGCGCTGTGTTCCAATGTCTCCTTATATGGCTGTGAATGCGCCAGGAATGAGCCTGCGCTTTCTGTCGTTTCCCCAAGGTGTCTGCAGCATTGTGACGTGTTTGTAGGCATATCATTGGAAGATTGACCATAAGAGACTACATTTACCTGGTGTCCCGCCCGGTGTCCTGTGTAAAAACTATTGCGTAATCTGTAGGTCCATGCGCGTTCCATTTCTTCAGAAGAGAAAGTCAACTGCCACGATGGATTTTATCGTCAATAGATATGTGAAGAATATGTTCTAAACATTGGTTTGCCATGTTTCTGTCGATATTATGGAGTTAATTTGGAAAAAAAGTTTGCGTTTTAATGACTTAATAATTATTTTATTTTTTCCTTACCCAAACGCGATGAACAAAACGGAGCGATTCGTCGACACAATATTTTTTGTAAAAACGGAACATTTCCTATCTAACAGAGTCTCCTCATT
Source organism: Oncorhynchus keta (assembly GCF_023373465.1). Lineage (NCBI taxonomy): Eukaryota > Metazoa > Chordata > Actinopteri > Salmoniformes > Salmonidae > Oncorhynchus > Oncorhynchus keta. Next base: position 29,917,607 of record NC_068423.1, read on the forward strand.
GAAAACATCTGAAGTTCTTCAAAGGTAAATGATTTTATTTGAATGCTTTTCTGGTTTTTGTGAAAATGTTGCATGCTGAATGCTAACGCTAAATGCTACGTTAGCCATCAATACTGTTACACAAATGTTTGTTTTGCTATGGTTGAGAAGCATATTTTTGAAAATCTGAGATGACAGTGTTGTTAACAAAAGGCTAAGCTTGAGAGCAAATAGATTAATTTTCATTTCATTTGCGATTTTCATGAATAGTTAACGTTGCGTTATGGTAATGAGCTTGAGGCTGTATTCACGATCCCGGATCCGGGATGCGAACCAGTTATTGTTCAGAGCTCATAATAGTCCCTGATGTTAACTCATTAAAATGACCCCTGCTGTTCTTCAGTCCCTGATGTTACCTCATTAAAATTACCACTGCTGTTCTTCAGTCCCTGATGTTAACTCATTAACATGACCACTGCTGTTCTTCAGTCCCTGATGTTAACTCATTAACATGACCCCTGCTGTTCTTCAGTCCCTGATGTTAACTCATTAACATGACCACTGCTGTTCTTCAGTCCCTGATGTTAATTAACTCATTAACATGACCCCTGATGTTCTTCAGTCCCTGATGTTACCTCATTAAAATGACCCCTGCTGTTCTTCAGTCCCTGATGTTAATTAACTCATTAACATGACCCCTGCTGTTCTTCAGTCCCTGATGTTACCTCATTAACATGACCCCTGCTGTTCTTCAGTCCCTGATGTTACCTCATTAACATGACCACTGCTGTTCTTCAGTCCCTGATGTTAACTCATTAACATGACCCCTGCTGTTCTTCAGTCCCTGATGTTAACTCATTAACATGACCACTGCTGTTCTTCAGTCCCTGATGTTACCTCATTAAAATGACCCCTGCTGTTCTTCAGTCCCTGATGTTAACTCATTAACATGACCACTGCTGTTCTTCAGTCCCTGATGTTAACTCATTAACATGACCCCTGCTGTTCTTCAGTCCCTGCTGTTCTTCAGTCCCTGATGTTAACTCATTAACATGACCACTGCTGTTCTTCAGTCCCTGATGTTAACTCATTAACATGACCACTGCTGTTCTTCAGTCCCTGATGTTAACTCATTAACATGACCCCTGCTGTTCTTCAGTCCCTGATGTTCTTCAGTCCCTGATGTTAACTCATTAACATGACCACTGCTGTTCTTCAGTCCCTGATGTTAACTCATTAACATGACCCTGCTGTTCTTCAGTCCCTGATGTTAATTAACTCATTAACATGACCCCTGCTGTTCTTCAGTCCCTGATGTTAACTCATTAACATGACCACTGCTGTTCTTCAGTCCCTGATGTTCTTCAGTCCCTGATGTTAATTCATTAACATGACCACTGCTGTTCTTCAGTCCCTGATGTTAACTCATTAACATGACCCCTGCTGTTCTTCAGTCCCTGATGTTAACTCATTAACATGACCCCTGCTGTTCTTCAGTCCCTGATGTTAACTCATTAACATGACCCCTGCTGTTCTTCAGTCCCTGATGTTAACTCATTAACATGACCACTGCTGTTCTTCAGTCCCTGATGTTAACTCATTAACATGACCCCTGCTGTTCTTCAGTCCCTGATGTTAACTCATTAACATGACCACTGCTGTTCTTCAGTCCCTGATGTTAACTCATTAACATGACCACTGCTGTTCTTCAGTCCCTGATGTTAACTCATTAACATGACCCCTGCTGTTCTTCAGTCCCTGATGTTAACTCATTAACATGACCACTGCTGTTCTTCAGTCCCTGATGTTAACTCATTAACATGACCACTGCTGTTCTTCAGTCCCTGATGTTAACATGACCTCATTAACATGACCCATTAACATGCTGTTCTTCAGTCCCTGATGTTAACTCATTAACATGACCCTGCTGTTCTTCAGTCCCTGATGTTAACTCATTAACATGACCCCTGCTGTTCTTCAGTCCCTGATGTTAACTCATTAACATGACCCCTGCTGTTCTTCAGTCCCTGATGTTAACTCATTAACATGACCCCTGCTGTTCTTCAGTCCCTGATGTTAACTCATTAACATGACCCCTGCTGTTCTTCAGTCCCTGATGTTAACTCATTAACATGACCCCTGCTGTTCTTCAGTCCCTGATGTTACCTCATTAACATGACCCCTGCTGTTCTTCAGTCCCTGATGTTAATTAACTCATTAACATGACCCTGCTGTTCTTCAGTCCCTGATGTTAACTCATTAACATGACCACTGCTGTTCTTCAGTCCCTGATGTTACCTCATTAACATGACCCCTGCTGTTCTTCAGTCCCTGATGTTAACTCATTAACATGACCCCTGCTGTTCTTCAGTCCCTGATGTTAACCTCATTAACATGACCCCTGCTGTTCTTCACCCTGATGTTAATTAACTCATTAACATGACCCCTGCTGTTCTTCAGTCCCTGATGTTAATTAACTCATTAACATGACCACTGCTGTTCTTCAGTCCCTGATGTTAACTCATTAACATGACCCCTGCTGTTCTTCAGTCCCTGATGTTAAATTAACATGACCACTGCTGTTCTTCAGTCCCTGATGTTAACTCATTAACATGACCACTGCTGTTCTTCAGTCCCTGATGTTACCTCATTAACATGACCACTGCTGTTCTTCAGTCCCTGATGTTACCTCATTAACATGACCACTGCTGTTCTTCAGTCCCTGATGTTAACTCATTAACATGACCCCTGCTGTTCTTCAGTCCCTGATGTTAACTCATTAACATGACCCCTGCTGTTCTTCAGTCCCTGATGTTAACTCATTAACATGACCCCTGCTGTTCTTCAGTCCCTGATGTTAACTCATTAACATGACCCCTGCTGTTCTTCAGTCCCTGATGTTAACTCATTAACATGACCCCTGCTGTTCTTCAGTCCCTGATGTTAACTCATTAACATGACCACTGCTGTTCTTCAGTCCCTGATGTTACCTCATTAACATGACCCCTAACTCATTAAAATGACCCCTGCTGTTCTTCAGTCCCTGATGTTAACTCATTAACATGACCACTGCTGTTCTTCAGTCCCTGATGTTACCTCATTAACATGACCACTGCTGTTCTTCAGTCCCTGATGTTACCTCATTAACATGACCACTGCTGTTCTTCAGTCCCTGATGTTAACTCATTAACATGACCACTGCTGTTCTTCAGTCCCTGATGTTAACTCATTAACATGACCACTGCTGTTCTTCAGTCCCTGATGTTAACTCATTAACATGACCACTGCTGTTCTTCAGTCCCTGATGTTAATTAACTCATTAACATGACCACTGCTGGCTCGACACAAGAAGTTAAAGAATGATGTGTTCTTAGGGACCTTTAATACCAATGATGTTTACATATCTTACATTATTCATCCCATATGTATTGCATTGTGTTTTATACCATCTATTGCATCTTTCCCCATCTTGCCGCTCAGTCATTTGCTCATCCATATATTTACATGTACATATTCTTATTCCATACCTTTACTTAGATTTGTGTGTTAGGTAGTTGTGGAGGTAGGTTAGATTAATTGTTGATGTTGCTGTACTGTTGGAAATAGAAGCACAAGCATTTCGCTACACTCGCAATAACATCTTCTAACCATGTGTATGTGACCAATAAAATTTGATATGATTTGCTTATCTCTCCTTGATAAATATATATATATACTGCTCTATCATGCTTTGGGGCTGTTTTTCTGCAAAGGGACCAGGACTACTGATCCGTGTAAAGGAAAGAATGAATGGGGTATTGTGAGATTTTGAGTGAAAACCTCCTTCCATCAGCAAGGGCATTGAAGATGAAACGTGGCTGGGTCTTTCAGCATGACAATGATCCCAAACACACCGCCCAGACAATGAAGGAGTGGTTTCGTAAGAAGCATTTCAAGGTCCTGGAGTGGCCTAGCCAGTCTCCAGATCTCAACCCCATAGAAATCTTTGGAGGGAGTTGAAAGTCCGTGTTGCCCAGCAACAGCCCCAAAACATCACTGCTCTAGAGGAGATCTGCATGGAGGAATGGGCCAAAATACCAGCAACAGTGTGTGAAAACTCTGTGAAGACTTACAGAAAACGTTTGACCTCAGTCATTGCCAACAAAGGGTATATAACAAAGTATTGAGATAAACTTTTGTTATTGACCAAATAATTATTTTCCACCGTAATTTGCAAATAAATTCATTAGAAATCCTACAATGTGATTTTCGGGATTTTTTGTCTCTCATATTTTCTGTCATAGTTGAAGTGTACATATGATAACAATTACAGGCCTCTCTCATCTTTTTAAGTGGGAGAACTTGCACAATTGGTGGCTGACTAAATACTTTTTGCTCCACCGTATATACTGCTCTATCTCTCCTTCTTGATAAATATATATGTGCTTATTCACTCATACTGTATCTCCCTCTACCTCCCTCCGTTCTACAAATAAGAGATAGTGCTTGTCTCTTTGATTTTTTTTTTTTTAAATCTTCAGCTCAGAGTGTGTTTGATGGCTGTGTGTGCATGTGTGTGTGTGTGTGTGTGTGCATGTGTGTGTGTGTGTGTGTGTGTGTGTGTGTGTGTGTGTGTGTGTGTGTGTGTGTGTGTGTGTGTGTGTGTGTGTGTGTGTGTGTGTGTGTGTGTGTGTGTGTGTGTGTGTGTGTGTGTACGTGCATGCCCTCACATCAATTCTCCTCTCTTCACTTCACACTGATGAAGGTTTGTGTTGCCTAATAACCCAGTACCTTTCACATGGCACGAGAGAGGGGGATGGGGGTGAGGGGGGATGGAGGGTGAGAGGGAAGAAGAGAGAGGGGGAGGAGGGGGGGGGATGGAGGGTGAGAGGGAAGAAGAGAGAGGGGAGGGGGATGGAGGGTGAGAGGGGGATGGAGGGTGAGAGGGAAGAAGAGAGAGGGGGATGGAGGGTGAGAGGGGGATGGAGGGTGAGAGGGGGATGGAGGGTGAGAGGGGATGGAGGGTGAGAGGGGATGGAGGGTGAGAGGGGGATGGGGGTGAAGAAGAAGAGAGAGGGGGATGGAGGGTGAGGGGGGATGGAGGGTGAGGGGGGGATGGAGGGTGAAGGGAAGAAGAGAGCGGGGATGGAGGGTGAGAGGGGGATGGAGGGTGAGAGGGGATGGAGGGTGAGAGGGGGATGGAGGGTGAGAGGGAAGAAGAGAGAGGGGGATGGAGGGTGAGAGGGGGATGGAGGGTGAGAGGGGGATGGAGGGTGAGAGGGAAGAAGAGAGAGAGGGGGAGGGGGATGGAGGGGTGAGAGGGATGGAGGGTGAGAGAGAGAGAGGGGGGGATGGAGGGTGAGAGGGGGTGAAGGGGGATGGAGGTGAGAGGAAGAAGAGAGAGAGGGGGAGGGAGGGTGAGAGGAAGAAGAGAGAGAGGGGGGAGAGGGGGAGGAGGGTGAGAAGGGAATGGAGGGGTGAGGGGGATGGAGGGTGAGAGGGGGATGGAGGGTGAGAGGGAAGAAGAGAGAGAGGGGGATGGAGGGTGAGGGGGGATGGAGGGTGAGATGGAGGGTGAGAGGGAAGAAGAGAGAGGGGGATGGAGGGTGAGAGGGAAGAAGAGAGGGGGATGGAGGGTGAGAGGGAAGTAGGAGGAGGGGGGAGGGGAGGGGAAGAGGAAGAGGGGAGAGGGTGAGAGGGGGAGGGGGGATGGAGGGTGAGAGGGAAGAAGAGAGAGAGGGGGATGGAGGGTGAGAGGCAAGAAGTAGAGAGGGAGGGAAGAGGGGGATGGAGGTGAGAGGGAACACAGAGAGAGGGGGATGGAGAAAAGGGAGAAAGGGAAGTAGAGAAGAAGAAAGGGGGGAGGGTGAGAGAAGAAGAAGGAATGGAGGGTGAGAGAAGAAGTAGGAAAGGATCTGACACAGAGAGAAGGAAAGGGAGGTAGAGAAGGAAAGGCTGACAGAGAGAAGGAAAGGCTGACAGAGAGATGGAAAGGATGACAGAGAGAAGGAAAGGCTGACAGAGAGAAGGAAAGGCTGACGGAGAGAAGAAAAGGCTGACAGAGTGAAGGAAAGGCTGATAGAAGGAAATACTAACAGAGAGAAGGAAAGGCTGATAGAAGGAAAGGCTGACAGAGAGATGGAAAGGATGACAGAGAGAAGGAAAGGCTGACAGAGAGAAGGAAAGGCTGACAGAGAGAAGGAAAGGCTGACAGAGAGAAGGAAAGGCTGATAGAGAGAAGGAAAGGCTGACAGAGAGATGGAAAGGATGACAGAGAGAAGGAAAGGCTGACAGAAGGAAAGGCTGACAGAGAGAAGGAAAGGATGACAGAGAGAAGGAAAGGATGACAGAGAGAAGGAAAGGCTGACAGAGAGAAGGAAAGGCTGACAGAGAGAAGGAAAGGCTGACAGAGAGAAGGAAAGGATGACAGAGAGAAGGAAAGGATGACAGAGAGAAGGAAAGGCTGACAGAGAGAATGAAAGGCTGACAGAGAGAAGGAAAGGCTGACAGAGCGAAGGAAAGGATGACCGAGAGATGGAAAGGATGACAGAGAGAAGGAAAGGCTGACAGAAGGAAAGGCTGACAGAGAGAAGGAAAGGCTGACAGAGAGAAGGAAAGGATGACAGAGTGAAGGAAAGGCTGACAGAGAGAAGGAAAGGCTGACAGAGAGAAGGAAAGGCTGACAGAGAGAAGGAAAGGCTGACAGATGCTATTATGATGCAAGTGATAAGGGACATATGAAAAGAAGTATGAAGTGAGGAGGATAGCAAAGGTGACTGAGATATGAGAGAGATGGGAGGGATAGACACACAGACAGACAGGCTGAACGGTTTACAGCTTAGCGGCTTAGCTTCTTACCTCACCCACAGACAGACAGGCTGAAAGATTTACAGCTTAGCTTCTTACCTCACCCACAGACAGACAGGCTGAACGGTTTACAGTTTAGCGGCTTAGCTTCTTACCTCACCTACAGACAGACAGGCTGAAAGGTTTACAGCTTAGCGGCTTAGCTTCTTACCTCACCCACAGACAGACAGGCTGAAAGATTTACAGCTTAGCTTCTTACCTCACCTACAGACAGACAGGCTGAAAGGTTTACAGCTTAGTGGCTTAGCTTCTTACCTCACCTACAGACAGACAGGCTGAAAGATTTACAGCTTAGTGGCTTAGCTTCTTACCTCACCCACAGACAGACAGGCTGAAAGATTTACAGCTTAGTGGCTTAGCTTCTTACCTCACCCACAGACAGACAGGCTGAAAGATTTACAGCTTAGCTTCTTACCTCACCTACAGACAGACAGGCTGAAAGATTTACAGCTTAGTGGCTTAGCTTCTTACCTCTCAGACAGACAGGCTGAAAGATTTACAGACAGACAGGGCTGAAAGATTTACAGCTTAGTGGCTTAGCTTCTTACCTCACCCACAGACAGACAGGCTGAAAGATTTACAGCTTAGCGGCTTAGCTTCTTACCTCACCCACAGACAGACAGGCTGAAAGATTTACAGCTTAGCTTCTTACCTCACCTACAGACAGACAGGCTGAAAGATTTACAGCTTAGCTTCTTACCTCACCCACAGACAGACAGACAGGCTGAAAGATTTACAGCTTAGCGGCTTAGCTTCTTACCTCACCTACAGAATCTCTGAATGGAGGTAGTCACAGTCTGAACACTAAACACTAATTGCTTAAATGTTCACTTTGCAAACAGACCTCTGATTAAAAGGCCACCAAGTACATACTGTTCTAGTACTACACTCTAGAAACATTACAGACTCATTGACTCATTGATGTGGACAGTGAACTTTTCATGTCAGGTGTTCAGGACATTAAAGAGATGGTGTTGTATGGTCCAACAGTAGCAGGACGGTGGAGGACCCCATTGTGGCTCATAGTTACTCATATGGTGACATTTTGATTTGATTTGACCCCCCCTCCATGACAGTATTAACTGTCATTTCAGAGAATCATGGAGTTGGATACAAGTCCCATCCTCCCAGGAACTCACATTCAGAGATGAGGCTGGATTCAATTTAGGTGAAGACGAGGAGGGGAGGAAGGAAGATCATTGGTCAACCCTGTCATTGAGGTACCTGGCCAGCGTGGGGGGAAATGTCACCATATGAGTAACTGTGAGCCACAACGGGGTCCTCCACCGTCCTGCTACTGTTGAACCATACCACACTGTCCATCTCCATCAGTTCCTGAACACCTGACATGACAATCTTTTTCAGCCAGAGCAGAGAGGACCGGGTGATCCTGAGCAGAGAGGACCGGGTGATCCTGAGCATAGAGGACCGGGTGACCCTGAGCAGAGAGACACCAGGTGATCCTGAGCAGAGAGACGCCAGGTGATCCTGAGCAGAGAAACACCAGGTGATCCTGAGCAGAGAGGACCGGGTGACCCTGAGCAGAGAGACACCAGGTGATCCTGAGCAGAGAGGCACCAGGTGACCCTGAGGAGAGAGACACCAGGTGATCCCGAGGAGAGAGACACCAGGTGAACCTGAGCAGAGAGACACCAGGTGATCCTGAGCAGAGAGACGCCAGGTGATCCTGAGCAGAGAGACACCGGGTGATCCTGAGCAGAGAGACACACCAGGTGTTCCTGAGCAGAGAGACACCAGGTGATCCTGAGCAGAGAGACACCAGGTGATCCTGAGCAGAGAGACACCAGGTGATCCTGAGCAGAGAGACACCAGGTGATCCTGAGCAGAGAGAAACCAGGTGATCCTGAGCAGAGAGACACCAGGTGATCCTGAGCAGAGAGACACCAGGTGATCCTGAGCAGAGAGACACCAGGTGATCCTGAGCAGAGAGACACCAGGTGATCCTGAGCAGAGAGACACCAGGTGATCCTGAGCAGAGAGACACCAGGTGATCCTGAGCAGAGAGACACCAGGTGATCCTGAGCAGAGAGACACCAGGTGACCCTGAGCAGAGAGACACCAGGTGATCCTGAGCAGAGAGGACCAGGTGACCTGAGCAGACAGACACCAGGTGATCCTGAGCAGAGAGACACCAGGTGATCCTGAGCAGAGACTGTCCAGGTGATCCTGAGCAGAGAGACACCAGGTGATCCTGAGCAGAGAGGACCAGGTGACCCTGAGCAGACAGACACCAGGTGACCCTGAGCAGAGGGACGCCAGGTGATCCTGAGGAGAGAGACACCAGGTGAACCTGAGCAGAGAGACACAAGGTGAAACTGAGCAGAGAGACACCAGGTGACCCTGAGCAGAGAGACACCAGGTGATCCCGAGGAGAGAGACACCAGGTGATCCTGAGCAGAGAGACACCAGGTGACCCTGAGCAGAGAGACACCAGGTGATCCTGAGCAGAGAGACACCAGGTGATCCTGAGCAGAGAGACACCAGGTGACCCTGAGCAGAGAGACACCAGGTGACCCTGAGCAGAGAGACAACGTGTGTTTCCATCGGGCTGCTCAGGTCCGCGACTGGTTCCATCAGCATCCCAGGGTTTTACAATTCTCAACTCCCCCGAGGAGTTGTTTTCAGCATGGCTGTGGAAGGTGTTTGATCGCATACCCCAATAAACGTATGACCCTTCTCCAGGCCAGGGACGAGGCCTGTGGTGACATTCCAGCAGAGTCCTGTCAGGGGGAGGATGCGTCATGTCAGGAGATATGTGCCCCGCTGTCTGACCAAGGAGAATATCACATGTTATGTTCATGAAAATCTGTGGCCGGACCAAAACAACAGACATGACTGGTTTTGTTTTCACAAAATGGAGTATTTATTTCTTATATTATGATTTAGATTTGACTTTTTTTTTTTTATCTATTCTGTAAAATTGATCTAACATGCAGTACAAGTAGGACTACTTTTCTTCCTTTGCATATGAAAATATATGTACTGTATGTTTACATTGTTACTGTAGGTTTACATTGTTACTGTATGTTTACATTGTTACTGTAGGTTTACATTGTTACTGTCTGTTTACATTGTTACTGTAGGTTTACATTGTTACTGTCTGTTTACATTGTTACTGTAGGTTTACATTGTTACTGTAGGTTTACATTGTTACTGTAGGTTTACATTGTTACTGTCTGTTTACATTGTTACTGTAGGTTTACATTGTTACTGTAGGTTTACATTGTTACTGTCTGTTTACATTGTTACTGTCTGTTTACATTGTTACTGTATGTTACTGTAGGTTTACATTGTTACTGTCTGTTTACATTGTTACTGTAGGTTTACATTGTTACTGTAGGTTTACATTGTTACTGTCTGTTTACATTGTTACTGTAGGTTTACATTGTTACTGTCTGTTTACATTGTTACTGTAGGTTTACATTGTTACTGTAGGTTTACATTGTTACTGTCTGTTTACATTGTTACTGTAGGTTTACATTGTTACTGTAGGTTTACATTGTTACTGTCTGTTTACATTGTTACTGTAGGTTTACATTGTTACTGTCTGTTTACATTGTTACTGTAGGTTTACATTGTTACTGTAGGTTTACATTGTTACTGTAGGTTTACATTGTTACTGTCTGTTACTGTAGGTTTACATTGTTACTGTCTGTTACTGTAGGTTTACATTGTTACTGTAGGTTTACATTGTTACTGTCTGTTTACATTGTTACTGTAGGTTTACATTGTTACTGTCTGTTTACATTGTTACTGTCTGTTTACATTGTTACTGTATGTTACTGTAGGTTTACATTGTTACTGTCTGTTTACATTGTTACTGTATGTTACTGTAGGTTTACATTGTTACTGTAGGTTTACATTGTTACTGTAGGTTTACATTGTTACTGTCTGTTTACATTGTTACTGTCTGTTTACATTGTTACTGTAGGTTTACATTGTTACTGTAGGTTTACATTGTTACTGTAGGTTTACATTGTTACTGTCTGTTTACATTGTTACTGTAGGTTTACATTGTTACTGTCTGTTTACATTGTTACTGTAGGTTTACATTGTTACTGTCTGTTTACATTGTTACTGTAGGTTTACATTGTTACTGTAGGTTTACATTGTTACTGTCTGTTTACATTGTTACTGTATGTTACTGTAGGTTTACATTGTTACTGTAGGTTTACATTGTTACTGTCTGTTTACATTGTTACTGTATGTTACTGTAGGTTTACATTGTTACTGTAGGTTTACATTGTTACTGTAGGTTTACATTGTTACTGTCTGTTTACATTGTTACTGTAGGTTTACATTGTTACTGTAGGTTTACATTGTTACTGTCTGTTTACATTGTTACTGTATGTTACTGTAGGTTTACATTGTTACTGTAGGTTTACATTGTTACTGTCTGTTTACATTGTTACTGTAGGTTTACATTGTTACTGTAGGTTTACATTGTTACTGTAGGTTTACATTGTTACTGTATGTTACTGTTGGTTTACATTGTTACTGTATGTTACTGTTGGTTTACATTGTTACTGTAGGTTTACATTGTTACTGTAGGTTTACATTGTTACTGTAGGTTTACATTGTTACTGTATGTTACTGTTGGTTTACATTGTTACTGTCTGTTACTGTAGGTTTACATTGTTACTGTAGGTTTACATTGTTACTGTAGGTTACTGTAGGTTTACATTGTTACTGTAGGTTACTGTAGGTTTACATTGTTACTGTATGTTACTGTAGGTTTACATTGTTACTGTAGGTTTACATTGTTCCTGTATGTTACTGTAGGTTTACATTGTTCCTGTATGTTACTGTAGGTTTACATTGTTACTGTATGTTACTGTAGGTTTACATTGTTACTGTAGGTTTACATTGTTACTGTCTGTTACTGTAGGTTTACATTGTTCCTGTATGTTACTGTAGGTTTACATTGTTACTGTCTGTTACTGTAGGTTTACATTGTTACTGTAGGTTTACATTGTTACTGTATGTTACTGTAGGTTTACATTGTTCCTGTATGTTACTGTAGGTTTACATTGTTACTGTATGTTACTGTAGGTTTACATTGTTACTGTAGGTTTACATTGTTACTTTATGTTACTGTAGGTTTACATTGTTACTGTATGTTACTGTAGGTTTACATTGTTCCTGTATGTTACTGTAGGTTTACATTGTTACTGTATGTTACTGTAGGTTTACATTGTTACTGTAGGTTTACATTGTTACTGTCTGTTACTGTAGGTTTACATTGTTACTGTATGTTACTGTAGGTTTACATTGTTACTGTATGTTACTGTAGGTTTACATTGTTACTGTATGTTACTGTAGGTTTACATTGTTACTGTATGTTACTGTAGGTTTACATTGTTACTGTAGGTTTACATTGTTACTGTCTGTTACTGTAGGTTTACATTGTTCCTGTATGTTACTGTAGGTTTACATTGTTACTGTAGGTTACTGTAGGTTTACATTGTTACTGTATGTTACTGTAGGTTTACATTGTTACTGTAGGTTTACATTGTTCCTGTATGTTACTGTAGGTTTACATTGTTACTGTAGGTTTACATTGTTACTGTAGGTTTACATTGTTCCTGTATGTTACTGTAGGTTTACATTGTTACTGTATGTTACTGTAGGTTTACATTGTTCCTGTATGTTACTGTAGGTTTACATTGTTCCTGTATGTTACTGTAGGTTTACATTGTTACTGTAGGTTTACATTGTTACTGTATGTTACTGTATGTTTACATTGTTACTGTCTGCTGTTTGATATGTATTGAGTCATGTTGAAATATAAAACAAACATTTTGGCATTTGTTTTCCTTTCTTGTTTTGAGTAAAACACAAACAACATCCAGTTTAACAACAACATCTTAGTCTTTACGCTGAAATAGGTTCAGTAGTGTTTTGAATGTGTCACAATGGTGTGATCTCGGTTGTCACTAAATTAGATGAGTTAGATATGTGTGATCTCACTAAATTAGATGAGTTAGATATGTGTGATCTCACTAAATTAGATGAGTTAGATGTTATGTGTGATCTCACTAAATTAGATATATATATCTATATATATATATATATATAATATATATATATATATATATAATTAGATATATACAGAGTTTCATTTTGAACAGGGAGTACATTATTTCGATTGCAGTGTTTCATTTTGCAAGATATCTGTGGGGGTTTATGGGAAATTGGATAACTGTCTTTCTGTTTAGAGTTTTTTTTGAGAACCTGAGATGTAGCGTCAGAAAACGTGTGTTATTAAACACACATTTGGGGGGAGGAACTGTAGTACCTGAAATTAGCAGATGTCATGTGCATTTTGCTATGAAAAGCTCATTGTTTACGTTTGCTTTCTATAGTCACCATTCTATACAAACCTATTGAGGAAGTTACACTCGTGTGGCTACATGCATCACTACAACTACCCCAGTTCCTTCATCTAGTTGGCTAACGACCGTTAGAAGCTGTTTACAGAAACAAGCCCAACTCTACAGGGAAATCCCACTTGAACATTCATCTTCAAAAGATTATCTTATGCTGTTCGGTCCTCTGTGTGTGTGTGTGTGTGTGTGTGTGTGTGTGTGTGTGTGTGAGAGAGAGAGAGAGTGTGCGTGCGTGCGTGCGTGTGTGTGTGTGTGTGTGTGTGTGTGTGTGTGTGTGTGTGTGTGTGTGTGTGTGTGTGAGAGAGAGTGTGTGCGTGCGTGCGTGCGTGCGTGTGTGTGTGTGTGTGTGTGTGTGTGTGTGTGTGTGTGTGTGTGTGTGTGTGTGTGTGTGTGTGTGTGTGTGTGTGTGTGTGTGTGTGTGTGTGTGTGTTTTTTGAAGTGTGTGTGTGTGTGTGTGTGTGTGTGTGTGTGTGTGTGTGTGTGTGTGTGTGTGTGTTTGCGTGTGTGTGTGTGTGTGTGTGTGTGTGTGTGTGTGTGTGTGTGTGTGTGTGTGTGTGTGTGTGTGTGTGTGTGTGTTGTGTGTGTGTGTGTTTTGTGTTTTGAAGTGTGTCCTTCTTTTTATCTCAGTTCTTTTCATTCTGATGTTTTCCGTGTGATGTCTTACTGATAGATCATTTCTTAAAATGGTCCCTGTTCACCAACAGTCCCTGTTCACCAACAGTCCCTGTTCACCAATGACGGCCCAGCACAACTCCAACACCGTCATTAAGTCTAGGCCAGTTAACCCACTGTTCCTAGACCAGTTAACCCACTGTTCCTAGACCAGTTAACCCACTGTTCCTAGACCAGTTAACCCACTGTTCCTAGACCAGTTAACCCACTGTTCCTAGACCAGTTAACCCACTGTTCCTAGACCAGTTAACCCACTGTTCCTAGACCAGTTAACCCACTGTTCCTAGACCAGTTAACCCACTGTTCCTAGACCAGTTAACCCACTGTTCCTAGACCAGCTAACCCACTGTTCCTAGACCAGCTAACCCACTGTTCCTAGACCAGTTAACCCACTGTTCCTAGACCAGTTAACCCACTGTTCCTAGACCAGTTAACCCACTGTTCCTAGACCAGTTAACCCACTGTTCCTAGACCAGCTAACCCACTGCTCCTACACCAGTTAACCCACTGTTCCTAGACCAGTTAACCCACTGTTCCTAGACCAGTTAACCCACTGTTCCTAGACCAGTTAACCCGCTGTTCCTAGACCAGTTAACCCACTGTTCCTAGACCAGTTAACCGACTGTTCCTAGACCAGTTAACCCACTGTTCCCTAGACCAGTTAACCGACTGTTCCTAGACCAGTTAACCCACTGTTCCTAGACCAGTTAACCCACTGTTCCTAGACCAGTTAACCCACTGTTCCTAGACCAGTTAACCCACTGTTCCTAGACCAGTTAACCCACTGTTCCTAGACCAGTTAACCCACTGTTCCTAGACCAGTTAACCCACTGTTCCTAGACCAGTTAACCCACTGTTCCTAGACCAGTTAACCCACTGTTCCTAGACCAGTTAACCCACTGTTCCTAGACCAGTTAACCCACTGTTCCTAGACCAGTTAACCCACTGTTCCTAGACCAGTTAACCCACTGTTCCTAGACCAGTTAACCCACTGTTCCTAGACCAGTTAACCCACTGTTCCTAGACCAGCAACCCACTGTTCCTAGACCAGCTAACCCACTGTTCCTAGACCAGTTAACCCACTGTTCCTAGACCAGTTAACCCACTGTTCCTAGACCAGTTAACCCACTGTTCCTAGACCAGTTAACCCACTGTTCCTAGACCAGCTAACCCACTGCTCCTACACCAGTTAACCCACTGTTCCTAGACCAGTTAACCCACTGTTCCTAGACCAGTTAACCCACTGTTCCTAGACCAGTTAACCCGCTGTTCCTAGACCAGTTAACCCACTGTTCCTAGACCAGTTAACCGACTGTTCCTAGACCAGTTAACCCACTGTTCCTAGACCAGTTAACCCACTGTTCCTAGACCAGTTAACCCACTGTTCCTAGACCAGTTAACCCACTGTTCCTAGACCAGTTAACCCACTGTTCCTAGACCAGTTAACCCACTGTTCCTAGACCAGTTAACCCACTGTTCCTAGACCAGTTAACCCACTGTTCCTAGACCAGTTAACCCACTGTTCCTAGGCCAGTTAACCCACTGTTCCTAGACCAGTTAACCCACTGTTCCTAGACCAGTTAACCCACTGTTCCTAGACCAGTTAACCCACTGTTCCTAGACCAGCTAACCCGCTGTTCCTAGACCAGTTAACCCACTGTTCCTAGACCAGTTAACCCACTGTTCCTAGACCAGTTAACCCACTGTTCCTAGACCAGTTAACCCACTGTTCCTAGGCCAGTTAACCCACTGTTCCTAGACCAGTTAACCCACTGTTCCTAGACCAGTTAACCCACTGTTCCTAGACCAGTTAACCCACTGTTCCTAGACCGTCATTGAAAATAAGAATTTGTTCTTAACTGACTTGCCTAGTTAAATAAAATAAGAATTTTAAACCTGCATTTTTGCACTTTTTGGCCAATTGGGACCCAAGCGTCCCCTATACATTAAGATGTTAATTAACAGCTTCTACCCCTACGCAATAAGACTGATGAACAATGAATCAATTGGTCACCCGGACAGTTTACATTAACCCCCCCCCCCTTTTGTTTTTACACTGCTGCTCACTGTTTAGTAGCTATAGTCACTTTACCCCCATGTATACATTACCTCAACTAACCTGTACCCTGCACCGGTACCCCCTGTATATCTATGCATAGTCACTTTACCCCCATGTATACATTACCTCAACTAACCTGTACCCTGCACCGGTACCCCCTGTATATCTATGCATAGTCACCAAACCCCTACCTACATGTATACATTACCTCAACTAACCTGTACCCCTGCACCGGTACCCCCTGTATATCTATGCATAGTCACTTTACCCCCATGTATACATTACCTCAACTAACCTGTACCCCACACCGGTACCCCCTGTATATCTATGCATAGTCACTTTACCCCTACCTACATGTATACATTACCTCAACTAACTGTATATAGCCTCGTTATTGTTAGTTTCTTGAGTTACTATTGATTACATTTTTGTACTTTAGTTTATTTAGTAAATATTTTCTTTAACTCTATTTCTTAAACTGCATTGTCGGTTAATAGCTTGTAAGTAACCATTTCACAGTAAGGACTACACATGTATTAGGCGCATGTGACAAATATATATATATTTTTTTTATTCAAACATTTGATTTGACATTTTAGTAAAAATTGAAGACCTCCCAACTTATTAAACACATCGTTTGGAATGAAATATCAAATTGATTCTGTATTGATTCCAAATGTCTTTTCAACCAATTGATCTTGTTATTTATCTCAACAACATCCAACACTTACAGACCTGCTGCAGATCTTTTGTTTGAGAGGACTGACATTTTTAGTTTGCGCGTCAAGAAAGGTCTTGATGATCTCAAGTAGAGGGAATTAAACAAAGAAAGATAATGAGTACACAAAGCGAGACAGTCCCAGAAGCACTCTGCTAAATATAGAAATATCCCTTATTAAATATATTCCTTGTTTTCTTAATTTTTTGGAGAGAAATTCATATTTTCTCTGGGTAAGTGTTTTTCTTTTCGATCGATGTATTCCTACATAAGTCCTTTACGGGAATATTTATATTTCTTTATCATCAGAGTCATATAAACCTGAATTTTTTTCTAATTTTGAAATGTTAAGTTTTGAATCCAGATGTAATAGAGAATGCAGTGGTAGAATTAAGGACAGTAGTATCATGAGCCAGTTGGGAAATGTAATTTTCTCTGTTAAAATAAATAAATAAATAATAAATCATAAATAAATCATGCAGATTTGAAATATTCATTCCACTGTCAAAATGAATAAAAAACAGCGAAATTTGGCATCTCTGTCGTACACTTCTATCTGGATTGTATTAAGATTTAATATCACGTAACTATTTTTATCTTTGTAAAACATGCAAACCAAAACAACAAAAAAGTTTAAGAGACCGAAAGAGAGATTAATATTCAATTCTATCAAAGGCTTTACAGAAGTCCAAAATATAAAACAACATCTGGGTCAATTGATGTGGTTTGATTCCAAAATTTCAAGTCACTTTCATGCAAATTAGTTTTCCTGAAGAAGTACAAAAATAAGGCTTTCCTTTTTGTAAGATCTCTCAAACCCCGAGCATTCAGGCTAACAATATTGAGTGAGTTGAAAACAAACTCCTGCATTAAAAAAAGAAAGAGACATAAACTAGACAACAGATGTATTAATGTGAACAACAACACAAACAGTGAAACTTGAGAGGGTTTGTCATGGACATTTTTACACAGGGACACCCAAAGTCAATCTTTAAATGATTTATTATTTAATATCAGCGCGTTGGAGAGGTTTCAGCCAGGGTAGCCTAGTGGTTAGGCACGGTAGCCTAGTGGTTAGAGTGTTGGACTAGCAACCGGAAGGTTGCAAGTTCAAATCCCCGAGCTGACAAGGTACAAATCTGTCGTTCTGCCCCTGAACAGGCAGTTAACCCACTGTTCCTAGGCCGTCATTGAAAATAAGAATTTGTTCTTAACTGACTTGCCTAGTTAAATAAAGGTAAAAAAAAAAAAAAAATGTATACATGTCGATCAGGAGCTCTACCGGGGCAGTCCCGTTAGTTCTCAAATATAAACAGACTGATTTAGCTGATTTAGCTGATTTAGCTTATTCATTATCTATCATTCATGTGACAAATACAATACAGGTTCAAGCATGTGACAGACCAATAACGAGACTTCTTCTCTCCAAGCGGAGACCTTGAAACTGAGATATCGTTCTCAAAACATGGGTCTGGGCGTCCTGTCAAATTGGAAATACTACAGTGAAGATTTCTCCCAAGCACGTTCAGTCAGTCACTTGCATGAAATTGGTTATTAGAAAATAACAAAACACTTCCAGCACAGGTTACTCTGACGGAAAACGACTCTCAGCTGAGGTAGCGGTGCCTAACAGTATAACAAATAAATGTTGTTGTTTTTTTGGTTGGCAAGTGTTCATAAATTGTAGTTCGAATGGTAGATTTACTCTTGGCAGTACTCACAGTTCAAGTGTGGTTCATGTCATCAGAGTTAACCGGTAATCTTTCTTCCTTCAATGAACGCGTGGCCTTTCCCTCTTGTCATGTGTTCTGTAGGAGGGGCCATAGTTTCTACCTCATGCCTTCTAAAATGGACACAAATCCATGAATTATACATGGCTGTGGCTGTACTCCCAGGTATTCTGCGCTGTTAGGGGTCATAATACAGACGGGAGTGGCTGAGGAGGGAGAATATTTATTTAAACTGTTAACCCCTGGGGGGTCAATAAATCACATAATTTCTTCATCAGGCCTGGGTGACCTCGTTTTAATACCCCACATCACATTAATAAATGATTCAAAACAAGATGCTTGTCTCAAAGGGCAAACTATTCTCAATATAGTAGACTACTGTTGACCAGGGTAGTGGACTACTGTTGACCAGGGTAGTAGACTACTGTTGACCAGGGTAGTGGACTACTGTTGAACAGGGTAGTGGACTACTGTTGACCAGGGTAGTGGACTACTGTTGACCAGGGTCGATAGGGTAGTGGACTACTGTTGACCAGGGTAGTGGACTACATTCCTGACGGCAGGAATGTCCACCAGAGCTGTTGTCATTTAGTTGAATATTAATTTCTCTACCATAAGCCACGTCCAACATAGTTTTAGAGAACTTGGCAGTACGTCCAACCTCCCTCACAACTGCAGACCACATGTAACCATGCCAGCCCAGGACCTCCACATCCTGCTTCTTCACCTGCTGGATCGTCTGAGACCAGCCACCTGGACAGTTGATGAAACTGTGGGTTTGCGCAACCGAAGAATCCCTGTACAAACTGTCAGAAACCATCTCAGAGAAACTCATATGTGTGTTCGTAATCCTCGCCAGGGTCTTGACCTGACAGCAGTTCTGGTCTTATTATGCGATGGCCACTGGCATGCTGGAGAAGTGTGCTCTTCATGGATGAATCCTGGTTACAACTGTACCGGGCAGATGGCAGACAGTGTGTATGGCGTCTTGTGGACGAGCACCATTGCATTTTATCGATGGCAATGTGAATGCACAGAGATACCTTGACGAGATCCTGAGGCCCATTGTCCTGCCATTCATCCGCTGCCATCACCTCCTGTTTCAGCATGATAATGCACGGCCCCATGCCGCGAGGATATGTACACAATTCCTGAAAATGTCCCAGTCCAGACATGTCACCCATTTGAGCATGTTTGGGATGCTCTGGATCGACGAGTACCAGTTCCCGCCAATATCCATCAACTTCACAGCCATTGAATAGGAGTGGGACCAACATTCTACAGGCCACAATCAACAGCCTGATCAACTCTATGTGAAGGAGATGTGTGTCTCGCTGCATGAGGCAAGTGGTCACACCAGATACTGACTGGTTTTCTGATCCACGACCCTACCTTTTTTTTTTTAATAAGGTGTCTGTGACCAACAGATGCATATTTTGTATTCCCAGTCATGTGAAATCGATAGATTAGGACCTAATGAATTGATTTCAATTGATTGATTTCCTCATATGAACTGTAACTCAGTAAAATCTTTGAAATTGTTGCATGTTGCGTTTATATTTTTTGTTCAGTAAGTTTTGGTTGCCAAGGTGGTAATGGTGTATGTGAGTTGTGAGTTAAGATAAGTGTGTGTGTGTGTGTGTGTGTGTGTGTGTGTGTGTGTGTGTTGCCTGTCAAGAGGCATGAAAGCAGAACTCACTAAGATAACAACAAAACACAATGTAGGTTCTAAAGGAGAGAAAAACACCATCTCCATGTGGGATCTATAGGAGAGAAAAACACCATCTCCATTTAGGATCTATAGGAGAGAAAAACACCATCTCCATTTAGGATCTATAGGAGAGAAAAACACCATCTCCATGTGGGATCTGAAGGAGAGAAAAACACCATCTCCATGTGGGATCTATAGGAGAGAAAAACACCATCTCCATGTAGGATCTATAGGAGAGAAAAACACCATCTCCATGTGGGATCTATAGGAGAGAAAAACACCATCTCCATGTAGGATCTATAGGAGAGAAAAACACCATCTCCATGTAGGATCTATAGGAGAGAAAAACACCATCTCCATGTAGGATCTATAGGAGAGAAAAACACCATCTCCATGTGGGATCTATAGGAGAGAAAAACACCATCTCCATGTAGGATCTATAGGAGAGAAAAACACCATCTCCATGTAGGATCTATAGGAGAGAAAAACACCATCTCCATGTAGGATCTATAGGAGAGAAAAACACCATCTCCATGTGGGATCTATAGGAGAGAAAAACACCATCTCCATGTAGGATCTATAGGAGAGAAAAACACCATCTCCATGTAGGATCTATAGGAGAGAAAAACACCATCTCCATTTAGGATCTATAGGAGAGAAAAACACCATCTCCATGTGGGATCTATAGGAGAGAAAAACACAATCTCAAATCAAATCAAATCAAATCAAATCAAATTTTATTTGTCACATACACATGGTTAGCAGATGTTAAATGCGAGTGTAGCGAAATGCTTGTGCTTCTAGTTCCGACAATGCAGTGATAACCAACAAGTAATCTAACTAACAATTCCAAAACTACTGTCTTATACACAGTGTAAGGGGATAAGGAATATGTACATAAGGATATATGAATGAGTGATGGTACAGAGCAGCATACAGTAGATGGTATCGAGTACAGTATATACATATGAGATGAGTGTGTAGACAAAGTAAACAAAGTGGCATAGTTAAAGTGGCTAGTGATACATGTGTTACATAAGGATGCAGTCGATGATGTAGAGTACAGTATATACATATGCATATGAGATGAATAATGTAGGGTAAGTAACATTATATAAGGTAGCATTGTTTAAAGTGGCTAGTGATATATATTACATAATTCCCATCAATTCCCATTATTAAAATGGCTGGAGTTGGGTCAGTGTCAATGACAGTGTGTTGGCAGCAGCCACTCACTGTTAGTGGTGGCTGTTTAACAGTCTGATGGCCTTGAGATAGAAGCTGTTTTTCAGTCTCTCGGTCCCAGCTTTGATGCACCTGTACTGACCTCGCCTTCTGGATGATAGCGGGGTGAACAGGCAGTGGTTCGGTGGTTGATGTCCTTGATGATCTTTATGGCCTTCCTGTAACAACGGGTGGTGTAGGTGTCCTGGAGGGCAGGTAGTTTGCCCCGGTGATGCGTTGTGCAGTCCTCACTACCCTCTGGAGAGCCTTACGGTTGAGGGCGGAGCAGTTGCCGTACCAGGCGGTGATACAGCCCGCCAGGATGCTCTCGATTGTGCATCTGTAGAAGTTTGTGAGTGCTTTTGGTGACAAGCCGAATTTCTTCAGCCTCCTGAGGTTGAATAGGCGCTGCTGCGCCTTCTTCACGACGCTGTCAGTGTGAGTGGACCAATTCAGTTTGTCTGTGATGTGTATGCCGAGGAACTTAAAACTAGCTACCCTCTCCACTACTGTTCCATCGATGTGGATAGGGGGTGTTCCCTCTGCTGTTTCCTGAAGTCCACAATCATCTCCTTAGTTTTGTTGACGTTGAGTGTGAGGTTATTTTCCTGACACCACACTCCGAGGGCCCTCACCTCCTCCCTGTAGGCCGTCTCGTCGTTGTTGGTAATCAAGCCTACCACTTTTGTGTCGTCCGCAAACTTGATGATT
The DNA here is from genome assembly GCF_023373465.1 of Oncorhynchus keta. Classification (NCBI taxonomy): domain Eukaryota; kingdom Metazoa; phylum Chordata; class Actinopteri; order Salmoniformes; family Salmonidae; genus Oncorhynchus; species Oncorhynchus keta. The sequence continues at coordinate 29,939,667 of NC_068423.1, forward strand.
GAGTTGGAGGCGTGCGTGGCCACGCAGTCGTGGGTGAACAGGGAGTACAGGAGAGGGCTCAAACGCACCCTTGTGGGGCCCCCGTGTTGAGGATCAGCGGGGAGGAGATGTTGTTGCCTACCCTCACCACCTGGGGGATCCGTCAGGAAGTCCAGTACCCAGTTGCACAGGGCGGGGTCGAGACCCAGGGTCTCGAGCTTGATGACGAGCTTGGAGGGTACTATGGTGTTGAATGCCGAGCTGTAGTCGAAACAGCATTCTCACATAGGTATTCCTCTTGTCCAGGTGGGTTAGGGCAGTGTGCAGTGTGGTTGAGATTGCATCGTCTGTGGACCTATTTGGGCGGTAAGCAAATTGGAGTGGGTCTAGGGTGTCAGGTAGGGTGGAGGTGATATGGTCCTTGACTAGTCTCTCAAAGCACTTCATGATGACGGAAGTGAGTGCTACGGGGCGGTAGTCGTTTAGCTCAGTTACCATTTAGGATCTATAGGAGAGAAAAACACCATCTCCATGTAGGATCTATAGGAGAGAAAAACACCATCTCCATGTAGGATCTATAGGAGAGAAAAACACCATCTCCATGTAGGATCTATAGGAGAGAAAACACCATCTCCATTTAGGATCTATAGGAGAGAAAAACACCATCTCCATGTGGGATCTATAGGAGAGAAAAACACCATCTCCATGTAGGATCTATAGGAGAGAAAAACACCATCTCCATGTGGGATCTATAGGAGAGAAAAACACCATCTCCATGTGGGATCTATAGGAGAGAAAAACACCATCTCCATTTAGGATCTATAGGAGAGAAAAACACCATCTCCATGTGGGATCTATAGGAGAGAAAAACACCATCTCCATGTAGGATCTATAGGAGAGAAAAACACCATCTCCATGTAGGATCTAAAGGAGAGAAAAACACCATCTCCATGTAGGATCTATAGGAGAGAAAAACACCATCTCCATTTAGGATCTATAGGAGAGAAAAACACCATCTCCATGTGGGATCTATAGGAGAGAAAAACACCATCTCCATGTAGGATCTATAGGAGAGAAAAACACCATCTCCATGTAGGATCTATAGGAGAGAAAAACACCATCTCCATGTAGGATCTATAGGAGAGAAAAACACCATCTCCATGTAGGATCTATAGGAGAGAAAAACACCATCTCCATGTAGGATCTATAGGAGAGAAAAACACCATCTCCATGTAGGATCTGAAGGAGAGAAAAACACCATCTCCATGTAGGATCTATAGGAGAGAAAAACACCATCTCCATGTAGGATCTATAGGAGAGAAAAACACCATCTCCATGTGGGATCTATAGGAGAGAAAAACACCATCTCCATGTAGGATCTATAGGAGAGAAAAACACCATCTCCATGTAGGATCTATAGGAGAGAAAAACACCATCTCCATGTAGGATCTGAAGGAGAGAAAAACACCATCTCCATGTAGGATCTATAGGAGAGAAAAACACCATCTCCATGTAGGATCTATAGGAGAGAAAAACACCATCTCCATGTAGGATCTATAGGAGAGAAAAACACCATCTCCATGTGGGATCTATAGGAGAGAAAAACACCATCTCCATGTGGATCTATAGGAGAGAAAACACCATCTCCATTTAGGATCTATAGGAGAGAAAAACACCATCTCCATGTAGGATCTATAGGAGAGAAAAACACCATCTCCATGTAGGATCTACAGAGAAAAACACCATCTCCATGTAGGATCTATAGGAGAGAAAAACACCATCTCCATTTAGGATCTATAGGAGAGAAAAACACCATCTCCATGTAGGATCTATAGGAGAGAAAAACACCATCTCCATTTAGGATCTATAGGAGAGAAAAACACCATCTCCATGTAGGATCTATAGGAGAGAAAAACACCATCTCCATGTGGGATCTATAGGAGAGAAAAACACCATCTCCATGTAGGATCTATAGGAGAGAAAAACACCATCTCCATTTAGGATCTAAAGGAGAGAAAAACACCATCTCCATGTGGGATCTATAGGAGAGAAAAACACCATCTCCATTTAGGATCTGAAGGAGAGAAAAACACCATCTCCATGTGGGATCTATAGGAGAGAAAAACACCATCTCCATGTGGGATCTGAAGGAGAGAAAAACACCATCTCCATGTGGGATCTATAGGAGAGAAAAACACCATCTCCATGTAGGATCTATAGGAGAGAAAAACACCATCTCCATGTAGGATCTATAGGAGAGAAAAACACCATCTCCATGTGGGATCTATAGGAGAGAAAAACACCATCTCCATGTAGGATCTATAGGAGAGAAAAACACCATCTCCATGTGGGATCTATAGGAGAGAAAAACACCATCTCCATGTAGGATCTATAGGAGAGAAAAACACCATCTCCATTTAGGATCTATAGGAGAGAAAAACACCATCTCCATGTGGGATCTATAGGAGAGAAAAACACCATCTCCATGTGGGATCTATAGGAGAGAAAAACACCATCTCCATGTGGGATCTATAGGAGAGAAAAACACCATCTCCATGTAGGATCTATAGGAGAGAAAAACACCATCTCCATGTAGGATCTATAGGAGAGAAAAACACCATCTCCATGTAGGATCTATAGGAGAGAAAAACACCATCTCCATGTAGGATCTATAGGAGAGAAAAACACCATCTCCATGTAGGATCTATAGGAGAGAAAAACACCATCTCCATGTAGGATCTATAGGAGAGAAAAACACCATCTCCATTTAGGATCTATAGGAGAGAAAAACACCATCTCCATGTAGGATCTATAGGAGAGAAAAACACCATCTCCATTTAGGATCTATAGGAGAGAAAAACACCATCTCCATGTGGGATCTATAGGAGAGAAAAACACCATCTCCATTTAGGATCTATAGGAGAGAAAAACACCATCTCCATGTGGGATCTATAGGAGAGAAAAACAGGAGACAACGTCATAAAAGCTTGATGTAAGAGCGACTGTAGGGGATGAACGTGTTCCCTACCTAAGCTTATACTGAATTAAAGTTTGATAGTATCACACTGTTTGAAGGGAGAGAGAATACAGCAGCCATTTTTAGTTCCAATCAACTAACATGTAACATAGAGACACACATTACTGTCCAATCAACTAACATGTAACACAGAGACACACATTACTGTCCAATCAACTAACATGTAACACAGAGACACACATTACTGTCCAATCAACTAACATGTAACATAGAGACACATTACTGTCCAATCAACTAACATGTAACATAGAGACAGATTACTGTCCAATCAACTAACATGTAACATAGAGACACACATTACTGTCCAATCAACTAACATGTAACACAGAGACATATTACTGTCCAATCAACTAACATGTAACATAGAGACACACATTACTGTCCAATCAACTAACATGTAACATAGAGACACACATTACTGTCCAATCAACTAACATGTAACACAGAGACACACATTACTGTCCAATCAACTAACATGTAACACAGAGACACACATTACTGTCCAATCAACTAACATGTAACATAGAGACACACATTACTGTCCAATCAACTAACATGTAACATAGAGACACACATTACTGTCCAATCAACTAACATGTAACATAGAGACACACATTACTGTCCAATCAACTAACATGTAACATAGAGACACACATTACTGTCCAATCAACTAACATGTAACACAGAGACACACATTACTGTCCAATCAACTAACATGTAACACAGAGACACACATTACTGTCCAATCAACTAACATGTAACATAGAGACATATTACTGTCCAATCAACTAACATGTAACATAGAGACATATTACTGTCCAATCAACTAACATGTAACATAGAGACACATATTACTGTCCAATCAACTAACATGTAACACAGAGACATATTACTGTCCAATCAACTAACATGTAACACAGAGACATATTACTGTCCAATCAACTAACATGTAACATAGAGACACACATTACTGTCCAATCAACTAACATGTAACATAGAGACACATATTACTGTCCAATCAACTAACATGTAACATAGAGACACACATTACTGTCCAATCAACTAACATGTAACATAGAGACATATTACTGTCCAATCAACTAACATGTAACATAGAGACATATTACTGTCCAATCAACTAACATGTAACATAGAGACAGACATTACTGTCCAATCAACTAACATGTAACATAGAGACACATATTACTGTCCAATCAACTAACATGTAACATAGAGACATATTACTGTCCAATCAACTAACATGTAACATAGAGACATATTACTGTCCAATCAACTAACATGTAACATAGAGACAGACATTACTGTCCAATCAACTAACATGTAACATAGAGACACATATTACTGTCCAATCAACTAACATGTAACACAGAGACATATTACTGTCCAATCAACTAACATGTAACACAGAGACACATATTACTGTCCAATCAACTAACATGTAACACAGAGACACATATTACTGTCCAATCAACTAACATGTAACACAGAGACACATATTACTGTCCAATCAACTAACATGTAACATAGAGACAGACATTACTGTCCAATCAACTAACATGTAACATAGAGACACATATTACTGTCCAATCAACTAACATATAACATAGAGACATATTACTGTCCAATCAACTAACATGTAACACAGAGACACACATTACTGTCCAATCAACTAACATGTAACACAGAGACATATTACTGTCCAATCAACTAACATGTAACATAGAGACATATTACTGTCCAATCAACTAACATGTAACACAGAGACACACATTACTGTCCAATCAACTAACATGTAACACAGAGACATATTACTGTCCAATCAACTAACATGTAACATAGAGACACATTTACTGTCCAATCAACTAACATGTAACATAGAGACACACATTACTGTCCAATCAACTAACATGTAACACAGAGACACACATTACTGTCCAATCAACTAACATGTAACATAGAGACAGACATTACTGTCCAATCAACTAACATGTAACATAGAGACACACATTACTGTCCAATCAACTAACATGTAACACAGAGACACACATTACTGTCCAATCAACTAACATGTAACATAGAGACACATATTACTGTCCAATCAACTAACATGTAACATAGAGACACACATTACTGTCCAATCAACTAACATGTAACACAGAGACACACATTACTGTCCAATCAACTAACATGTAACACAGAGACACACATTACTGTCCAATCAACTAACATGTAACATAGAGACATATTACTGTCCAATCAACTAACATGTAACATAGAGACATATTACTGTCCAATCAACTAACATGTAACATAGAGACACATATTACTGTCCAATCAACTAACATGTAACATAGAGACATATTACTGTCCAATCAACTAACATGTAACACAGAGACATATTACTGTCCAATCAACTAACATGTAACATAGAGACACACATTACTGTCCAATCAACTAACATGTAACATAGAGACACATATTACTGTCCAATCAACTAACATGTAACATAGAGACACACATTACTGTCCAATCAACTAACATGTAACATAGAGACATATTACTGTCCAATCAACTAACATGTAACATAGAGACATATTACTGTCCAATCAACTAACATGTAACATAGAGACAGACATTACTGTCCAATCAACTAACATGTAACATAGAGACACATATTACTGTCCAATCAACTAACATGTAACATAGAGACATATTACTGTCCAATCAACTAACATGTAACATAGAGACATATTACTGTCCAATCAACTAACATGTAACATAGAGACAGACATTACTGTCCAATCAACTAACATGTAACATAGAGACACATATTACTGTCCAATCAACTAACATGTAACACAGAGACATATTACTGTCCAATCAACTAACATGTAACACAGAGACACATATTACTGTCCAATCAACTAACATGTAACACAGAGACACATATTACTGTCCAATCAACTAACATGTAACACAGAGACACATATTACTGTCCAATCAACTAACATGTAACATAGAGACAGACATTACTGTCCAATCAACTAACATGTAACATAGAGACACATATTACTGTCCAATCAACTAACATGTAACATAGAGACACACATTACTGTCCAATCAACTAACATGTAACATAGAGACACACATTACTGTCCAATCAACTAACATGTAACATAGAGACACACATTACTGTCCAATCAACTAACATGTAACACAGAGACATATTACTGTCCAATCAACTAACATGTAACATAGAGACACACATTACTGTCCAATCAACTAACATGTAACATAGAGACACACATTACTGTCCAATCAACTAACATGTAACACAGAGACACACATTACTGTCCAATCAACTAACATGTAACATAGAGACACATATTACTGTCCAATCAACTAACATGTAACATAGAGACACACATTACTGTCCAATCAACTAACATGTAACACAGAGACACACATTACTGTCCAATCAACTAACATGTAACACAGAGACATATTACTGTCCAATCAACTAACATGTAACATAGAGACACACATTACTGTCCAATCAACTAACATGTAACATAGAGACACATATTACTGTCCAATCAACTAACATGTAACATAGAGACACATTACTGTCCAATCAACTAACATGTAACACAGAGACACATTACTGTCCAATCAACTAACATGTAACATAGAGACATATTACTGTCCAACATAACATGTAACATAGACACACATTACTGTCCAATCAACTAACATGTAACACAGAGACACATATTACTGTCCAATCAACTAACATGTAACATAGAGACATATATTACTGTCCAATCAACTAACATGTAACACAGAGACACATATTACTGTCCAATCAACTAACATGTAACATAGAGACATATTACTGTCCAATCAACTAACATGTAACATAGAGACATATTACTGTCCAATCAACTAACATGTAACACAGAGACACATATTACTGTCCAATCAACTAACATGTAACATAGAGACATATATTACTGTCCAATCAACTAACATGTAACACAGAGACACATATTACTGTCCAATCAACTAACATGTAACATAGAGACATATTACTGTCCAATCAACTAACATGTAACACAGAGACACATATTACTGTCCAATCAACTAACATGTAACATAGAGACATATATTACTGTCCAATCAACTAACATGTAACACAGAGACACATATTACTGTCCAATCAACTAACATGTAACATAGAGACATATTACTGTCCAATCAACTAACATGTAACATAGAGACACACATTACTGTCCAATCAACTAACATGTAACATAGAGACACATATTACTGTCCAATCAACTAACATGTAACATAGAGACACATATTACTGTCCAATCAACTAACATGTAACATAGAGACACACATTACTGTCCAATCAACTAACATGTAACACAGAGACACACATTACTGTCCAATCAACTAACATGTAACATAGAGACACACATTACTGTCCAATCAACTAACATGTAACACAGAGACACATATTACTGTCCAATCAACTAACATGTAACACAGAGACACACATTACTGTCCAATCAACTAACATGTAACATAGAGACACACATTACTGTCCAATCAACTAACATGTAACATAGAGACACACATTACTGTCCAATCAACTAACATGTAACATAGAGACATATATTACTGTCCAATCAACTAACATGTAACACAGAGACACACATTACTGTCCAATCAACTAACATGTAACATAGAGACACATATTACTGTCCAATCAACTAACATGTAACATAGAGACACACATTACTGTCCAATCAACTAACATGTAACATAGAGACACACATTACTGTCCAATCAACTAACATGTAACATAGAGACACATATTACTGTCCAATCAACTAACATGTAACACAGAGACACATATTACTGTCCAATCAACTAACATGTAACACAGAGACACATATTACTGTCCAATCAACTAACATGTAACACAGAGACACACATTACTGTCCAATCAACTAACATGTAACACAGAGACACACATTACTGTCCAATCAACTAACATGTAACATAGAGACACACATTACTGTCCAATCAACTAACATGTAACACAGAGACACATATTACTGTCCAATCAACTAACATGTAACATAGAGACACACATTACTGTCCAATCAACTAACATGTAACATAGAGACACATTACTGTCCAATCAACTAACATGTAACATAGAGACACATATTACTGTCCAATCAACTAACATGTAACACAGAGACACACATTACTGTCCAATCAACTAACATGTAACATAGAGACACACATTAATGTCCAATCAACTAACATGTAACACAGAGACACATATTACTGTCCAATCAACTAACATGTAACATAGAGACACACATTACTGTCCAATCAACTAACATGTAACATAGAGACACACATTACTGTCCAATCAACTAACATGTAACATAGAGACACACATTAATGTCCAATCAACTAACATGTAACACAGAGACACATATTACTGTCCAATCAACTAACATGTAACATAGAGACACACATTACTGTCCAATCAACTAACATGTAACATAGAGACACACATTACTGTCCAATCAACTAACATGTAACATAGAGACATATTACTGTCCAATCAACTAACATGTAACACAGAGACATATTACTGTCCAATCAACTAACATGTAACATAGAGACATATTACTGTCCAATCAACTAACATGTAACATAGAGACACATATTACTGTCCAATCAACTAACATGTAACATAGAGACATATTACTGTCCAATCAACTAACATGTAACACAGAGACACATATTACTGTCCAATCAACTAACATGTAACATAGAGACATATTACTGTCCAATCAACTAACATGTAACATAGAGACATATTACTGTCCAATCAACTAACATGTAACATAGAGACACATATTACTGTCCAATCAACTAACATGTAACATAGAGACAGACATTACTGTCCAATCAACTAACATGTAACATAGAGACATATTACTGTCCAATCAACTAACATGTAACATAGAGACACACATTACTGTCCAATCAACTAACATGTAACATAGAGACATATTACTGTCCAATCAACTAACATGTAACACAGAGACACACATTACTGTCCAATCAACTAACTACATGTAACATAGAGACATATTACTGTCCAATCAACTAACATGTAACATAGAGACATATATTACTGTCCAATCAACTAACATGTAACATAGAGACACATTACTGTCCAATCAACTAACATGTAACATAGAGACACACATTACTGTCCAATCAACTAACATGTAACACAGAGACACACATTACTGTCCAATCAACTAACATGTAACACAGAGACACACATTACTGTCCAATCAACTAACATGTAACATAGAGACACATATTACTGTCCAATCAACTAACATGTAACATAGAGACACATATTACTGTCCAATCAACTAACATGTAACATAGAGACATATTACTGTCCAATCAACTAACATGTAACATAGAGACACACATTACTGTCCAATCAACTAACATGTAACATAGAGACACACATTACTGTCCAATCAACTAACATGTAACATAGAGACACATATTACTGTCCAATCAACTAACATGTAACACAGAGACACATATTACTGTCCAATCAACTAACATGTAACACAGAGACACATATTACTGTCCAATCAACTAACATGTAACACAGAGACACACATTACTGTCCAATCAACTAACATGTAACACAGAGACACACATTACTGTCCAATCAACTAACATGTAACATAGAGACACACATTACTGTCCAATCAACTAACATGTAACACAGAGACACATATTACTGTCCAATCAACTAACATGTAACATAGAGACATATTACTGTCCAATCAACTAACATGTAACATAGAGACACACATTACTGTCCAATCAACTAACATGTAACATAGAGACACACATTACTGTCCAATCAACTAACATGTAACATAGAGACACACATTACTGTCCAATCAACTAACATGTAACATAGAGACATATTACTGTCCAATCAACTAACATGTAACATAGAGACACACATTACTGTCCAATCAACTAACATGTAACATAGAGACACATATTACTGTCCAATCAACTAACATGTAACATAGAGACACATATTACTGTCCAATCAACTAACATGTAACACAGAGACACACATTACTGTCCAATCAACTAACATGTAACATAGAGACATATTACTGTCCAATCAACTAACATGTAACATAGAGACACACATTACTGTCCAATCAACTAACATGTAACATAGAGACACATATTACTGTCCAATCAACTAACATGTAACATAGAGACACATATTACTGTCCAATCAACTAACATGTAACACAGAGACATATTACTGTCCAATCAACTAACATGTAACATAGAGACATATTACTGTCCAATCAACTAACATGTAACATAGAGACACATATTACTGTCCAATCAACTAACATGTAACACAGAGACACATTTACTGTCCAATCAACTAACATGTAACATAGAGACAGACATTACTGTCCAATCAACTAACATGTAACATAGAGACATATTACTGTCCAATCAACTAACATGTAACATAGAGACACATATTACTGTCCAATCAACTAACATGTAACATAGAGACAGACATTACTGTCCAATCAACTAACATGTAACATAGACACATATTACTGTCCAATCAACTAACATGTAACATAGAGACACATATTACTGTCCAATCAACTAACATGTAACATAGAGACACATATTACTGTCCAATCAACTAACATGTAACACAGAGACATATTACTGTCCAATCAACTAACATGTAACATAGAGACACACATTACTGTCCAATCAACTAACATGTAACATAGAGACATATTACTGTCCAATCAACTAACATGTAACACAGAGACATATTACTGTCCAATCAACTAACATGTAACATAGAGACATATTACTGTCCAATCAACTAACATGTAACATAGAGACACATATTACTGTCCAATCAACTAACATGTAACATAGAGACATATTACTGTCCAATCAACTAACATGTAACATAGAGACACACATTACTGTCCAATCAACTAACATGTAACACAGAGACACACATTACTGTCCAATCAACTAACATGTAACATAGAGACACACATTACTGTCCAATCAACTAACATGTAACATAGAGACACATATTACTGTCCAATCAACTAACATGTAACATAGAGACATATTACTGTCCAATCAACTAACATGTAACATAGAGACACATTTACTGTCCAATCAACTAACATGTAACATAGAGACACACATTACTGTCCAATCAACTAACATGTAACATAGAGACACATATTACTGTCAATCAACTAACATGTAACATAGAGACACATATTACTGTCCAATCAACTAACATGTAACATAGAGACACATATTACTGTCCAATCAACTAACATGTAACATAGAGACACATATTACTGTCCAATCAACTAACATGTAACATAGAGACAGACATTACTGTCCAATCAACTAACATGTAACATAGAGACACACATTACTGTCCAATCAACTAACATGTAACACAGAGACACATATTACTGTCCAATCAACTAACATGTAACATAGAGACATATTACTGTCCAATCAACTAACATGTAACATAGAGACACACATTACTGTCCAATCAACTAACATGTAACATAGAGACATATTACTGTCCAATCAACTAACATGTAACACAGAGACACACATTACTGTCCAATCAACTAACATGTAACATAGAGACACACATTACTGTCCAATCAACTAACATGTAACATAGAGACACACATTACTGTCCAATCAACTAACATGTAACATAGAGACACATATTACTGTCCAATCAACTAACATGTAACATAGAGACACATATTACTGTCCAATCAACTAACATGTAACATAGAGACACATATTACTGTCCAATCAACTAACATGTAACATAGAGACACACATTACTGTCCAATCAACTAACATGTAACACAGAGACACATATTACTGTCCAATCAACTAACATGTAACACAGAGACACACATTACTGTCCAATCAACTAACATGTAACATAGAGACACATATTACTGTCCAATCAACTAACATGTAACATAGAGACACATATTACTGTCCAATCAACTAACATGTAACATAGAGACATATTACTGTCCAATCAACTAACATGTAACACAGAGACACACATTACTGTCCAATCAACTAACATGTAACACAGAGACACACATTACTGTCCAATCAACTAACATGTAACATAGAGACACATATTACTGTCCAATCAACTAACATGTAACATAGAGACATATTACTGTCCAATCAACTAACATGTAACACAGAGACACACATTACTGTCCAATCAACTAACATGTAACACAGAGACACATATTACTGTCCAATCAACTAACATGTAACATAGAGACATATTACTGTCCAATCAACTAACATGTAACACAGAGACACACATTACTGTCCAATCAACTAACATGTAACACAGAGACACACATTACTGTCCAATCAACTAACATGTAACACAGAGACACATATTACTGTCCAATCAACTAACATGTAACACAGAGACACACATTACTGTCCAATCAACTAACATGTAACATAGAGACACATATTACTGTCCAATCAACTAACATGTAACATAGAGACACACATTACTGTCCAATCAACTAACATGTAACATAGAGACACATATTACTGTCCAATCAACTAACATGTAACATAGAGACATATTACTGTCCAATCAACTAACATGTAACATAGAGACATATTACTGTCCAATCAACTAACATGTAACATAGAGACACACATTACTGTCCAATCAACTAACATGTAACAAGAGACATTACTGTCCAATCAACTAACATGTAACACAGAGACACATATTACTGTCCAATCAACTAACATGTAACACAGAGACACACATTACTGTCCAATCAACTAACATGTAACATAGAGACATATTACTGTCCAATCAACTAACATGTAACATAGAGACACACATTACTGTCCAATCAACTAACATGTAACATAGAGACACACATTACTGTCCAATCAACTAACATGTAACATAGAGACACACATTACTGTCCAATCAACTAACATGTAACACAGAGACATATTACTGTCAATCAACTAACATGTAACATAGAGACACACATTACTGTCCAATCAACTAACATGTAACATAGAGACACACATTACTGTCCAATCAACTAACATGTAACATAGAGACAATTACTGTCCAATCAACTAACATGTAACATAGAGACACACATTACTGTCCAATCAACTAACATGTAACATAGAGACACATATTACTGTCCAATCAACTAACATGTAACATAGAGACATATTACTGTCCAATCAACTAACATGTAACATAGAGACATATTACTGTCCAATCAACTAACATGTAACATAGAGACACACATTACTGTCCAATCAACTAACATGTAACACAGAGACACATATTACTGTCCAATCAACTAACATGTAACACAGAGACATATTACAATCAACTAACATGTAACTATTACTGTCCAATCAACTAACATGTAACATAGAGACATATATTACTGTCCAATCAACTAACATGTAACACAGAGACACACATTACTGTCCAATCAACTAACATGTAACATAGAGACACATATTACTGTCCAATCAACTAACATGTAACACAGAGACACACATTACTGTCCAATCAACTAACATGTAACATAGAGACACACATTACTGTCCAATCAACTAACATGTAACATAGAGACATATTACTGTCCAATCAACTAACATGTAACACAGAGACACACATTACTGTCCAATCAACTAACATGTAACATAGAGACACACATTACTGTCCAATCAACTAACATGTAACACAGAGACACATATTACTGTCCAATCAACTAACATGTAACATAGAGACACACATTACTGTCCAATCAACTAACATGTAACATAGAGACATATTACTGTCCAATCAACTAACATGTAACATAGAGACATCAATCAACTAACATGTAACATAGAGACACATATTACTGTCCAATCAACTAACATGTAACACAGAGACACATATTACTGTCCAATCAACTAACATGTAACATAGAGACATATTACTGTCCAATCAACTAACATGTAACACAGAGACACATATTACTGTCCAATCAACTAACATGTAACATAGAGACATATTACTGTCCAATCAACTAACATGTAACATAGAGACACATATTACTGTCCAATCAACTAACATGTAACATAGAGACACACATTACTGTCCAATCAACTAACATGTAACATAGAGACACACATTACTGTCCAATCAACTAACATGTAACATAGAGACACATATTACTGTCCAATCAACTAACATGTAACATAGAGACACACATTACTGTCCAATCAACTAACATGTAACACAGAGACATATTACTGTCCAATCAACTAACATGTAACATAGAGACATATTACTGTCCAATCAACTAACATGTAACATAGAGACACATATTACTGTCCAATCAACTAACATGTAACATAGAGACACATATTACTGTCCAATCAACTAACATGTAACATAGAGACACACATTACTGTCAATCAACTAACATGTAACACAGAGACATATTACTGTCCAATCAACTAACATGTAACATAGAGACACATATTACTGTCCAATCAACTAACATGTAACATAGAGACACACATTACTGTCCAATCAACTAACATGTAACATGTAACAATCAGAACATGACACATATTACTGTCCAATCAACTAACATGTAACATAGAGACACACATTACTGTCCAATCAACTAACATGTAACATAGAGACACACATTACTGTCCAATCAACTAACATGTAACATAGAGACACACATTACTGTCCAATCAACTAACATGTAACATAGAGACATATTACTGTCCAATCAACTAACATGTAACATAGAGACAGACATTACTGTCCAATCAACTAACATGTAACATAGAGACATATTACTGTCCAATCAACTAACATGTAACATAGAGACACACATTACTGTCCAATCAACTAACATGTAACATAGAGACACACATTACTGTCCAATCAACTAACATGTAACATAGAGACACACATTACTGTCAATCAACTAACATAACATGAGACACACATACTGTCCAATCAACTAACATGTAACATAGAGACACACATTACTGTCCAATCAACTAACATGTAACATAGAGACATATTACTGTCCAATCAACTAACATGTAACATAGAGACACACATTACTGTCCAATCAACTAACATGTAACATAGAGACACACATTACTGTCCAATCAACTAACATGTAACATAGAGACACACATTACTGTCCAATCAACTAACATGTAACATAGAGACACACATTACTGTCCAATCAACTAACATGTAACATAGAGACACACATTACTGTCCAATCAACTAACATGTAACACAGAGACACACATTACTGTCCAATCAACTAACATGTAACATAGAGACACACATTACTGTCCAATCAACTAACATGTAACATAGAGACATATTACTGTCCAATCAACTAACATGTAACACAGAGACACACATTACTGTCCAATCAACTAACATGTAACATAGAGACAGACATTACTGTCCAATCAACTAACATGTAACATAGAGACACACATTATGTAACAAGACACACATTACAATCAACTAACATGTAACATAGAGACATATTACTGTCCAATCAACTAACATGTAACATAGAGACACATTTACTGTCCAATCAACTAACATGTAACATAGAGACACACATTACTGTCCAATCAACTAACATGTAACACAGAGACACATATTACTGTCCAATCAACTAACATGTAACACAGAGACACACATTACTGTCCAATCAACTAACATGTAACATAGAGACATATTACTGTCCAATCAACTAACATGTAACATAGAGACACACATTACTGTCCAATCAACTAACATGTAACATAGAGACATATATTACTGTCCAATCAACTAACATGTAACATAGAGACACACATTACTGTCCAATCAACTAACATGTAACATAGAGACACACATTACTGTCCAATCAACTAACATGTAACATAGAGACACATATTACTGTCCAATCAACTAACATGTAACATAGAGACACACATTACTGTCCAATCAACTAACATGTAACATAGAGACACACATTACTGTCCAATCAACTAACATGTAACATAGAGACACATATTACTGTCCAATCAACTAACATGTAACATAGAGACACACATTACTGTCCAATCAACTAACATGTAACATAGAGACACACATTACTGTCCAATCAACTAACATGTAACATAGAGACACACATTACTGTCCAATCAACTAACATGTAACATAGAGACACACATTACTGTCCAATCAACTAACATGTAACACAGAGACACACATTACTGTCCAATCAACTAACATGTAACATAGAGACACATATTACTGTCCAATCAACTAACATGTAACATAGAGACATATTACTGTCCAATCAACTAACATGTAACACAGAGACACACATTACTGTCCAATCAACTAACATGTAACATAGAGACATATTACTGTCCAATCAACTAACATGTAACATAGAGACACACATTACTGTCCAATCAACTAACATGTAACATAGAGACACACATTAATGTCCAATCAACTAACATGTAACACAGAGACACATATTACTGTCCAATCAACTAACATGTAACATAGAGACACACATTACTGTCCAATCAACTAACATGTAACATAGAGACACACATTACTGTCCAATCAACTAACATGTAACATAGAGACATATTACTGTCCAATCAACTAACATGTAACATAGAGACATATTACTGTCCAATCAACTAACATGTAACACAGAGACACATTTATTAATCAACTAACATGTAACACAGTCCAATCAACTAACATGTAACATAGAGACATATTACTGTCCAATCAACTAACATGTAACATAGAGACACATATTACTGTCCAATCAACTAACATGTAACATAGAGACACATTACTGTCCAATCAACTAACATGTAACATAGAGACACACATTACTGTCCAATCAACTAACATGTAACACAGAGACACATATTACTGTCCAATCAACTAACATGTAACATAGAGACACACATTACTGTCCAATCAACTAACATGTAACATAGAGACACACATTACTGTCCAATCAACTAACATGTAACATAGAGACACATATTACTGTCCAATCAACTAACATGTAACATAGAGACACACATTACTGTCCAATCAACTAACATGTAACATAGAGACACACATTACTGTCAATCAACTAACATGTAACATAGAGACACATATTACTGTCCAATCAACTAACATGTAACATAGAGACACATATTACTGTCCAATCAACTAACATGTAACATAGAGACACATATTACTGTCCAATCAACTAACATGTAACATAGAGACACACATTACTGTCCAATCAACTAACATGTAACATAGAGACACACATTACTGTCCAATCAACTAACATGTAACATAGAGACACACATTACTGTCCAATCAACTAACATGTAACATAGAGACACACATTACTGTCCAATCAACTAACATGTAACATAGAGACACATATTACTGTCCAATCAACTAACATGTAACATAGAGACACATATTACTGTCCAATCAACTAACATGTAACATAGAGACACATATTACTGTCCAATCAACTAACATGTAACATAGAGACACACATTACTGTCCAATCAACTAACATGTAACATAGAGACACACATTACTGTCCAATCAACTAACATGTAACATAGAGACACACATTACTGTCCAATCAACTAACATGTAACATAGAGACACATATTACTGTCCAATCAACTAACATGTAACATAGAGACACACATTACTGTCCAATCAACTAACATGTAACATAGAGACACATATTACTGTCCAATCAACTAACATGTAACATAGAGACACATATTACTGTCCAATCAACTAACATGTAACATAGAGACACACATTACTGTCCAATCAACTAACATGTAACATAGAGACACATATTACTGTCAATCAACTAACATGTAACATAGAGACACATATTACTGTCCAATCAACTAACATGTAACATAGAGACACATATTACTGTCCAATCAACTAACATGTAACATAGAGACACATATTACTGTCCAATCAACTAACATGTAACATAGAGACATATTACTGTCCAATCAACTAACATGTAACATAGAGACATATTACTGTAATCAACTAACATGTAACACAGAGACACACATTACTGTCCAATCAACTAACATGTAACATAGAGACACATATTACTGTCCAATCAATAACATGTAACTAACATATTAAATCATAACATGTAACATAGACACATATTACTGTCAATCAACTAACATGTAACACAGAGACACACATTACTGTCCAACAACTAACATGTAACATAGAGACACATATTACTGTCCAATCAACTAACATGTAACACAGAGACACATATTACTGTCCAATCAACTAACATGTAACACAGAGACACACATTACTGTCCAATCAACTAACATGTAACATAGAGACACATATTACTGTCCAATCAACTAACATGTAACATAGAGACACACATTACTGTCCAATCAACTAACATGTAACATAGAGACACATATTACTGTCCAATCAACTAACATGTAACATAGAGACATATTACTGTCCAATCAACTAACATGTAACATAGAGACATATTACTGTCCAATCAACTAACATGTAACACAGAGACACACATTACTGTCCAATCAACTAACATGTAACATAGAGACACACATTACTGTCCAATCAACTAACATGTAACATAGAGACATATTACTGTCCAATCAACTAACATGTAACACAGAGACACACATTACTGTCCAATCAACTAACATGTAACATAGAGACACATATTACTGTCCAATCAACTAACATGTAACACAGAGACACACATTACTGTCCAATCAACTAACATGTAACATAGAGACACATATTACTGTCCAATCAACTAACATGTAACATAGAGACACACATTACTGTCCAATCAACTAACATGTAACACAGAGACACACATTACTGTCCAATCAACTAACATGTAACATAGAGACACATTACTGTCCAATCAACTAACATGTAACATAGAGACACACATTACTGTCCAATCAACTAACATGTAACATAGAGACACATATTACTGTCCAATCAACTAACATGTAACATAGAGACACATATTACTGTCCAATCAACTAACATGTAACATAGAGACATATTACTGTCCAATCAACTAACATGTAACATAGAGACACACATTACTGTCCAATCAACTAACATGTAACATAGAGACACACATTACTGTCCAATCAACTAACATGTAACATAGAGACACACATTACTGTCCAATCAACTAACATGTAACATAGAGACACATATTACTGTCCAATCAACTAACATGTAACATAGAGACACATATTACTGTCAATCAACTAACATGTAACATAGAGACACATATTACTGTCCAATCAACTAACATGTAACATAGAGACACACATTACTGTCCAATCAACTAACATGTAACATAGAGACACATATTACTGTCCAATCAACTAACATGTAACATAGAGACACATATTACTGTCCAATCAACTAACATGTAACATAGAGACACATATTACTGTCCAATCAACTAACATGTAACTGAGACATATTACTGTCAATCAACTAACATGTAACATAGAGACACATATTACTGTCCAATCAACTAACATGTAACATAGAGACACATATTACTGTCCAATCAACTAACATGTAACATAGAGACACATATTACTGTCCAATCAACTAACATGTAACATAGAGACATATTACTGTCCAATCAACTAACATGTAACATAGAGACACATATTACTGTCCAATCAACTAACATGTAACATAGAGACACACATTACTGTCCAATCAACTAACATGTAACATAGAGACACATTTACTGTCCAATCAACTAACATGTAACATAGAGACACATATTACTGTCCAATCAACTAACATGTAACATAGAGACACACATTACTGTCCAATCAACTAACATGTAACACAGAGACATATTACTGAGACACATTACTGTCAATCAACTAACATGTAACATAGAGACACACATTACTGTCCAATCAACTAACATGTAACACAGAGACACATATTACTGTCCAATCAACTAACATGTAACACAGAGACATAGAGACACATTACTGTCCAATCAACTAACATGTAACACAGAGACACACATTACTGTCCAATCAACTAACATGTAACATAGAGACACACATTACTGTCAATCAACTAACATGTAACATAGAGACACACATTACTGTCCAATCAACTAACATGTAACATAGAGACACACATTACTGTCCAATCAACTAACATGTAACATAGAGACACACATTACTGTCCAATCAACTAACATGTAACACAGAGACACACATTACTGTCAATCAACTAACATGTAACACAGAGACACATTTACTGTCCAA
Source organism: Oncorhynchus keta (assembly GCF_023373465.1). Lineage (NCBI taxonomy): Eukaryota > Metazoa > Chordata > Actinopteri > Salmoniformes > Salmonidae > Oncorhynchus > Oncorhynchus keta. The sequence goes on from NC_068423.1 coordinate 29,960,380, forward strand.
TCAACTAACATGTAACATAGAGACACACATTACTGTCCAATCAACTAACATGTAACATAGAGACACACATTACTGTCCAATCAACTAACATGTAACATAGAGACACACATTACTGTCCAATCAACTAACATGTAACACAGAGACACACATTACTGTCCAATCAACTAACATGAACATAGAGACACACATTACTGTCCAATCAACTAACATGTAACATAGAGACACACATTACTGTCCAATCAACTAACATGTAACATAGAGACACACATTACTGTCCAATCAACTAACATGTAACATAGAGACACATATTACTGTCCAATCAACTAACATGTAACATAGAGACACACATTACTGTCAATCAACTAACATGTAACATAGAGACATATTACTGTCCAATCAACTAACATGTAACATAGAGACACACATTACTGTCAATCAACTAACATGTAACATAGAGACACACATTACTGTCCAATCAACTAACATGTAACATAGAGACATATTACTGTCAATCAATAACATGTAACATAGAGACATGTAATCAACTAACATGTAACATAGAGACACACATTACTGTCCAATCAACTAACATGTAACATAGAGACACATTTACTGTCCAATCAACTAACATGTAACATAGAGACAGACATTACTGTCCAATCAACTAACATGTAACATAGAGACATATTACTGTCCAATCAACTAACATGTAACATAGAGACACACATTACTGTCCAATCAACTAACATGTAACATAGAGACACATATTACTGTCCAATCAACTAACATGTAACATAGAGACACACATTACTGTCCAATCAACTAACATGTAACATAGAGACACACATTACTGTCCAATCAACTAACATGTAACATAGAGACACACATTACTGTCCAATCAACTAACATGTAACATAGAGACACACATTACTGTCCAATCAACTAACATGTAACATAGAGACACACATTACTGTCCAATCAACTAACATGTAACATAGAGACACACATTACTGTCCAATCAACTAACATGTAACATAGAGACACACATTACTGTCCAATCAACTAACATGTAACATAGAGACACACATTACTGTCCAATCAACTAACATGTAACATAGAGACACACATTACTGTCCAATCAACTAACATGTAACATAGAGACACATTACTGTCCAATCAACTAACATGTAACATAGAGACAGACATTACTGTCCAATCAACTAACATGTAACACAGAGACACACATTACTGTCCAATCAACTAACATGTAACATAGAGACACACATTACTGTTACTAACATGTAACCATATCAATCAACTAACATGTAACATAGAGACACACATTACTGTCCAATCAACTAACATGTAACATAGAGACACATATTACTGTCAATCAACTAACATGTAACATAGAGACACATTACTGTCCAATCAACTAACATGTAACATAGAGACACACATTACTGTCCAATCAACTAACATGTAACATAGAGACACACATTACTGTCCAATCAACTAACATGTAACATAGAGACACATATTACTGTCCAATCAACTAACATGTAACATAGAGACACATATTACTGTCCAATCAACTAACATGTAACATAGAGACACATATTACTGTCAATCAACTAACATGTAACATATTACTGTCCAATCAACTAACATGTAACATAGAGACACATTACTGTCCAATCAACTAACATGTAACATAGAGACAGACATTACTGTCCAATCAACTAACATGTAACATAGAGACACACATTACTGTCCAATCAACTAACATGTAACATAGAGACACACATTACTGTCCAATCAACTAACATGTAACATAGAGACACACATTACTGTCCAATCAACTAACATGTAACATAGAGACACATATTACTGTCCAATCAACTAACATGTAACATAGAGACACACATTACTGTCCAATCAACTAACATGTAACATAGAGACACACATTACTGTCCAATCAACTAACATGTAACATAGAGACACACATTACTGTCCAATCAACTAACATGTAACATAGAGACACATATTACTGTCCAATTAACTGTAAATCAACTAACATAACATGTAACATAGAGACACACATTACTGTCCAATCAACTAACATGTAACATAGAGACACACATTACTGTCCAATCAACTAACATGTAACATAGAGACACACATTACTGTCCAATCAACTAACATGTAACATAGAGACACATATTACTGTCCAATCAACTAACATGTAACATAGAGACATATTACTGTCCAATCAACTAACATGTAACATAGAGACACATTACTGTCCAATCAACTAACATGTAACATAGAGACACACATTACTGTCAATCAACTAACATGTAACATAGAGACACATTACTGTCCAATCAACTAACATGTAACATAGAGACACATATTACTGTCCAATCAACTAACATGTAACATAGAGACACACATTACTGTCAATCAACTAACATGTAACACAGAGACACATTACTGTCCATTACTGTCCAATCAACTAACATGTAACATAGAGACACACATTACTGTCCAATCAACTAACATGTAACATAGAGACACATATTACTGTCCAATCAACTAACATGTAACATAGAGACACATATTACTGTCCAATCAACTAACATGTAACATAGAGACATATTACTGTCCAATCAACTAACATGTAACATAGAGACACACATTACTGTCCAATCAACTAACATGTAACATAGAGACACATATTACTGTCAATCAACTAACATGTAACATAGAGACACATATTACTGTCAATCAACTAACATGTAACATAGAGACACATATTACTGTCAATCAACTAACATGTAACACAGAGACACATATTACTGTCAATCAACTAACATGTAACATAGAGACACTGTCCAATCAACTAACATGTAACATAGAGACACACATACTGTCCAATCAACTAACATGTAACATAGAGACACATTACTGTCCAATCAACTAACATGTAACATAGAGACACATATTACTGTCCAATCAACTAACATGTAACATAGAGACATATTACTGTCCAATCAACATAACATGAGAACATATTACTGTCCAATCAACTAACATGTAACATAGAGACACATATTACTGTCCAATCAACTAACATGTAACATAGAGACACATATTACTGTCCAATCAACTAACATGTAACATAGAGACACACATTACTGTCAATCAACTAACATGTAACATAGAGACACATATTACTGTCCAATCAACTAACATGTAACATAGAGACACATATTACTGTCCAATCAACTAACATGTAACATAGAGACACACATTACTGTCCAATCAACTAACATGTAACATAGAGACACATATTACTGTCCAATCAACTAACATGTAACATAGAGACACACATTACTGTCCAATCAACTAACATGTAACATAGAGACACATATTACTGTCCAATCAACTAACATGTAACATAGAGACACATATTACTGTCCAATCAACTAACATGTAACATAGAGACACACATTACTGTCAATCAACTAACATGTAACATAGAGACACATATTACTGTCCAATCAACTAACATGTAACATAGAGACACACATTACTGTCCAATCAACTAACATGTAACATAGAGACATATTACTGTCCAATCAACTAACATGTAACATAGAGACACACATTACTGTCCAATCAACTAACATGTAACATAGAGACACACATTACTGTCCAATCAACTAACATGTAACATAGAGACACATTACTGTCAATCAACTAACATGTAACATAGAGACACACATTACTGTCCAATCAACTAACATGTAACATAGAGACACACATTACTGTCCAATCAACTAACATGTAACATAGAGACACACATTACTGTCCAATCAACTAACATGTAACATAGAGACACATATTACTGTCCAATCAATAACATGTAACATAGAGACATTACTGTAATCAACTAACATGTAACATAGAGACACATATTACTGTCCAATCAACTAACATGTAACATAGAGACACACATTACTGTCCAATCAACTAACATGTAACACAGAGACACATTACTGTCCAATCAACTAACATGTAACATAGAGACACACATTACTGTCAATCAACTAACATGTAACATAGAGACACACATTACTGTCCAATCAACTAACATGTAACATAGAGACATATTACTGTCAATCAACTAACATGTAACATAGAGACACACATTACTGTCCAATCAACTAACATGTAACATAGAGACACACATTACTGTCCAATCAACTAACATGTAACATAGAGACAGACATTACTGTCCAATCAACTAACATGTAACATAGAGACACATATTACTGTCCAATCAACTAACATGTAACATAGAGACACACATTACTGTCCAATCAACTAACATGTAACATAGAGACATATTACTGTCCAATCAACTAACATGTAACATAGAGACACACATTACTGTCCAATCAACTAACATGTAACATAGAGACACACATTACTGTCCAATCAACTAACATGTAACATAGAGACAGACATTACTGTCCAATCAACTAACATGTAACATAGAGACACATATTACTGTCCAATCAACTAACATGTAACATAGAGACACATATTACTGTCCAATCAACTAACATGTAACATAGAGACACACATTACTGTCCAATCAACTAACATGTAACATTACTGTCCAATCAACTAACATGTAACATAGAGACACACATTACTGTCCAATCAACTAACATGTAACATAGAGACACACATTACTGTCCAATCAACTAACATGTAACATAGAGACACATATTACTGTCCAATCAACTAACATGTAACATAGAGACACACATTACTGTCCAATCAACTAACATGTAACATAGAGACACACATTACTGTCCAATCAACTAACATGTAACATAGAGACACACATTACTGTCAATCAACTAACATGTAACATAGAGACACACATTACTGTCCAATCAACTAACATGTAACATAGAGACACACATTACTGTCAATCAACTAACATGTAACATAGAGACACATTACTGTCCAATCAACTAACATGTAACATAGAGACACATATTACTGTCCAATCAACTAACATGTAACATAGAGACACACATTACTGTCCAATCAACTAACATGTAACATAGAGACATATTACTGTCCAATCAACTAACATGTAACATAGAGACACATATTACTGTCCAATCAACTAACATGTAACATAGAGACACACATTACTGTCCAATCAACTAACATGTAACATAGAGACACATATTACTGTCCAATCAACTAACATGTAACACAGAGACACATATTACTGTCCAATCAACTAACATGTAACATAGAGACACATATTACTGTCCAATCAACTAACATGTAACATAGAGACACACATTACTGTCCAATCAACTAACATGTAACACAGAGACACATATTACTGTCCAATCAACTAACATGTAACATAGAGACACATATTACTGTCCAATCAACTAACATGTAACATAGAGACACACATTACTGTCCAATCAACTAACATGTAACATAGAGACACACATTACTGTCCAATCAACTAACATGTAACATAGAGACACATATTACTGTCCAATCAACTAACATGTAACATAGAGACACATATTACTGTCCAATCAACTAACATGTAACATAGAGACACACATTACTGTCCAATCAACTAACATGTAACATAGAGACACACATTACTGTCCAATCAACTAACATGTAACACAGAGACACATATTACTGTCAATCAACTAACATGTAACACAGAGACACATTTACTGTCCAATCAACTAACATGTAACACAGAGACACACATTACTGTCCAATCAACTAACATGTAACATAGAGACATATTACTGTCCAATCAACTAACATGTAACACAGAGACACATATTACTGTCCAATCAACTAACATGTAACATAGAGACACACATTACTGTCCAATCAACTAACATGTAACATAGAGACACACATTACTGTCCAATCAACTAACATGTAACATAGAGACACACATTACTGTCCAATCAACTAACATGTAACATAGAGACACATTTACTGTCCAATCAACTAACATGTAACATAGAGACACATATTACTGTCCAATCAACTAACATGTAACATAGAGACACATATTACTGTCCAATCAACTAACATGTAACATAGAGACATATTACTGTCAATCAACTAACATGTAACACAGAGACACATATTACTGTCCAATCAACTAACATGTAACATAGAGACACACATTACTGTCCAATCAACTAACATGTAACATAGAGACACATATTACTGTCCAATCAACTAACATGTAACATAGAGACACATATTACTGTCCAATCAACTAACATGTAACACAGAGACACACATTACTGTCCAATCAACTAACATGTAACATAGAGACACATATTACTGTCCAATCAACTAACATGTAACATAGAGACACATATTACTGTCCAATCAACTAACATGTAACATAGAGACACATATTACTGTCCAATCAACTAACATGTAACATAGAGACACACATTACTGTCCAATCAACTAACATGTAACATAGAGACACATATTACTGTCAATCAACTAACATGTAACATAGAGACACATATTACTGTCCAATCAACTAACATGTAACATAGAGACACATATTACTGTCAATCAACTAACATGTAACATAGAGACACATATTACTGTCCAATCAACTAACATGTAACATAGAGACACATATTACTGTCCAATCAACTAACATGTAACATAGAGACACATATTACTGTCCAATCAACTAACATGTAACATAGAGACACATATTACTGTCCAATCAACTAACATGTAACATAGAGACACATATTACTGTCAATCAACTAACATGTAACATAGAGACACATATTACTGTCCAATCAACTAACATGTAACATAGAGACACATATTACTGTCCAATCAACTAACATGTAACATAGAGACATATTACTGTCCAATCAACTAACATGTAACATAGAGACACATATTACTGTCAATCAACTAACATGTAACATAGAGACACATATTACTGTCCAATCAACTAACATGTAACATAGAGACACATATTACTGTCCAATCAACTAACATGTAACATAGAGACACATATTACTGTCCAATCAACTAACATGTAACATAGAGACACATATTACTGTCCAATCAACTAACATGTAACATAGAGACACACATTACTGTCCAATCAACTAACATGTAACACAGAGACACATATTACTGTCCAATCAACTAACATGTAACATAGAGACACATATTACTGTCCAATCAACTAACATGTAACATAGAGACACACATTACTGTCCAATCAACTAACATGTAACATAGAGACACATATTACTGTCCAATCAACTAACATGTAACACAGAGACACATATTACTGTCCAATCAACTAACATGTAACACAGAGACACATATTACTGTCCAATCAACTAACATGTAACACAGAGACACACATTACTGTCCAATCAACTAACATGTAACATAGAGACACATATTACTGTCAATCAACTAACATGTAACATAGAGACACATTTACTGTCCAATCAACTAACATGTAACATAGAGACACACATTACTGTCAATCAACTAACATGTAACATAGAGACACACATTACTGTCCAATCAACTAACATGTAACATAGAGACACACATTACTGTCCAATCAACTAACATGTAACATAGAGACACATTTACTGTCCAATCAACTAACATGTAACATAGAGACACATATTACTGTCCAATCAACTAACATGTAACATAGAGACACATATTACTGTCCAATCAACTAACATGTAACATAGAGACACATATTACTGTCCAATCAACTAACATGTAACATAGAGACACACATTACTGTCCAATCAACTAACATGTAACATAGAGACACACATTACTGTCCAATCAACTAACATGTAACATAGAGACACACATTACTGTCAATCAACTAACATGTAACATAGAGACACACATTACTGTCCAATCAACTAACATGTAACATAGAGACACACATTACTGTCCAATCAACTAACATGTAACATAGAGACACACATTACTGTCCAATCAACTAACATGTAACATAGAGACATATTACTGTCCAATCAACTAACATGTAACATAGAGACACATTTACTGTCCAATCAACTAACATGTAACATAGAGACACACATTACTGTCCAATCAACTAACATGTAACATAGAGACATATATTACTGTCCAATCAACTAACATGTAACACAGAGACACACATTACTGTCCAATCAACTAACATGTAACATAGAGACACACATTACTGTCCAATCAACTAACATGTAACATAGAGACATATTACTGTCCAATCAACTAACATGTAACATAGAGACACACATTACTGTCCAATCAACTAACATGTAACATAGAGACACACATTACTGTCCAATCAACTAACATGTAACACAGAGACACATATTACTGTCCAATCAACTAACATGTAACACAGAGACATATTACTGTCAATCAACTAACATGTAACATAGAGACACATATTACTGTCCAATCAACTAACATGTAACATAGAGACATATTACTGTCAATCAACTAACATGTAACATAGAGACACATTACTGTCCAATCAACTAACATGTAACATAGAGACATATTACTGTCCAATCAACTAACATGTAACACAGAGACACACTGTCCAATTAACATGTAACATAGAGACAATTACTGTCCAATCTAACATGTAACATAGAGACACATTACTGTCCAATCAACTAACATGTAACATAGAGACACACATTACTGTCCAATCAACTAACATGTAACACAGAGACACATATTACTGTCCAATCAACTAACATGTAACACAGAGACATATTACTGTCAATCAACTAACATGTAACACAGAGACACATATTACTGTCCAATCAACTAACATGTAACATAGAGACATATTACTGTCCAATCAACTAACATGTAACATAGAGACATATTACTGTCCAATCAACTAACATGTAACATAGAGACACATTACTGTCCAATCAACTAACATGTAACATAGAGACACATTACTGTCCAATCAACTAACATGTAACATAGAGACACATATTACTGTCCAATCAACTAACATGTAACATAGAGACACATATTACTGTCCAATCAACTAACATGTAACATAGAGACACACATTACTGTCCAATCAACTAACATGTAACATAGAGACACACATTACTGTCCAATCAACTAACATGTAACATAGAGACACATATTACTGTCAATCAACTAACATGTAACATAGAGACACATATTACTGTCAATCAACTAACATGTAACATAGAGACATATTACTGTCAATCAACTAACATGTAACATGAGACATATTACTGTCAATCAACTAACATGTAACATAGAGACACATATTACTGTCCAATCAACTAACATGTAACATAGAGACACATATTACTGTCCAATCAACTAACATGTAACATAGAGACACATATTACTGTCCAATCAACTAACATGTAACATAGAGACACATATTACTGTCCAATCAACTAACATGTAACACAGAGACACATTTACTGTCCAATCAACTAACATGTAACACAGAGACACACATTACTGTCCAATCAACTAACATGTAACATAGAGACACATATTACTGTCCAATCAACTAACATGTAACACAGAGACACACATTACTGTCCAATCAACTAACATGTAACATAGAGACACACATTACTGTCCAATCAACTAACATGTAACATAGAGACATATTACTGTCCAATCAACTAACATGTAACACAGAGACACACATTACTGTCCAATCAACTAACATGTAACATAGAGACACATATTACTGTCCAATCAACTAACATGTAACATAGAGACACACATTACTGTCCAATCAACTAACATGTAACACAGAGACACATATTACTGTCCAATCAACTAACATGTAACACAGAGACACACATTACTGTCCAATCAACTAACATGTAACATAGAGACACACATTACTGTCCAATCAACTAACATGTAACATAGAGACACATATTACTGTCCAATCAACTAACATGTAACACAGAGACACACATTACTGTCCAATCAACTAACATGTAACATAGAGACATATTACTGTCCAATCAACTAACATGTAACATAGAGACACACATTACTGTCCAATCAACTAACATGTAACATAGAGACACACATTACTGTCCAATCAACTAACATGTAACATAGAGACACACATTACTGTCAATCAACTAACATGTAACATAGAGACACATATTACTGTCCAATCAACTAACATGTAACATAGAGACACACATTACTGTCCAATCAACTAACATGTAACATAGAGACATATTACTGTCCAATCAACTAACATGTAACATAGAGACATATTACTGTCCAATCAACTAACATGTAACATAGAGACATATTACTGTCCAATCAACTAACATGTAACATAGAGACACACATTACTGTCCAATCAACTAACATGTAACATAGAGACATATTACTGTCCAATCAACTAACATGTAACATAGAGACACATATTACTGTCCAATCAACTAACATGTAACACAGAGACACACATTACTGTCCAATCAACTAACATGTAACACAGAGACACACATTACTGTCCAATCAACTAACATGTAACATAGAGACATATTACTGTCCAATCAACTAACATGTAACATAGAGACACACATTACTGTCCAATCAACTAACATGTAACAATCAACTAACATGTAACATAGAGACACACATTACTGTCCAATCAACTAACATGTAACATAGAGACACATATTACTGTCCAATCAACTAACATGTAACATAGAGACACATATTACTGTCCAATCAACTAACATGTAACATAGAGACACACATTACTGTCCAATCAACTAACATGTAACATAGAGACATATTACTGTCCAATCAACTAACATGTAACATAGAGACACATATTACTGTCAATCAACTAACATGTAACATAGAGACATATTACTGTCCAATCAACTAACATGTAACATAGAGACACATATTACTGTCCAATCAACTAACATGTAACATAGAGACATATTACTGTCCAATCAACTAACATGTAACATAGAGACACACATTACTGTCCAATCAACTAACATGTAACATAGAGACACATATTACTGTCCAATCAACTAACATGTAACATAGAGACACACATTACTGTCCAATCAACTAACATGTAACATAGAGACACATTACTGTCCAATCAACTAACATGTAACATAGAGACACATATTACTGTCAATCAACTAACATGTAACATAGAGACACACATTACTGTCCAATCAACTAACATGTAACATAGAGACACATATTACTGTCCAATCAACTAACATGTAACATAGAGACACATATTACTGTCAATCAACTAACATGTAACATAGAGACATATTACTGTCCAATCAACTAACATGTAACATAGAGACACATATTACTGTCCAATCAACTAACATGTAACACAGAGACATATTACTGTCCAATCACAACATAACACACTGTCAATCAACTAACATGTAACATAGAGACATATTACTGTCCAATCAACTAACATGTAACATAGAGACACACATTACTGTCCAATCAACTAACATGTAACATAGAGACATATTACTGTCCAATCAACTAACATGTAACACAGAGACATATTACTGTCCAATCAACTAACATGTAACACAGAGACACACATTACTGTCCAATCAACTAACATGTAACACAGAGACACACATTACTGTCCAATCAACTAACATGTAACATAGAGACACATTACTGTCCAATCAACTAACATGTAACACAGAGACACATATTACTGTCCAATCAACTAACATGTAACATAGAGACACATATTACTGTCCAATCAACTAACATGTAACACAGAGACACACATTACTGTCCAATCAACTAACATGTAACATAGAGACACATATTACTGTCCAATCAACTAACATGTAACATAGAGACACATTACTGTCCAATCAACTAACATGTAACACAGACACACATTACTGTCCAATCAACTAACATGTAACATAGAGACACATTACTGTCCAATCAACTAACATGTAACATAGAGACACACATTACTGTCCAATCAACTAACATGTAACATAGAGACACACATTACTGTCCAATCAACTAACATGTAACATAGAGACACACATTACTGTCCAATCAACTAACATGTAACATAGAGACACACATTACTGTCCAATCAACTAACATGTAACATAGAGACTAGAGGTCGACCGATTATGATTTTTCGATACCGATTATTGGAGGGCAAAAAAAAACCCGCCACTGATTAATCGTCCGATTTTTAAAATGTATATATATATATGTACATACACACACATTTTTGTAATAATGACAATTGCAACAATACTGAATGAACTCTTTTATTTTAACTTAATATAATACATATTATGGGCTTTTGGATGGGTGTTCTTAAGGTGATTCCACAGGTTGGTGGTATGTTTTGATTTAGCCGTTGCTGACCCCATGCTTACATCTTTATCACAAATAAGACACATTGCTTTCCCTGGTGCCACTTCCATGTAATAGTCCCACACTGGTGCTCTGCTTTTCTCTGCCATCTGTAAAACACACACCACACACCATGTAATAGTCCCACACTGGTGCTCTGCTTTTCTCTGCCATCTGTACACACACACACACACACACACACACACACACACACACACACACACACACACACACACACACACACACACACACACACACACACACACACACACACACACACACACACACACAGCTCTGAAGTGACAATGACACTGAAGAGTCTGCTTAGGAGACAAATACTCTCGACTGTATAAATAAATATAGAGTTTAAGTTACCTGTGATGAATGTTGAAAACAAAAACTAGACTTTCTATATGCAGGAAATCCTATTTTAATAATGGACATGGTAAGAATTGACTACCATAGTGCGAGTCATAATTCCCATGACACCTTCCAGCAAAATCTGAAAAGCGGTTCTTTCATTCATTTACTCCATAGGATATTTTTAGATAAACTTAAAATAAGGTCTGTGTTTCGTGTAGGCTTACACCACCTTGCCAATGTTATAATTGTATAACTGTGTAGATATCCATAGGACAAGGTAACTGATCAATATTGGCTAAATATAAGCGAAGATCATTTTTTTTGTAGAGTGGATTTATGAAAATATGTTTGACGAACGTTACCTTAGCCTAGTGAGATTTACACGGGTATCAAAACGCAGAGATCAAGACATTCTCTATGGAAGACATGAACAGAGGCAGTTTAAGCAAGAAACACAGACCTTATCTGAAGTAGATCAAGACATTCTCTATGGAAGACATGAACGGTAAAAATCACGAAGGAAACCCTTTCAAGTTCAGCCGCAAGTTATTACAGGAATTATAACGCGTCTACTGTGTTCTTAACTGACTTGCACCTTTATTTAATAAAGATTATATAATGGTGTAAAACAAACATATAAAGAAAAATAGGCAAAATCGGAGCCCAAAAATACCGATTTCCAATTGTTATGAAAACTTGAAATCGGCCCCAATTAATCGGCCATTCCGATTAATCGGTCGACCTCTAATAGAGACATACATGTACATACTACTGTTCAATCAACTAACATGCAGTATGTCTATATTCCAGTCCTTTACAATCTAAGGGGAAATCCTGGAGTTAAGCGAGCGTAAATGGAATGTGGAATTCCCCTTTCATGCACTTTTCTCTGACCTTGAACTTAAGAAATAGCATGTTTTTCATCCGCTATTCGTTTGGGGTGTAGATCAAAGAGGTGAAGGAGTGTCTACAGACAGCGCTGTATTCAAATAGAAATAAAAACTATTCTCCACTGCACTGCAATTTACATTGTGTGATAAGAGGCCGAGCTATAGATACAATCTAGGTAAATGAGTAATCCGCTGAGATCGTAAAATATAAATGGCAATTGTTTTACATATTTTACCTTGAAGATCGCTGGAGAGAAATGTTAAACTTTCAGTCAAACTGAAGCTTGTCAACATATTTCATGGCTTGAACAATTGAATATGGTAAATTCCAGGATGAATCAAAGCATTTTTTATAAACTCTGTCTTTCAGAGATAATTAGTAAAAAAATCAAAATAACTTCACAGATCTTCATTGTAAAGGGTTTAAACACTGTTTCCCCATGCCTGTTCTATGACCTGTGGAAAGGTCATTAAGACACTAACAGCTTACAGATGGTAGGCAATTAAGGTTATGAAAACGTAGGACACTAAAAAGGCCTTTCTACTGACTCACAAAAACACCAAAGAAAGATACCCAGGCTTCCTGGTCATCTGCGTGAACGTACCTTAGGCATGCTGCAAGGGGCATGAGAACTGCAGATGTGGCCAGGGCAATAAATTGCAATGTCTGTACTGTGAGATGCCTAAGACAGCGCTACAGGGAGACAGGACGGACAGCTGATCGTCCTCGCAGTGGATCGGTACATCCGAACATCACACCTGCGGGACAGGTACAGGATGGCAACAACAACTGCCCTAGTTACACCAGGAATGCCCAATCCCTTCATCAGTGCTCAGACTGTCTGCAATAGGCTGAGAGAGGCTGAACTGAGGGCTTGTAGGCCTGTTGTAAGGCAGGTCCTCACCGGACATCACCTGCAATAATGTCGCCTATGGGCACAAACCCACCTTCGCTGGACCAGACAGGACTGGCAAAAAGTGCTCTTCACTGACGAGTCGCAGTTTTGTCTCACCAGGAGTGATGGTCGATTGGCATTTATTGTCGAAGGAATGAGCGTTACACCGAGGCCTGTACTCTGGAGTGGGATCGATTTGGAGGTGGAGAGTCCGTCATGGTCTGGGGCGGTGTGTCACAGCATCATCGGACTGAGCTTGTTGTCATTGCACGCAATCTCAACTCTGTGCGTTACAGGGAAGACATCCTCCTCCCTCATGTGGTACCCTTCCTGCAGGCTCATCCTGACATGACCCTCCAGCATGACAATGCCACCAGGCATACTGCTCGTTCTGTGTATGTGATTTCCTGCAAGACAGGAATGTCCTTGTTCTGCCATGGCCAGCGAAGAGCCCTGATCTCAAGCCCATTGAGCAAATCTGGGACCTGTTGGATCGGAGAGGAGGGCTAGTTCCGTTCCCCCCAGAAATGAACTTGCAGGTGCCTTGGTGGAAGAGTGGGATAACATCTCACAGCAATAACTGGTAAATATGGTGCAGTCCATGAGGAGGAGATGCACTGCAGTACTTAATGCAGCTGGTGGCCAGACCAGATACTGACTGTTACTTTTGATTTTGACCCCCCTTTTTTTCAGGGACACATTATTCCATTTCTGTTAGTCACATGTCTGTAGAACTTGGTCAGTTTATGTCTCAGTTGTTGAATCTTGTTATGTTCATACAAATATTTACACATGTTAAGTTTGCTGAAAATAAACACAGTTGACAGTGAGAGGACATCTTTTTTCTTTGCTGAGTGTATTTCATGTGTAAAAGCTCCCCAAAGGTAAACAAATACACCAAATACAGGAAGTCACAAATACCAATAAATATAACGCACGGGTGAACACAGCACCCCGTCATAAAAACCAGCCATCAGGAACCGAACTGAACATAGAAATAAACGAACAACAAACAGAGGGTTAAATACATGAACATGTAATAATGGAAACCAGGTGCAGAAAATAAAGACAAAACAAATGGAAAATGAATGATGGATCATCGATGGCTGAAGTCGTGACAGTTAGCCAGTAAGTGGGAGGGTTTTCAGTGTGTTAATTGAATGTATTCGGCGCAAGGGAACCATTCCTGTAAAACCTGTTACGCTCCCGCAACAAAGGTAAGTCTGAATACCAACTACTGAGAAGTGCAGAAGAAAAGACAAACATTTCCTAAATCTGAATCGGACCCCAAAAATGAAAAATCAAAAACATAAGCCCATGTCATATGTGTCTCTCCATTAAAGATTTCATCATACATTCATCATACATTAGAGATGTATGTATACATATCTCAAGTAAATTGCCAGTGATGTAAGTTAGCATTTGTACAATGATTTGTTAATTTAGCAGATAATAATAATATATAACAGCAGCTCCAGAGGATCAGCCTGGGGAGCCATGGGAGGTTCTGTATCAAACATTTAAAAAAGCACTTTGAATCCTTGGTCAAATAGTATAGATGTCTAGCGTTAGTCTGGTTTGACAGGAGCTGTTAGGATACCATCCGCTTGCGTCCCAAATGGTATCCTATTCCCTACATAGTACACTACTATTGATCAGGGCCCATACGTCTCTTGGTAAAAAGTAGTGCACTATATATGGAATAGGGTGGCATTTTGGGACTCACATTTTCTGTATCTGGTAGAACTGCAGTGAGTTTAACCTTGAGTGGGTGTACACGGACTGGCTGCCCCAGGGGAGAAAACATTCCCCTCAGCTCTTCTCCCTTCTCACACACACAGAGAGAGACAAAGAGAGTGAGAGAGAGAGAGAGTGACAAAGAGAGACAGAGAGAGAGAGTCACAGAGAGAGACAGAGAGAGAGAGAGTCACAAAGAGAGACAGAGAGAGAGAGTCACAGAGAGAGACAGAGAGAGAGAGAGAGAGAGTCACAGAGAGAGTGAGGGAGTCAAAGAGAGAGAGAGAGAGAGAGCGAGAGAGAGAGAGACAGAGAGAGAGAGAGAGAGAGAGTCACAGAGAGAGAGAGAGAGAGAGAGAGAGAGAGAGAGAGAGAGAGAGAGAGTCACAGAGAGAGTGAGAGAGAGACAGAGAGAGGGAGAGAGAGAGAGAGCGAGAGAGAGAGACAGACAGAGTGAGAGATAGAGAGAGGCACAGAGAGAGAGAGAGAGAGAGTTTAACCTTGAGTGGGTGTACACGGACTGGCTGCCCTAGGGGAGAAAACATTCCCCTCAGCTCTTCTCCCTTATCACACACAGAGAGAGACAAAGAGAGAGTGAGAGAGAGAGAGAGTCACAAAGAGAGAAAGAGAGAGAGAGTCACAGAGAGAGTGAGGGAGTCACAGAGAGAGGGAGAGATAGAGAGCGAGAGAGAGAGAGACAGGGAGAGAGAGTGAGAGAGAGAGACAGCGAGAGAGAGAGAGAGAGAGAGAGAGAGAGAGAGAGAGAGAGAGAGAGAGAGAGAGAGAGAGAGTGAGAGAGAGAGACAGAGAGAGAGAGAGAGTGAGAGAGAGAGAGAGAGACAGAGAGAGAGAGAGAGTCACAGAGAGAGAGAGAGTCACAGAGAGAGTGAGAGAGAGACAGAGAGAGGGAGAGAGGAGAGAGAGAGAGACACAGAGAGAGAGAGACACAGAGAGAGAGAGACAGGGGAGAGAGAGAGAGACAGAGAGAGAGAGAGAGGGAGAGAGAGAGAGAGAGACACAGAGAGAGAGAGACACAGAGAGAGAGAGAGAGACAGGGAGAGAGAGAGAGACAGAGAGAGAGTGAGAGAGAGAGAGAGACAGAGAGAGAGAGAGAGTGAGAGAGAGAGAGAGACAGAGAGACAGAGAGAGAGAGAGACAGGTGAAAATAAACACTGCAGGCACAAGGATGGGGAGCGAGAGACATTGGGAGAGGAAGAAGAAAAGGGAGATCGAGTTTGAAAGGAGACAGACAACAACAGAGGTTATAGCCTGGATGGTTTCCTAGCAATAAAACCCATGACAGCGTTACAGCGTTCACAAACCTTAGGACAAAACAACTGTCAACTCCAAAGGATTTTTCGACACATGTAAACAATATTTAGTCTCCAAATGGTACTTGAGACATAAGTACATTTGCACAACAAACACAACAAATACATTGTTACAGTTGTTGGTGAGCTAGCTAGTGAACTTTAGCCATATTAGCATAGATGTGACCTAAGTCAAAACACCTCAATACGAGGTGTCAAAAACAAGATAAAACTAGCTGAAATGAAACACCTACGATTCCCCACAAAGGAGCTTCTTGTCATTGTGGCTAGCTACCTGGCTATCCAGACTCAGGGCAGCTTATTGTCATTGTTGCTAGCTACCTGGCTATCCAGAATCAGGGCAGCTTCTTGTCATTGTTGCTAGCTACCTGGCTATCCAGACTCAGGGCAGCTTATTGTCATTGTTGCTAGCTACCTGGCTATCCAGAATCAGGGCAGCTTCTTGTCATTGTTGCTAGCTACCAGACCGTTCAGAATCAGGGCAGCTTATTGTCATTGTTGCTAGCTACCTGGCTATCCAGAATTAGGGCAGCTTCTTGTCATTGTTGCTAGCTACCTGGCTATCCAGAATCAGGGCAGCTTATTGTCATTGTTGCTAGCTACCTGGCTATCCAGAATCAGGGCAGCTTCTTGTCATTGTTGCTAGCTACCTGGCTATCCAGAATCAGGGCAGCTTCTTGTCATTGTTGCTAGCTTCCTGGCTATCCAGAATCAGGGCAGCTTCTAGTCATTGTTGCTAGCTACCTGGCTATCCAGAATCAGGGCAGCTTCTTGTCATTGTTGCTAGCTACCTGGCTATCCAGAATTAGGGCAGCTTCTTGTCATTGTTGCTAGCTACCTGGCTATCCAGAATCAGGACAGCTTACATTTACATTTACATTTAAGTCATTTAGCAGACGCTCTTATCCAGAGCGACTTACAAATTGGTGCATTACCTTATGACATCCAGTGGAACAGCCACTTTAAAATAGTGCATCTTCTTGTCATTGTTGCTAGCTACCTGGCTATCCAGACTCGGGGCAGCTTATTGTCATTGGTGCTAGCTACCTGGCTATCCAGACTCGGGGCAGCTTATTGTCATTGGTGCTAGCTACCTGGCTATCCAGACTCAGGGCAGCTTATTGTCATTGTTTCTAGCTACCTGGCTATCCAGAATCAGGGCAGCTTCTTGTCATTGTTGCTAGCGGAGATAGCAATAGACTGGCCACTGCTCTAAGAGCGGAGATAGCAATAGACTGGCCACTGCTCTAAGAGGAGAGATAGCAATTGACTGGCCACTGCTCTAAGAGGAGAGATAGCAACATACAACATGCTCTTCCTAGACTGTATAAGCTATGAGGATTTGATCCTGTGGGGATCCCTAGTGGTCAGGAGATCATGTTCATGTCTCTGCTCCGTTCTGACCCTCACTGACTTCCTCTGCAGATTTTGTCACTCATTTAAGAATCTGTAGTGTGTGTGTCTGTGTGTGTGTGTGTGTGTGTGTGTGTGTGTGTGTGTGTGTGTGTGTGTGTGTGTGTGTGTGTGTGTGTGCGTGCGTGTGCGTGCGCGTGTACGTACGTGTGTGCGTGTGCGTGTGTGAGAGAGTCATTCTCACTCCTTAAAAGACAGAGCAGAGCTGTTCTGCTTAATGAAAGTTGCAGGGAATATACACTCCCCTGTGTATTCATTTGGACAGAGATGATCTTCACTCCACTAAGTATTCATTTGGACAGAGATGATCTTTACTCCACTAAGTATTCATTTGGACAGAGATGATCTTTACTCCCCTGTGTATTAATTTGGACAGAGATGATCTTCACTCCCCTGTGTATTCATTTGGACAGAGATGATCTTTACTCCACTAAGTATTCATTTGGACAGAGATGATCTTTACTCCACTAAGTATTCATTTGGACAGAGATGATCTTTACTCCCCTGTGTATTAATTTGGACAGAGATGATCTTCACTCCCCTGTGTATTAATTTGGACAGAGATGATCTTTACTCCCCTATGTATTCATTTGGACAGCGATGATCTTCACTCCCCTGTGTATTCATTTGGACAGAGATGATCTTCACTCCCCTGTGTATTCATTTGGACAGAGATGATCTTCACTCCCCTATGTATTCATTTGGACAGCGATGATCTTCACTCCCCTGTGTATTCATTTGGACAGAGATGATCTTTACTCCCTATGTATTCATTTGGACAGAGATGATCTTCACTCCCCTGTGTATTCATTTGGACAGCGATGATCTTCACTCCCCTGTGTATTAATTTGGACAGAGATGATCTTCACTCCCCTATGTATTAATTTGGACAGAGATGATCTTCACTCCTCTATGTATTCATTTGGACAGAGATGATCTTTACTCCCCTATGTATTCATTTGGACAGAGATTATCTTTACTCCCTGTGTATTCACTTGGACAGAGATGATCTTTACTCCTCTATGTATTCATTTGGACAGAGATGATCTTTACTCCCTGTGTATTCATTTGGACAGAGATGATCTTTACTCCCTGTGTATTCACTTGGACAGAGATG
The DNA here is from genome assembly GCF_023373465.1 of Oncorhynchus keta. Taxonomy (NCBI): domain Eukaryota; kingdom Metazoa; phylum Chordata; class Actinopteri; order Salmoniformes; family Salmonidae; genus Oncorhynchus; species Oncorhynchus keta. The sequence continues at coordinate 29,980,691 of NC_068423.1, forward strand.
ATCTTTACTCCTCTATGTATTCATTTGGACAGAGATGATCTTTACTCCCCTATGTATTAATTTGGACAGAGATGATCTTTACTCCACTAAGTATTCATTTGGACAGAGATGATCTTTACTCCTCTATGTATTCATTTGGACAGAGATGATCTTTACTCCTCTATGTATTCATTTGGACAGAGATGATCTTTACTCCCTAAGTATTCACTTGGACAGAGATGATCTTTACTCCCCTATGTATTCATTTGGACAGAGATGATCTTTACCCCTCTATGTATTCATTTGGACAGAGATGATCTTTACTCCCTGTGTATTCATTTGGACAGAGATGATCTTTACTCCTCTAAGTATTCATTTGGACAGAGATGATCTTCACTCCCCTGTGTATTAATTTGGACAGAGATGATCTTTACTCCCCTATGTATTCATTTGGACAGCGATGATCTTCACTCCCCTGTGTATTCATTTGGACAGAGATGATCTTCACTCCCCTGTGTATTCATTTGGACAGAGATGATTTTCACTCCCCTGTGTATTCATTTGGACAGAGATGATCTTTACTCCCCTGTGTATTCATTTGGACAGAGATGATCTTTACTCCCCTATGTATTCATTTGGACAGAGATGATCTTCACTCCCCTGTGTATTCATTTGGACAGCGATGATCTTCACTCCCCTGTGTATTAATTTGGACAGAGATGATCTTCACTCCCTATGTATTAATTTGGACAGAGATGATCTTCACTCCTCTATGTATTCATTTGGACAGAGATGATCTTTACTCCCCTATGTATTCATTTGGACAGAGATTATCTTTACTCCCCTGTGTATTCACTTGGACAGAGATGATCTTTACTCCTCTATGTATTCATTTGGACAGAGATGATCTTTACTCCCCTGTGTATTCATTTGGACAGAGATGATCTTTACTCCCTGTGTATTCACTTGGACAGAGATGATCTTTACTCCTCTATGTATTCATTTGGACAGAGATGATCTTTACTCCCCTATGTATTAATTTGGACAGAGATGATCTTTACTCCACTAAGTATTCATTTGGACAGAGATGATCTTTACTCCTCTATGTATTCATTTGGACAGAGATGATCTTTACTCCTCTATGTATTCATTTGGACAGAGATGATCTTTACTCCCCTAAGTATTCACTTGGACAGAGATGATCTTTACTCCCTATGTATTCATTTGGACAGAGATGATCTTTACCCCTCTATGTATTCATTTGGACAGAGATGATCTTTACTCCCCTGTGTATTCATTTGGACAGAGATGATCTTTACTCCTCTAAGTATTCATTTGGACAGAGATGATCTTCACTCCCCTGTGTATTCATTTGGACAGAGATGATCTTCACTCCCCTGTGTATTCATTTGGACAGAGATGATCTTTACTCCTCTAAGTATTCATTTGGACAGAGATGATCTTCACTCCCCTGTGTATTCATTTGGACAGAGATGATCTTCACTCCCCTGTGTATTCAATTGGACAGAGATGATCTTCACTCCCCTAAGTATTCATTTGGACAGAGATGATCTTCACTCCCCTGTGTATTCATTTGGACAGAGATGATCTTCACTCCCCTGTGTATTCATTTGGACAGCGATGATCTTCACTCCCCTGTGTATTCATTTGGACAGAGATGATCTTCACTCCCCTGTGTATTAATTTGGACAGAGATGATCTTCACTCCCCTATGTATTCATTTGGACAGCGATGATCTTCACTCCCCTGTGTATTCATTTGGACAGAGATGATCTTCACTCCCCTGTGTATTCATTTGGACAGCGATGATCTTCACTCCCCTGTGTATTCATTTGGACAGAGATGATCTTCACTCCCCTGTGTATTCATTTGGACAGCGATGATCTTCACTCCCCTATGTATTCATTTGGACAGAGATGATCTTTACTCCCTGTGTATTCACTTGGACAGAGATGATCTTTACTCCTCTATGTATTCATTTGGACAGAGATGATCTTTACTCCCCTATGTATTAATTTGGACAGAGATGATCTTTACTCCACTAAGTATTCATTTGGACAGAGATGATCTTTACTCCTCTATGTATTCATTTGGACAGAGATGATCTTTACTCCTCTATGTATTCATTTGGACAGAGATGATCTTTACTCCCTAAGTATTCACTTGGACAGAGATGATCTTTACTCCCTATGTATTCATTTGGACAGAGATGATCTTTACCCCTCTATGTATTCATTTGGACAGAGATGATCTTTACTCCCTGTGTATTCATTTGGACAGAGATGATCTTTACTCCTCTAAGTATTCATTTGGACAGAGATGATCTTCACTCCCTGTGTATTCATTTGGACAGAGATGATCTTCACTCCCTGTGTATTCATTTGGACAGAGATGATCTTTACTCCTCTAAGTATTCATTTGGACAGAGATGATCTTCACTCCCTGTGTATTCATTTGGACAGAGATGATCTTCACTCCCCTGTGTATTCAATTGGACAGAGATGATCTTCACTCCCCTAAGTATTCATTTGGACAGAGATGATCTTCACTCCCTGTGTATTCATTTGGACAGAGATGATCTTCACTCCCTGTGTATTCATTTGGACAGCGATGATCTTCACTCCCCTGTGTATTCATTTGGACAGAGATGATCTTCACTCCCCTGTGTATTCATTTGGACAGAGATGATCTTCACTCCCCTATGTATTCATTTGGACAGCGATGATCTTCACTCCCCTGTGTATTCATTTGGACAGAGATGATCTTCACTCCCCTGTGTATTCATTTGGACAGCGATGATCTTCACTCCCCTGTGTATTCATTTGGACAGAGATGATCTTCACTCCCCTGTGTATTCATTTGGACAGCGATGATCTTCACTCCCCTATGTATTCATTTGGACAGAGATGATCTTTACTCCTCTATGTATTCATTTGGACAGAGATGATCTTTACTCCCCTGTGTATTCATTTGGACAGAGATGATCTTTACTCCTCTAAGTATTCATTTGGACAGAGATGATCTTCACTCCCCTGTGTATTCATTTGGACAGAGATGATCTTCACTCCCCTGTGTATTCATTTGGACAGAGATGATCTTTACTCCTCTAAGTATTCATTTGGACAGAGATGATCTTCACTCCCCTGTGTATTCATTTGGACAGAGATGATCTTCACTCCCCTGTGTATTCAATTGGACAGAGATGATCTTCACTCCCCTAAGTATTCATTTGGACAGAGATGATCTTCACTCCCCTGTGTATTCATTTGGACAGAGATGATCTTCACTCCCCTGTGTATTCATTTGGACAGCGATGATCTTCACTCCCCTGTGTATTCATTTGGACAGAGATGATCTTCACTCCCCTGTGTATTAATTTGGACAGAGATGATCTTCACTCCCCTATGTATTCATTTGGACAGCGATGATCTTCACTCCCCTGTGTATTCATTTGGACAGAGATGATCTTCACTCCCGTGTGTATTCATTTGGACAGCGATGATCTTCACTCCCCTGTGTATTCATTTGGACAGAGATGATCTTCACTCCCCTGTGTATTCATTTGGACAGCGATGATCTTCACTCCCCTGTGTATTCATTTGGACAGAGATGATCTTCACTCCCCTATGTATTAATTTGGACAGAGATGATCTTCACTCCCCTGTGTATTAATTTGGACAGAGATGATCTTCACTCCCCTGTGTATTAATTTGGACAGAGATGATCTTCACTCCCCTATGTATTCATTTGGACAGCGATGATCTTCACTCCCCTGTGTATTCATTTGGACAGAGATGATCTTTACTCCCCTGTGTATTCATTTGGACAGCGATGATCTTCACTCCCCTATGTATTCAATTGGACAGAGATGATCTACACCTTTTATTTGCCATTTAGAAATGAAAGCACTTCATGTATCTCGTCCCCCGATATGAAGGTGGCGTAGATACTTGGACAAATTTGCTTATGTTAATTAATTAGATTAAAAGTTGTGAAAAGTATAGTATTTGGTAGCATGTCGCTAGTACACAAACACTACAACATAGCTTCTCACTCTACAATCGTGTTAGATGCACTTGCTGTTTGTTTTGATGTTGTATTTCAGATTATTGTGTGCCCAATAGAAATGAATGGTGAATCATGTATTATGTCATTTTGTAGTGACTTTTATTGTAAATGAGAATAGAATATGTTTTCTAAACACGTCTACATTACCGTGGATACGACCATTGATTACGGAAAATCATGAATGAAGCGTGAAAAATGATGAGTCAGAAAGTTACAGAGGCATAAATATCATGCTCTCCCAAAAATGCTGACCTCCCCTGTTATTGGTAATGGTGAGTGGTTAGCTTGTCTTGAAGGTATTTTCTTTGTATGTGTTTGTATGGCTCACTGTATAGATGTAGTTACCCTCTAGGTCAGGGTCTGTATAGATGTAGTTACCCTCTAGATCAGGGTCTGTATAGATGTAGTTACCCTCTAGATCAGGGTCTGTATAGATGTAGTTACCCTCTCGATCAGGGTCTGTATAGATGTAGTTACCCTCTAGATCAGGGTCTGTATAGATGTAGTTACCCTCTAGATCAGGGTCTGTATAGATGTAGTTACCCTCTAGATCAGGGTCTGTATAGATGTAGTTACCCTCTAGATCAGGGTCTGTATAGATGTAGTAACCCTCTAGATCAGGGTCTGTAAAGATGTAGTTACCCTCTAGATCAGGGTCTGTATAGATGTAGTTATCCTCTAGATCAGGGTCTGTATAGATGTAGTTACCCTCTAGATCAGGGTCTGTATAGATGTAGTTACCCTCTAGATCAGGGTCTGTATAGATGTAGTTACCCTCTAGATCAGGGTCTGTATAGATGTAGTTACCCTCTAGATCAGGGTCTGTATAGATGTAGTTACCCTCTAGATCAGGGTCTGTATAGATGTAGTTACCCTCTAGATCAGGGTCTGTATAGATGTAGTTACCCTCTAGATCAGGGTCTGTATAGATGTAGTTACCCTCTAGATCAGGGTCTGTATAGATGTAGTAACCCTCTAGATCAGGGTCTGTAAAGATGTAGTTACCCTCTAGATCAGGGTCTGTATAGATGTAGTTACCCTCTAGATCAGGGTCTGTATAGATGTAGTAACTCTCTAGATCAGGGTCTGTATAGATGTAGTTATCCTCTAGATCAGGGTCTGTATAGATGTAGTAACTCTCTAAATCAGGGTCTGTATAGATGTAGTTACCCTCTCGATCAGGGTCTGTATAGATGTAGTTATCCTCTAGATCAGGGTCTGTATAGATGTAGTTACCCTCTAGATCAGGGTCTGTATAGATGTAGTAACCCTCTAGATCAGGGTCTGTATAGATGTAGTAACCCTCTAGATCAGGGTCTGTATAGATGTAGTTACCCTCTAGATCAGGGTCTGTATAGATGTAGTTACCCTCTAGATCAGGGTCTGTATAGATGTAGTTACCCTCTAGATCAGGGTCTGTATAGATGTAGTTACCCTCTAGATCAGGGTCTGGTACTGTATAGATGTAGTTACCCTCTAGATCAGGGTCTGTATAGATGTAGTTACCCTCTAGATCAGGGTCTGTATAGATGTAGTTACCCTCTAGATCAGGGTCTGTATAGATGTAGTTACCCTCTAGATCAGGGTCTGTATAGATGTAGTTACCCTCTAGATCAGGGTCTGTATAGATGTAGTTACCCTCTAGATCAGGGTCTGTATAGATGTAGTTACCCTCTAGATCAGGGTCTGTATAGATGTAGTTACCCTCTAGATCAGGGTCTGTATAGATGTAGTTACCCTCTAGATCAGGGTCTGTATAGATGTAGTTATCCTCTAGATCAGGGTCTGTATAGATGTAGTAACTCTCTAGATCAGGGTCTGTATAGATTTAGTTACCCTCTAGATCAGGGTCTGTATAGATGTAGTTACCCTCTAGATCAGGGTCTGTATAGATGTAGTTACCCTCTAGATCAGGGTCTGTATAGATGTAGTTACCCTCTAGATCAGGGTCTGTATAGATGTAGTTACCCTCTAGATCAGGGTCTGTATAGATGTAGTTACCCTCTAGATCAGGGTCTGTATAGATGTAGTTACCCTCTAGATCAGGGTCTGTATAGATGTAGTAACCCTCTAGATCAGGGTCTGTAAAGATGTAGTTACCCTCTAGATCAGGGTCTGTATAGATGTAGTTATCCTCTAGATCAGGGTCTGTATAGATGTAGTTACCCTCTAGATCAGGGTCTGTATAGATGTAGTTACCCTCTAGGTCAGGGTCTGTATAGATGTAGTTACCCTCTAGATCAGGGTCTGTATAGATGTAGTTACCCTCTAGATCAGGGTCTGTATAGATGTAGTTACCCTCTAGATCAGGGTCTGTATAGATGTAGTTACCCTCTAGATCAGGGTCTGTATAGATGTAGTTATCCTCTAGATCAGGGTCTGTATAGATGTAGTTATCCTCTAGATCAGGGTCTGGTACTGTATAGATGTAGTTACCCTCTAGATCAGGGTCTGGTACTGTATAGATGTAGTTACCCTCTAGATCAGGGTCTGTATAGATGTAGTTACCCTCTAGATCAGGCTCTGTATAGATGTAGTTACCCTCTAGATCAGGGTCTGTATAGATGTAGTTACCCTCTAGATCAGGGTCTGTATAGATGTAGTTACCCTCTAGATCAGGGTCTGTATAGATGTAGTTACCCTCTAGATCAGGGTCTGTATAGATGTAGTTACCCTCTAGATCAGGGTCTGTATAGATGTAGTTACCCTCTAGATCAGGGTCTGTATAGATGTAGTTACCCTCTAGATCAGGGTCTGTATAGATGTAGTTACCCTCTAGATCAGGGTCTGTATAGATGTAGTTACCCTCTAGATCAGGGTCTGTATAGATGTAGTTACCCTCTAGATCAGGGTCTGTATAGATGTAGTTACCCTCTAGATCAGGGTCTGTATAGATGTAGTTATCCTCTAGATCAGGGTCTGTATAGATGTAGTTACTCTCTAGATCAGGGTCTGTATAGATTTAGTTACCCTCTAGATCAGGGTCTGTATAGATGTAGTTACCCTCTAGATCAGGGTCTGTATAGATGTAGTTACCCTCTAGATCAGGGTCTGTATAGATGTAGTTACCCTCTAGATCAGGGTCTGTATAGATGTAGTTACCCTCTAGATCAGGGTCTGTATAGATGTAGTTACCCTCTAGATCAGGGTCTGGTAATTAAACACAAGTACTTATTCTCTCCTCAGTGGAAATGTACCTAGAGTCCGTGTTGTAAAGCAACCTTGATCCCAGCAATGACACTCTAGGCAAAACACTGTTCCATGTTATGCAGCTGTGTATAATATACAGTACCAGTCAAAAGTTTGGACAAACCTACTCATGAATTATTTGTTTTTGTACCTCTTTTCCTCCCCAATTTCGTGGTATCCAATTGTTTTAGTAGCTACTATCTTGTCTCATCGCTACAACTCCCGTACGGGCTCAGGAGAGACGAAGGTTGAAAGTCATGCGTCCTCCGATACACAACCCAACCAAGCCACACTGCTTCTTAACACAGCGCGCATCCAACCCGGAAGCCAGCCGCACCAATGTGTCGGAGGAAACACTGTGCACCTGGCAACCTTGGTTAGTGCGCACTGCGCCCGGCCCGCCACAGGAGTCGCTGGTGCACGATGAGACAAGGATATCCCTTCCGGCCAAACCCTCCCTAATCCGGACGACGCCAGGCCAATTGTGCGTTGCCCCACGGACCTCCCGGTCCAAACCTACCTCCTTTTATTATTATTTGTTTTAGGATCATTGGTGACATATTTTATTTCAAATCTAGACTATCAAATGTCTTTTTCTCTAACATGGAGACAATTTGGGAACCAAACCTCCCCGCAAAATAAAGAATATATATATATACAGTACCTTCAGAAAGTATTCATACCCCTTTACTTACTCCACATTTTGTTGTGTTACAGCCTTTATTAAATATTATTCTTTTTTCTCATCTATCCACACACAAAACCCTATCATGACAAATTGAAAACATGGTTTAGAAATGTACATTTATTGAAAATTAAATATAGAAATATCTCATTTACATAATTATGAGCCAATACCGTAGAATACAAGTGAAGACATCACAACTATGAAGTAACACACCAAATAAAAAAAGTGTTAAACCAATCAAAATATATATCTTTTTTAAATTGAGATGTATTCAAAGTAGCCACCATTTGCCTCAAGGACAGCTTTGCCACACTCTTGGCATTCACTCTACCAGTACTGTACATTGCCAGTGCTTGGTGTCAACGTTGAGGCCTACGTACCAGAGAGACACGGGTGAGTTGAGGACTACGTACCAGAGAGACACGGGTGAGTTGAGGACTACGTACCAGAGAGACACGGGTGAGTTGAAGCCTACGTACCAGAGAGACACGGGTGAGTTGAGGCCTTACGTACCAGAGAGACACGGGTGAGTTGAGGCCTACGTACCAGAGAGACACGGGTGAGTTGAGGACTACGTACCAGAGAGACACGGGTGAGTTGAAGCCTTACGTACCAGAGAGACACGGGTGAGTTGAGGACTACGTACCAGAGAGACACGGGTGTGAGTTGAGGCCTACGTACCAGAGAGACACGGGTGAGTTGAGGCCTTACGTACCAGAGAGACACGGGTGAGTTGAGGCCTACGTACCAGAGAGACACGGATGAGTTGAGGACTACGTACCAGAGAGACACGGGTGAGTTGAAGCCTACGTACCAGAGAGACACGGGTGAGTTGAGGACTACGTACCAGAGAGACACGGGTGAGTTGAGGCCTACGTACCAGAGAGACACGGGTGAGTTGAGGACTTACGTACCAGACAGACACGGGTGAGTTGAGGCCTTTACGTACCAGAGAGACACGGGTGAGTTGAGGCCTACGTACCAGAGAGACACGGGTGAGTTGAGGACTACGTACCAGAGAGACACGGGTGAGTTGAGGCCTACGTACCAGAGAGACACAGGTGAGTTGAAGCCTACGTACCAGAGAGACACGGGTGAGTTGAGGACTTACGTACCAGAGAGACACGGGTGAGTTGAGGCCTTTACGTACCAGAGAGACACGAGTGAGTTGAGGCCTACGTACCAGAGAGACACGGGTGAGTTGAGGCCTTACGTACCAGAGAGACACGGGTGAGTTGAGGCCTTACGTACCAGAGAGACACGGGTGAGTTGAGGACTACGTACCAGAGAGACACGGGTGAGTTGAGGCCTTACGTACCAGAGAGACACGGGTGAGTTGAGGCCTTACGTACCAGAGAGACACGGGTGAGTTGAGGCCTTACGTACCAGAGAGACACGGGTGAGTTGAGGCCTTACGTACCAGAGTGACACGGGTGAGTTGAGGCCTTTACGTACCAGAGAGACACGGGTGAGTTGAGGCCTTACGTACCAGAGAGACACGGGTGAGTTGAGGCCTACGCACCAGAGAGACACGGGTGAGTTGAGGCCTACGTACCAGAGAGACACGGGTGAGTTGAGGCCTACGTACCAGAGAGACACGGGTGAGTTGAGGCCTTACGTACCAGAGAGACACGGGTGAGTTGAGGACTACGTACCAGAGAGACACGGGTGAGTTGAGGCCTTACGTACCAGAGAGACACGGGTGAGTTGAGGACTACGTACCAGAGAGACACGGGTGAGTTGAAGCCTTACGTACCAGAGAGACACGGGTGAGTTGAGGCCTACGCACCAGAGAGACACGGGTGAGTTGAGGCCTACGTACCAGAGAGACACGGGTGAGTTGAGGACTACGTACCAGAGAGACACGGGTGAGTTGAAGCCTTACGTACCAGAGAGACACGGGTGAGTTGAGGCCTACGCACCAGAGAGACACGGGTGAGTTGAGGCCTACGTACCAGAGAGACACGGGTGAGTTGAGGACTATGTACCAGAGAGACACGGGTGAGTTGAAGCCTACGTACCAGAGAGACACGGGTGAGTTGAGGCCTTACGTACTAGAGAGACACGGGTGAGTTGAGGCCTACGTACCAGAGAGACACGGGTGAGTTGAAGCCTTACGTACCAGAGAGACACGGGTGAGTTGAGGCCAGACTCACTACAACTAACTGCTACAACTCACAGCTACTTCTGAACGGGAGAAAACCTTACGATTTTTAACTAGATTTAGGCCACTGCCTGCTCCCCTGAGAGTCATCTGGGTTGTCTTTTCAAGAGGATTTCTCCTGTCCTGAGTGCTGTGACATCAATAACGGTCCCGTTGTTCTACCGTGTGGCCACATCTTTTGCACAGTCTGTCTGCGGGAATACGGGAGTTATTAACCCTTATTCTAAACAGCCCCTGTGTGAAGACTTCTCAACCTCGCAGCTAGATAGTTGAAAACAGCTTCAGCTGTTCTGAGGGGGGTGCTCTGCAGTCTACACGGTGAGAAACTCAAGCTCTTCTGTCTGGAGGATAGACAGCCTGTCTGTGTGGTGTGTCAGGATTCGAGACAACATAAAAAAAAACGCACAACTCTATATCAGTAGATGATTATAATGTAGAAATAGATTTTAAACTGGATTTTATTGTCATGACTTTTGATTTAGTGTTTATTTATTTCGTGTGTAATTAAACAATGTTTATGAAATTAAGTTTTTATTCTGACGGTGATGATTTTAATTTACGTGCATGATAGATACCTGCACACTGTCGAGCTCCCACAGTTTTATTGAGTACAATGTCTCAACCCATGATAGATATCTATACAGACCCTGATCTAGAGGGTAACTACATCTATTGAGCTCCCACAGTGTTATTGAGTACAATGTCTCAACCCATGATTGATATCTATACAGACCCTGATCTAGAGGGTAACTACATCTATTGAGCTCCCACAGTGTTATTGAGTACAATGTCTCAACCCATGATTGATATCTATACAGACCCTGATCTAGAGGGTAACTACATCTATTGAGCTCCCACAGTGTTATTGAGTACAATGTCTCAACCCATGATAGATATCTATACAGACCCTGATCTAGAGGGTAACTACATCTATTGAGCTCACACAGTGTTATTGAGTACAATGGCTCAACCCATGATTGATATCTATACAGACCCTGATCTAGAGGGTAACTACATCTATTGAGCTCCCACAGTGTTATTGAGTACAATGGCTCAACCCATGATTGATATCTATACAGACCCTGATCTAGAGGGTAACTACATCTATTGAGCTCACACAGTTGTATTGAATCTCAACACAACGGCCAAAACACACAATACAACTGAGTTAAACGGTGTGTGGGCATCTTTCTTTAACGACTTTGTGACCTTCATCCAGAAGTAACAGGATATGCCTATACACTACCTATCTCATGAACAACAGTATTTAAACAAATATATATATATATATATATATATATATTTGGGGTATTGTGATGTCATTATGGGGTATTGTGATGTCATTATGGGGTAATGTGTTGTCATTATGGGGTATTGTGATGTCATTATGGGGTATTGTGATGTCATTATGAGGTATTGTGATGTCATTATGGGGTATTGTGATGTCATTATGGGGTATTATGTTAGAATGTATAGGGAGACTAGGAGTAACACTAAGAGCCCAGTTAGAATGTATAGGGAGACTAGGAGTAACACTAAGAGCCCAGTTAGAATGTATAGGGAGACTAGGAGTAATACTAAGAGCCCAGTTAGAATGTATAGGGAGACTAGGAGTAACACTAAGAGCCCAGTTAGAAGGATGTATAGGGAGACTGGGGAGGAGTAACACTAAGAGCCCAGTTAGAATGTATAGGGAGGCTAGAGTAACACTAAGAGCCCAGTTAGAATGTATAGGAGACTAGGAGTAACACTAAGAGCCCAGTTAGAATGTATAGGGAGACGAGGAGTAACACTAAGAGCCCAGTTAGAATGTATAGGGAGACTAGGAGTAACACTAAGAGCCCAGTTAGAATGTATAGGGAGACTAGGAGTAACACGAAGAGCCCAGTTAGAATGTATAGGGAGACGAGGAGTAACACTAAGAGCCCAGTTAGAATGTATAGGGAGACTAGGAGTAACACTAAGAGCCCAGTTAGAATGTATAGGGAGGCTAGGAGTAACACTAAGAGCCCAGTTAGAATGTATAGGGAGACTAGGAGTAACACGGAGAGCCCAGTTAGAATGTATAGGGAGACTAGGAGTAACACTAAGAGCCCAGTTATAATGTATAGGGAGACTAGGAGTAACACTAAGAGCCCAGTTAGAATGTATAGGGAGACTAGGAGTAACACTAAGAGCCCAGTTAGAATGTATAGGGAGACTAGGAGTAACACTAAGAGCCCAGTTAGAATGTATAGGAAGACTAGGAGTAACACTAAGAGCCCAGTTAGAATGTATATGGAGACTAGGAGAAACACTAAGAGCCCAGTTAGAATGTACAGGGAGGCCAGTGACACTAAGAGCCCAGTTATAATGTATAGGGAGGCCAGTGACACTAAGAGCCCAGTTAGAATGTATAGGGAGGCCAGTGACACTAAGAGCCCAGTTATAATGTATAGGGAGGCTAGGAGTAACACTAAGAGCCCAGTTAGAATGTATAGGAGGCCAGTGACACTAAGAGCCCAGTTAGAATGTATAGGGAGGCCAGTGACACTAAGAGCCCAGTTAGAATGTATAGGGAGGCCAGTGACACTAAGAGCCCAGTTAGAATGTATAGGGAGACTAGGAGTAATACTAAGAGCCCAGTTAGAATGTATAGGGAGACTAGGAGTAACACTAAGAGCCCAGTTAGAATGTATAGGGAGACTAGGAGTAACACTAAGAGCCCAGTTAGAATGTATAGGGAGACTAGGAGTAACACTAAGAGCCCAGTTAGAATATATAGGTAGACTAAGAGTAACACTAAGAGCTCAGTTAGAATGTATAGGGAGACTAGGAGAAACACTAAGAGCCCAGTTAGAATGTATAGGGAGACTAGGAGTAACACTAAGAGCCCAGTTAGAATGTATAGGGAGACTAGGAGAAACACTAAGAGCCCAGTTAGAATGTATAGGGAGGCTAGGAGTAACACTAAGAGCCCAGTTAGAATGTATAGGGAGGCTAGGAGTAACACTAAGAGCCCAGTTAGAATGTATAGGGAGACTAGGAGTAACACTAAGAGCCCAGTTAGAATGTATAGGAAGACTAGGAGTAACACTAAGAGCCCAGTTAGAATGTATATGGAGACTAGGAGAAACACTAAGAGCCCAGTTAGAATGTACAGGGAGGCCAGTGACACTAAGAGCCCAGTTATAATGTATAGGGAGGCTAGGAGAAACACTAAGAGCCCAGTTAGAATGTATAGGGAGGCTAGGAGTAACACTAAGAGCCTAGTTAGAATGTATAGGGAGACTAGGAGTAACACTAAGAGCCCAGTTAGAATGTATATGGAGACTAGGAGTAACACTAAGAGCCCAGTTAGAATGTATAGGGAAACTAGGAGTAACACTAAGAGCCCAGTTAGAATGTATAGGGAGACTAGGAGTAACACTAAGAGCCCAGTTAGAATGTATATGGAGACTAGGAGTAACACTAAGAGCCCAGTTAGAATGTATAGGGAAACTAGGAGTAACACTAAGAGCCCAGTTAGAATGTATAGGGAGACTAGGAGTAACACTAAGAGCCCAGTTAGAATGTATAGGGAGACTAGGAGTAACACTAAGAGCCCAGTTAGAATGTATAGGGAGGCTAGGAGTAACACTAAGAGCCCAGTTAGAATGTATAGGGAGACTAGGAGTATCACTAAGAGCCCAGTTAGAATGTATATGGAGACTAGGAGTAACACTAAGAGCCCAGTTAGAATGTATAGGTAGGCTAGGAGTAACACTAAGAGCCCAGTTAGAATGTATAGGGAGGCTAGGAGTAACACTAAGAGCCCAGTTAGAATGTATAGGGAGACTAGGAGAAACACTAAGAGCCCAGTTAGAATGTATAGGGAGACTAGGAGTAACACTAAGAGCCCAGTTAGAATGTATAGGGAGACTAGGAGAAACACTAAGAGCCCAGTTAGAATGTATAGGGAGGCTAGGAGTAACACTAAGAGCCCAGTTAGAATGTATAGGGAGACTAGGAGTAACACTAAGAGCCCAGTTAGAATGTATAGGGAGGCTAGGAGTAACACTAAGAGCCCAGTTAGAATGTATAGGGAGACTAGGAGTAACACGGAGAGCCCAGTTAGAATGTATAGGGAGACTAGGAGAAACACTAAGAGCCCAGTTAGAATGTACAGGGAGGCCAGTGACACTAAGAGCCCAGTTATAATGTATAGGGAGGCCAGTGACACTAAGAGCCCAGTTAGAATGTATAGGGAGGCCAGTGACACTAAGAGCCCAGTTATAATGTATAGGGAGGCTAGGAGTAACACTAAGAGCCCAGTTAGAATGTATAGGGAGGCCAGTGACACTAAGAGCCCAGTTAGAATGTATAGGGAGGCCAGTGACACTAAGAGCCCAGTTAGAATGTATAGGGAGACTAGGAGTAATACTAAGAGCCCAGTTAGAATGTATAGGGAGACTAGGAGTAACACTAAGAGCCCAGTTAGAATGTATAGGGAGACTAGGAGTAACACTAAGAGCCCAGTTAGAATGTATAGGGAGACTAGGAGTAACACTAAGAGCCCAGTTAGAATATATAGGTAGACTAAGAGTAACACTAAGAGCTCAGTTAGAATGTATAGGGAGACTAGGAGTAACACGGAGAGCCCAGTTAGAATGTATAGGGAGACTAGGAGAAACACTAAGAGCCCAGTTAGAATGTACAGGGAGGCCAGTGACACTAAGAGCCCAGTTATAATGTATAGGGAGGCCAGTGACACTAAGAGCCCAGTTAGAATGTATAGGGAGGCCAGTGACACTAAGAGCCCAGTTATAATGTATAGGGAGGCTAGGAGTAACACTAAGAGCCCAGTTAGAATGTATAGGGAGGCCAGTGACACTAAGAGCCCAGTTAGAATGTATAGGGAGGCCAGTGACACTAAGAGCCCAGTTAGAATGTATAGGGAGACTAGGAGTAATACTAAGAGCCCAGTTAGAATGTATAGGGAGACTAGGAGTAACACTAAGAGCCCAGTTAGAATGTATAGGGAGACTAGGAGTAACACTAAGAGCCCAGTTAGAATGTATAGGGAGACTAGGAGTAACACTAAGAGCCCAGTTAGAATATATAGGTAGACTAAGAGTAACACTAAGAGCTCAGTTAGAATGTATAGGGAGACTAGGAGAAACACTAAGAGCCCAGTTAGAATGTATAGGGAGACTAGGAGTAACACTAAGAGCCCAGTTAGAATGTATAGGGAGACTAGGAGTAACACTAAGAGCCCAGTTAGAATGTATAGGGAGACTAGGAGTAACACTAAGAGCCCAGTTAGAATGTATAGGGAGGCTAGGAGTAACACTAAGAGCCCAGTTAGAATGTATAGGGAGACTAGGAGTAACACTAAGAGCCCAGTTAGAATGTATAGGGAGACTAGGAGTAACACTAAGAGCCCAGTTAGAATGTATAGGGAGACTAGGAGTAACACTAAGAGCCCAGTTAGAATGTATAGGGAGACGAGGAGTAACACTAAGAGCCCAGTTAGAATGTATAGGGAGACTAGGAGTAACACTAAGAGCCCAGTTAGAATGTATAGGGAGACGAGGAGTAACACTAAGAGCCCAGTTAGAATGTATAGGGAGACGAGGAGTAACACTAAGAGCCCAGTTAGAATGTATAGGGAGACGAGGAGTAACACTAAGAGCCCAGTTAGAATGTATAGGGAGACGAGGAGTAACACTAAGAGCCCAGTTAGAATGTATAGGGAGACGAGGAGTAACACTAAGAGCCCAGTTAGAATGTATAGGGAGACTAGGAGTAACACGGAGAGCCCAGTTAGAATGTATAGGGAGACTAGGAGTAACACTAAGAGCCCAGTTATAATGTATAGGGAGACTAGGAGTAACACTAAGAGCCCAGTTAGAATGTATAGGGAGACTAGGAGTAACACTAAGAGCCCAGTTAGAATGTATAGGGAGACTAGGAGTAACACTAAGAGCCCAGTTAGAATGTATAGGTAGACTAGGAGTAACACTAAGAGCCCAGTTAGAATGTATATGGAGACTAGGAGAAACACTAAGAGCCCAGTTAGAATGTACAGGGAGGCCAGTGACACTAAGAGCCCAGTTATAATGTATAGGGAGGCCAGTGACACTAAGAGCCCAGTTAGAATGTATAGGGAGGCCAGTGACACTAAGAGCCCAGTTATAATGTATAGGGAGGCTAGGAGTAACACTAAGAGCCCAGTTAGAATGTATAGGGAGGCCAGTGACACTAAGAGCCCAGTTAGAATGTATAGGAGGCCAGTGACACTAAGAGCCCAGTTAGAATGTATAGGGAGGCCAGTGACACTAAGAGCCCAGTTAGAATGTATAGGAGACTAGGAGTAATACTAAGAGCCCAGTTAGAATGTATAGGGAGACTAGGAGTAACACTAAGAGCCCAGTTAGAATGTATAGGGAGACTAGGAGTAACACTAAGAGCCCAGTTAGAATGTAAAGGGAGACTAGGAGTAACACTAAGAGCCCAGTTAGAATGTATAGGGAGACTAGGAGTAACACTAAGAGCCCAGTTAGAATGTATAGGGAGGCTAGGAGTAACACTAAGAGCCCAGTTAGAATGTATAGGGAGACTAGGAGTATCACTAAGAGCCCAGTTAGAATGTATATGGAGACTAGGAGTAACACTAAGAGCCCAGTTAGAATGTATAGGTAGGCTAGGAGTAACACTAAGAGCCCAGTTAGAATGTATAGGGAGGCTAGGAGTAACACTAAGAGCCCAGTTAGAATGTATAGGGAGACTAGGAGAAACACTAAGAGCCCAGTTAGAATGTATAGGGAGACTAGGAGTAACACTAAGAGCCCAGTTAGAATGTATAGGGAGACTAGGAGAAACACTAAGAGCCCAGTTAGAATGTATAGGGAGGCTAGGAGTAACACTAAGAGCCCAGTTAGAATGTATAGGGAGACTAGGAGTAACACTAAGAGCCCAGTTAGAATGTATAGGGAGGCTAGGAGTAACACTAAGAGCCCAGTTAGAATGTATAGGGAGACTAGGGGTAACACGGAGAGCCCAGTTAGAATGTATAGGGAGACTAGGAGAAACACTAAGAGCCCAGTTAGAATGTACAGGAGGCCAGTGACACTAAGAGCCCAGTTATAATGTATAGGAGGCCAGTGACACTAAGAGCCCAGTTAGAATGTATAGGGAGGCCAGTGACACTAAGAGCCCAGTTATAATGTATAGGAGGCTAGGAGTAACACTAAGAGCCCAGTTAGAATGTATAGGGAGGCCAGTGACACTAAGAGCCCCAGTTAGAATGTATAGGGAGGCCAGTGACACTAAGAGCCCAGTTAGAATGTATAGGGAGGCCAGTGACACTAAGAGCCCAGTTAGAATGTATAGGGAGACTAGGAGTAATACTAAGAGCCCAGTTAGAATGTATAGGGAGACTAGGAGTAACACTAAGAGCCCAGTTAGAATGTATAGGGAGACTAGGAGTAACACTAAGAGCCCAGTTAGAATGTATAGGGAGACTAGGAGTAACACTAAGAGCCCAGTTAGAATATATAGGTAGACTAAGAGTAACACTAAGAGCTCAGTTAGAATGTATAGGGAGACTAGGAGAAACACTAAGAGCCCAGTTAGAATGTATAGGGAGACTAGGAGTAACACTAAGAGCCCAGTTAGAATGTATAGGGAGACTAGGAGTAACACTAAGAGCCCAGTTAGAATGTATAGGGAGACTAGGAGTAACACTAAGAGCCCAGTTAGAATGTATAGGGAGGCTAGGAGTAACACTAAGAGCCCAGTTAGAATGTATAGGAGACTAGGAGTAACACTAAGAGCCCAGTTAGAATGTATAGGGAGACTAGGAGTAACACTAAGAGCCCAGTTAGAATGTATAGGGAGACTAGGAGTAACACTAAGAGCCCAGTTAGAATGTATAGGGAGACGAGGAGTAACACTAAGAGCCCAGTTAGAATGTATAGGAGACTAGGAGTAACACTAAGAGCCCAGTTAGAATGTATAGGAGACGAGGAGTAACACTAAGAGCCCAGTTAGAATGTATAGGGAGACGAGGAGTAACACTAAGAGCCCAGTTAGAATGTATAGGGAGACGAGGAGTAACACTAAGAGCCCAGTTAGAATGTATAGGGAGACGAGGAGTAACACTAAGAGCCCAGTTAGAATGTATAGGGAGACGAGGAGTAACACTAAGAGCCCAGTTAGAATGTATAGGGAGACTAGGAGTAACACGGAGAGCCCAGTTAGAATGTATAGGGAGACTAGGAGTAACACTAAGAGCCCAGTTATAATGTATAGGGAGACGAGGAGTAACACTAAGAGCCCAGTTAGAATGTATAGGGAGACTAGGAGTAACACTAAGAGCCCAGTTAGAATGTATAGGAGACTAGGAGTAACACTAAGAGCCCAGTTAGAATGTATAGGTAGACTAGGAGTAACACTAAGAGCCCAGTTAGAATGTATATGGAGACTAGGAGAAACACTAAGAGCCCAGTTAGAATGTACAGGAGGCCAGTGACACTAAGAGCCCAGTTATAATGTATAGGGAGGCCAGTGACACTAAGAGCCCAGTTAGAATGTATAGGGAGGCCAGTGACACTAAGAGCCCAGTTATAATGTATAGGGAGGCTAGGAGTAACACTAAGAGCCCAGTTAGAATGTATAGGGAGGCCAGTGACACTAAGAGCCCAGTTAGAATGTATAGGGGAGGCCAGTGACACTAAGAGCCCAGTTAGAATGTATAGGGAGGCCAGTGACACTAAGAGCCCAGTTAGAATGTATAGGGAGACTAGGAGTAATACTAAGAGCCCAGTTAGAATGTATAGGGAGACTAGGAGTAACACTAAGAGCCCAGTTAGAATGTATAGGAGACTAGGAGTAACACTAAGAGCCCAGTTAGAATGTAAAGGAGACTAGGAGTAACACTAAGAGCCCAGTTAGAATGTATAGGGAGACTAGGAGTAACACTAAGAGCCCAGTTAGAATGTATAGGGAGACTAGGAGTAACACTAAGAGCCCAGTTAGAATGTATAGGTAGACTAAGAGTAACACTAAGAGCTCAGTTAGAATGTATAGGAGACTAGGAGAAACACTAAGAGCCCAGTTAGAATGTATAGGGAGACTAGGAGAAACACTAAGAGCCCAGTTAGAATGTATAGGGAGACTAGGAGTAACACTAAGAGCCCAGTTAGAATGTATAGGGAGACTAGGAGAAACACTAAGAGCCCAGTTAGAATGTATAGGTAGGCTAGGAGTAACACTAAGAGCCCAGTTAGAATGTATAGGGAGACTAGGAGAAACACTAAGAGCCCAGTTAGAATGTATAGGAGACGAGGAGAAACACTAAGAGCCCAGTTAGAATGTATAGGGAGGCTAGGAGTAACACTAAGAGCCCAGTTAGAATGTATAGGAGGCTAGGAGTAACACTAAGAGCCCAGTTAGAATGTATAGGGAGGCTAGGAGTAACACTAAGAGCCCAGTTAGAATGTATAGGGAGACTAGGAGTAACACTAAGAGCCCAGTTAGAATGTATAGGGAGACTAGGAGTAACACGGAGAGCCCAGTTAGAATGTATATGGAGACTAGGAGAAACACTAAGAGCCCAGTTAGAATGTACAGGGAGGCCAGTGACACTAAGAGCCCAGTTATAATGTATAGGGAGGCCAGTGACACTAAGAGCCCAGTTAGAATGTATAGGGAGGCCAGTGACACTAAGAGCCCAGTTATAATGTATAGGGAGGCTAGGAGTAACACTAAGAGCCCAGTTAGAATGTATAGGGAGGCCAGTGACACTAAGAGCCCAGTTAGAATGTATAGGGAGGCCAGTGACACTAAGAGCCCAGTTAGAATGTATAGGGAGGCCAGTGACACTAAGAGCCCAGTTAGAATGTATAGGGAGACTAGGAGTAATACTAAGAGCCCAGTTAGAATGTATAGGGAGACTAGGAGTAACACTAAGAGCCCAGTTAGAATGTATAGGGAGACTAGGAGTAACACTAAGAGCCCAGTTAGAATGTATAGGTAGACTAAGAGTAACACTAAGAGCTCAGTTAGAATGTATAGGGAGACTGGGAGAAACACTAAGAGCCCAGTTAGAATGTATAGGGAGACTAGGAGAAACACTAAGAGCCCAGTTAGAATGTATAGGGAGACTAGGAGTAACACTAAGAGCCCAGTTAGAATGTATAGGAGACTAGGAGAAACACTAAGAGCCCAGTTAGAATGTATAGGTAGGCTAGGAGTAACACTAAGAGCCCAGTTAGAATGTATAGGGAGACTAGGAGAAACACTAAGAGCCCAGTTAGAATGTATAGGGAGACGAGGAGAAACACTAAGAGCCCAGTTAGAATGTATAGGGAGGCTAGGAGTAACACTAAGAGCCCAGTTAGAATGTATAGGGAGGCTAGGAGTAACACTAAGAGCCCAGTTAGAATGTATAGGGAGGCTAGGAGTAACACTAAGAGCCCAGTTAGAATGTATAGGGAGACTAGGAGTAACACTAAGAGCCCAGTTAGAATGTATAGGGAGACTAGGAGTAACACGGAGAGCCCAGTTAGAATGTATAGGGAGACTAGGAGAAACACTAAGAGCCCAGTTAGAATGTATAGGGAGGCTAGGAGTAACACTAAGAGCCCAGTTAGAATGTATAGGGAGACTAGGAGAAACACTAAGAGCCCAGTTAGAATGTATAGGGAGGCCAGTGACACTAAGAGCCCAGTTAGAATGTATAGGGAGACTAGGAGTAACACTAAGAGCCCAGTTAGAATGTATAGGGAGACTAGGAGTAACACGGAGAGCCCAGTTAGAATGTATAGGGAGACTAGGAGTAACACTAAGAGCCCAGTTATAATGTATAGGGAGACTAGGAGTAACACTAAGAGCCCAGTTAGAATGTATAGGGAGACTAGGAGTAACACTAAGAGCCCAGTTAGAATGTATAGGGAGACTAGGAGTAACACTAAGAGCCCAGTTAGAATGTATAGGTAGACTAGGAGTAACACTAAGAGCCCAGTTAGAATGTATATGGAGACTAGGAGAAACACTAAGAGCCCAGTTAGAATGTACAGGGAGGCCAGTGACACTAAGAGCCCAGTTATAATGTATAGGAGGCCAGTGACACTAAGAGCCCAGTTAGAATGTATAGGGAGGCCAGTGACACTAAGAGCCCAGTTATAATGTATAGGGAGGCTAGGAGTAACACTAAGAGCCCAGTTAGAATGTATAGGGAGGCCAGTGACACTAAGAGCCCAGTTAGAATGTATAGGGAGGCCAGTGACACTAAGAGCCCAGTTAGAATGTATAGGAGGCCAGTGACACTAAGAGCCCAGTTAGAATGTATAGGAGACTAGGAGTAATACTAAGAGCCCAGTTAGAATGTATAGGGAGACTAGGAGTAACACTAAGAGCCCAGTTAGAATGTATAGGGAGACTAGGAGTAACACTAAGAGCCCAGTTAGAATGTAAAGGGAGACTAGGAGTAACACTAAGAGCCCAGTTAGAATGTATAGGGAGACTAGGAGTAACACTAAGAGCCCAGTTAGAATGTATAGGGAGACTAGGAGTAACACTAAGAGCCCAGTTAGAATGTATAGGTAGACTAGGAGTAACACTAGAATTAGAATGTATAGGGAGACTAGGAGTAACACTAAGAGCCCAGTTAGAATGTATAGGGAGACTAGGAGTAACACTAAGAGCCCAGTTAGAATGTATAGGGAGACTAGGAGAAACACTAAGAGCCCAGTTAGAATGTATAGGAGACTAGGAGTAACACTAAGAGCCCAGTTAGAATGTATAGGGAGACTAGGAGTAACACTAAGAGCCCAGTTAGAATGTATAGGGAGACTAGGAGTAACTGGGAGAAACACTAAGAGCCCAGTTAGAATGTATAGGGAGACTAGGAGAACACTAAGAGCCCAGTTAGAATGTATAGGGAGACTAGGAGAACACTAAGAGCCCAGTTAGAATGTATAGGGAGGCTAGGAGAACACTAAGAGCCCAGTTAGAATGTATAGGGAGGCTAGGAGTAACACTAAGAGCCCAGTTAGAATGTATAGGGAGACTAGGAGTAACACTAAGAGCCCAGTTAGAATGTATAGGGAGACTAGGAGTAACACTAAGAGCCCAGTTAGAATGTATAGGGAGACTAGGAGACTAAGAGCCCAGTTAGAATGTATAGGGAGACGAGGAGTAACACTAAGAGCCCAGTTAGAATGTATAGGGAGACGAGGAGTAACACTAAGAGCCCAGTTAGAATGTATAGGGAGGCTAGAGAGCCCAGTTAGAATGTATAGGGAGGCCAGTGACTTTATAGCCCGGAGGAGTAACACTAAGAGCCCAGTTAGAATGTATAGGGAGACTAGGAGTAACACTAAGAGCCCAGTTAGAATGTATAGGGAGACTAGGAGTAACACTAAGAGCCCAGTTAGAATGTATAGGGAGACTAGGAGTAACACTAAGAGCCCAGAATGTATAGGAGACTGGAGTAACACTAGAATGTATAGGAGACTAGGAGTAACACTAAGAGCCCAGTTATAATGTATAGGGAGACTAGGAGTAACACTAAGAGCCCAGTTAGAATGTATAGGGAGACTAGGAGTAACACTAAGAGCCCAGTTAGAATGTATAGGAGACTAGGAGTAACACTAAGAGCCCAGTTAGAATGTATAGGGAGACTAGGAGTAACACTAAGAGCCCAGTTAGAATGTATAGGAGACTAGGAGTAACACTAAGAGCCCAGTTAGAATGTATAGGGAGGCCAGGAGACACTAAGAGCCCAGTTAGAATGTATAGGGAGGCCAGTGACACTAAGAGCCCAGTTAGAATGTATAGGGAGGCCAGTGACACTAAGAGCCCAGTTATAATGTATAGGAGGCTAGGAGTAACACTAAGAGCCCAGTTAGAATGTATAGGGAGGCCAGTGACACTAAGAGCCCAGTTAGAATGTATAGGGAGGCCAGTGACACTAAGAGCCCAGTTAGAATGTATAGGGAGGCCAGTGACACTAAGAGCCCAGTTAGAATGTATAGGGAGACTAGGAGTAATACTAAGAGCCCAGTTAGAATGTATAGGGAGACTAGGAGTAACACTAAGAGCCCAGTTAGAATGTATAGGGAGACTAGGAGTAACACTAAGAGCCCAGTTAGAATGTATAGGGAGACTAGGAGTAACACTAAGAGCCCAGTTAGAATGTATAGGGAGACTAGGAGTAACACTAAGAGCCCAGTTAGAATGTATAGGGAGACTAGGAGTAACACTAAGAGCCCAGTTAGAATGTATAGGTAGACTAAGAGTAACACTAAGAGCCCAGTTAGAATGTATAGGGAGACTAGGAGAAACACTAAGAGCCCAGTTAGAATGTATAGGGAGACTAGGAGAAACACTAAGAGCCCAGTTAGAATGTATAGGGAGACTAGGGTAACACTAAGAGCCCAGTTAGTTAGAGACTGGAGAAACACTAAGAGCCCAGTTAGAATGTAGAGGCTAGGAGTAACACTAAGAGCCCAGTTAGAATGTATAGGGAGACTAGGAGAAACACTAAGAGCCCAGTTAGAATGTTAGAGATGTATAGAATGTATAGGGAGACTAGGAGTAACACTAAGAGCCCAGTTAGAATGTATAGGGAGGCTAGGAGTAACACTAAGAGCCCAGTTAGAATGTATAGGGAGACTAGGAGTAACACTAAGAGCCCAGTTAGAATGTATAGGGAGACTAGGAGTAACACTAAGAGCCCAGTTAGAATGTATAGGGAGACTAGGAGTAACACTAAGAGCCCAGTTAGAATGTATAGGGAGACTAGGAGTAACACTAAGAGCCCAGTTAGAATGTATAGGAGACTAGGAGTAACACTAAGAGCCCAGTTAGAATGTATAGGGAGACTGGAGAACTAAGAGCCCAGTTAGAATGTATAGGGAGGCTAAGAACACTAAGCCCAGTTAGAATGTATAGGGAGACTAGGAGTAACACTAAGAGCCCAGTTAGAATGTATATGGAGACAGGAGAAACACTAAGAGCCCAGTTAGAATGTATGACACTAGGCCCAGTTATAATGTATAGGGAGGCCAGTGACACTAAGAGCCCAGTTAGAATGTATAGGGAGGCCAGTGACACTAAGAGCCCAGTTATAATGTATAGGGAGGCTAGGAGTAACACTAAGAGCCCAGTTAGAATGTATAGGGAGGCCAGTGACACTAAGAGCCCAGTTAGAATGTATAGGGAGGCCAGTGACACTAAGAGCCCAGTTAGAATGTATAGGGAGGCCAGTGACACTAAGAGCCCAGTTAGAATGTATAGGGAGACTAGGAGTAATAACACTAAGAGCCCAGTTAGAATGTATAGGGAGACTAGGAGTAACACTAAGAGCCCAGTTAGAATGTATAGGGAGACTAGGAGTAACACTAAGAGCCCAGTTAGAATGTATAGGAGACTAGGAGTAACACTAAGAGCCCAGTTAGAGATGTATAGGTAGACTAAGAGTAACACTAAGAGCTCAGTTAGAATGTATAGGAGACTGGGAGAAACACTAAGAGCCCAGTTAGAATGTATAGGGAGACTAGGAGAAACACTAAGAGCCCAGTTAGAATGTATAGGGAGACTAGGAGTAACACTAAGAGCCCAGTTAGAATGTATAGGGAGACTAGGAGTAACACTAAGAGCCCAGTTAGAATGTATAGGGAGACTAGGAGTAACACTAAGAGCCCAGTTAGAATGTATAGGGAGACTAGGAGAAACACTAAGAGCCCAGTTAGAATGTATAGGGAGACTAGGAGAAACACTAAGAGCCCAGTTAGAATGTATAGGGAGACTAGGAGTAACACTAAGAGCCCAGTTAGAATGTATAGGGAGGCTAGGAGTAACACTAAGAGCCCAGTTAGAATGTATAGGGAGGCTAGGAGTAACACTAAGAGCCCAGTTAGAATGTATAGGGAGACTAGGAGTAACACTAAGAGCCCAGTTAGAATGAGCCACAGTTAGAATGTATAGGGACTAGGAGTAACACTAAGAGCCCAGTTAGAATGTATAGGAGACTAGGAGTAACACTAAGAGCCCAGTTAGAATGTATAGGGAGACTAGGAGTAACACTAAGAGCCCAGTTAGAATGTATAGGAGGCCAGTGACACTAAGAGCCCAGTTAGAATGTATAGGGAGACTAGGAGTAAACACTAAGAGCCCAGTTAGAATGTATAGGGAGACTAGGAGAAACACTAAGAGCCCAGTTAGAATGTATAGGGAGACTAGGAGTAACACTAAGAGCCCAGTTAGAATGTATAGGGAGACTAGGAATGTAACACTAAGAGCCCAGTTAGAATGTATAGGGAGACTAGGAGTAACACTAAGAGCCCAGTTAGAATGTATAGGAGACTAGGAGTAACACTAGAGCCCAGTTAGAATGTATAGGGAGACTAGGAGTAACACTAAGAGCCCAGTTAGAATGTATAGGGAGACTAGGAGTAACACTAGAGCCCAGTTAGAATGTATAGGGAGACTAGGAGTAACACTTAGAATGTATAGGGAGACAGGGAGAAACACTAAGAGCCCAGTTATAATGTATAGGGAGACTAGGAGTAACACTAAGAGCCCAGTTAGAATGTATAGGGAGACTAGGAGTAACACTAAGAGCCCAGTTAGAATGTATAGGGAGACTAGGAGTAACACTAAGAGCCCAGTTAGAATGTATAGGTAGACTAGGAGTAACACTAAGAGCCCAGTTAGAATGTATATGGAGACTAGGAGAAACACTAAGAGCCCAGTTAGAATGTACAGGGAGGCCAGTGACACTAAGAGCCCAGTTATAATGTATAGGGAGGCCAGTGACACTAAGAGCCCAGTTAGAATGTATAGGGAGGCCAGTGACACTAAGAGCCCAGTTATAATGTATAGGGAGGCTAGGAGTAACACTAAGAGCCCAGTTAGAATGTATAGGGAGGCCAGTGACACTAAGAGCCCAGTTAGAATGTATAGGGAGGCCAGTGACACTAAGAGCCCAGTTAGAATGTATAGGGAGGCCAGTGACACTAAGAGCCCAGTTAGAATGTATAGGGAGACTAGGAGTAATACTAAGAGCCCAGTTAGAATGTATAGGGAGACTAGGAGTAACACTAAGAGCCCAGTTAGAATGTATAGGGAGACTAGGAGTAACACTAAGAGCCCAGTTAGAATGTAAAGGGAGACTAGGAGTAACACTAAGAGCCCAGTTAGAATGTATAGGGAGACTAGGAGTAACACTAAGAGCCCAGTTAGAATGTATAGGGAGACTAGGAGTAACACTAAGAGCCCAGTTAGAATGTATAGGTAGACTAAGAGTAACACTAAGAGCTCAGTTAGAATGTATAGGGAGACTAGGAGAAACACTAAGAGCCCAGTTAGAATGTATAGGGAGACTAGGAGAAACACTAAGAGCCCAGTTAGAATGTATAGGGAGACTAGGAGTAACACTAAGAGCCCAGTTAGAATGTATAGGGAGACTAGGAGAAACACTAAGAGCCCAGTTAGAATGTATAGGTAGGCTAGGAGTAACACTAAGAGCCCAGTTAGAATGTATAGGGAGACTAGGAGAAACACTAAGAGCCCAGTTAGAATGTATAGGGAGACGAGGAGAAACACTAAGAGCCCAGTTAGAATGTATAGGGAGGCTAGGAGTAACACTAAGAGCCCAGTTAGAATGTATAGGGAGGCTAGGAGTAACACTAAGAGCCCAGTTAGAATGTATAGGGAGACTAGGAGTAACACTAAGAGCCCAGTTAGAATGTATAGGGAGACTAGGAGTAACACTAAGAGCCCAGTTAGAATGTATAGGGAGACGAGGAGTAACACTAAGAGCCCAGTTAGAATGTATATGGAGACTAGGAGAAACACTAAGAGCCCAGTTAGAATGTACAGGAGGCCAGTGACACTAAGAGCCCAGTTATAATGTATAGGAGGCCAGTGACACTAAGAGCCCAGTTAGAATGTATAGGGAGGCCAGTGACACTAAGAGCCCAGTTATAATGTATAGGGAGGCTAGGAGTAACACTAAGAGCCCAGTTAGAATGTATAGGGAGGCCAGTGACACTAAGAGCCCAGTTAGAATGTATAGGGAGGCCAGTGACACTAAGAGCCCAGTTAGAATGTATAGGGAGGCCAGTGACACTAAGAGCCCAGTTAGAATGTATAGGGAGACTAGGAGTAATACTAAGAGCCCAGTTAGAATGTATAGGGAGACTAGGAGTAACACTAAGAGCCCAGTTAGAATGTATAGGGAGACTAGGAGTAACACTAAGAGCCCAGTTAGAATGTATAGGGAGACTAGGAGTAACACTAAGAGCCCAGTTAGAATGTATAGGGAGACTAGGAGTAACACTAAGAGCCCAGTTAGAATGTATAGGGAGACTAGGAGTAACACTCAGAGCCCAGTTAGAATGTATAGGTAGACTAAGAGTAACACTAAGAGCTCAGTTAGAATGTATAGGGAGACTAGGAGAAACACTAAGAGCCCAGTTAGAATGTATAGGGAGACTAGGAGAAACACTAAGAGCCCAGTTAGAATGTATAGGGAGACTAGGAGTAACACTAAGAGCCCAGTTAGAATGTATAGGGAGACTAGGAGAAACACTAAGAGCCCAGTTAGAATGTATAGGTAGGCTAGGAGTAACACTAAGAGCCCAGTTAGAATGTATAGGGAGACTAGGAGAAACACTAAGAGCCCAGTTAGAATGTATAGGGAGACGAGGAGAAACACTAAGAGCCCAGTTAGAATGTATAGGGAGGCTAGGAGTAACACTAAGAGCCCAGTTAGAATGTATAGGGAGGCTAGGAGTAACACTAAGAGCCCAGTTAGAATGTATAGGGAGGCTAGGAGTCACACTAAGAGCCCAGTTAGAATGTATAGGGAGACTAGGAGTAACACTAAGAGCCCAGTTAGAATGTATAGGGAGACTAGGAGTAACACGGAGAGCCCAGTTAGAATGTATAGGGAGACTAGGAGAAACACTAAGAGCCCAGTTAGAATGTATAGGGAGGCTAGGAGTAACACTAAGAGCCCAGTTAGAATGTATAGGGAGACTAGGAGAAACACTAAGAGCCCAGTTAGAATGTATAGGGAGGCCAGTGACACTAAGAGCCCAGTTAGAATGTATAGGGAGACTAGGAGAAACACTAAGAGCCCAGTTAGAATGTATAGGGAGACTAGGAGAAACACTAAGAGCCCAGTTAGAATGTATAGGGAGACTAGGAGTAACACTAAGAGCCCAGTTAGAATGTATAGGGAGACTAGGAGAAACACTAAGAGCCCAGTTAGAATGTATAGGTAGGCTAGGAGTAACACTAAGAGCCCAGTTAGAATGTATAGGGAGACTAGGAGAAACACTAAGAGCCCAGTTAGAATGTATAGGGAGACGAGGAGAAACACTAAGAGCCCAGTTAGAATGTATAGGGAGGCTAGGAGTAACACTAAGAGCCCAGTTAGAATGTATAGGGAGGCTAGGAGTAACACTAAGAGCCCAGTTAGAATGTATAGGGAGGCTAGGAGTAACACTAAGAGCCCAGTTAGAATGTATAGGGAGACTAGGAGTAACACTAAGAGCCCAGTTAGAATGTATAGGGAGACTAGGAGTAACACGGAGAGCCCAGTTAGAATGTATATGGAGACTAGGAGAAACACTAAGAGCCCAGTTAGAATGTACAGGGAGGCCAGTGACACTAAGAGCCCAGTTATAATGTATAGGGAGGCCAGTGACACTAAGAGCCCAGTTAGAATGTATAGGGAGGCCAGTGACACTAAGAGCCCAGTTATAATGTATAGGGAGGCTAGGAGTAACACTAAGAGCCCAGTTAGAATGTATAGGAGGCCAGTGACACACTAAGAGCCCAGTTAGAATGTATAGGGAGGCCAGTGACACTAAGAGCCCAGTTAGAATGTATAGGGAGGCCAGTGACACTAAGAGCCCAGTTAGAATGTATAGGGAGACTAGGAGTAATACTAAGAGCCCAGTTAGAATGTATAGGGAGACTAGGAGTAACACTAAGAGCCCAGTTAGAATGTATAGGGAGACTAGGAGTAACACTAAATGAGCCACTAGTTAGAATGTATAGGGAGACTAGGAGTAACACTAAGAGCCCAGTTAGAATGTATAGGGAGACTAGGAGTAACACTAAGAGCCCAGTTAGAATGTATAGGTAGACTAAGAGTAACACTAAGAGCTCAGTTAGAATGTATAGGGAGACTAGGAGAAACACTAAGAGCCCAGTTAGAATGTATAGGGAGACTAGGAGAAACACTAAGAGCCCAGTTAGAATGTATAGGGAGACTAGGAGTAACACTAAGAGCCCAGTTAGAATGTATAGGGAGACTAGGAGAAACACTAAGAGCCCAGTTAGAATGTATAGGTAGGCTAGGAGTAACACTAAGAGCCCAGTTAGAATGTATAGGGAGACTAGGAGAAACACTAAGAGCCCAGTTAGAATGTATAGGGAGACGAGGAGAAACACTAAGAGCCCAGTTAGAATGTATAGGGAGGCTAGGGTAACACTAAGAGCCCAGTTAGAATGTATAGGGGGCTAGGAGTAACACTAAGAGCCCAGTTAGAATGTATAGGGAGGCTACAGTCACACTAAAACCCAGTTAGAATGTATAGGGAGACTAGGAGTAACACTAGGCTAAGTTAGAATGTATAGGGAGACTAGGAGTAACACGGAGAGCCCAGTTAGAATGTATAGGGAGACTAGGAGAACACTAAGAGCTTAGAATGTATAGGGGAGGCTAGGAGTAACACTAAGAGCCCAGTTAGAATGTATAGGGAGACTAGGAGAAACACTAAGAGCCCAGTTAGAATGTATAGGGAGGCCAGTGACACTAAGAGCCCAGTTAGAATGTATAGGGAGACTAGGAGTAACACTAAGAGCCCAGTTAGAATGTATAGGAGACTAGGAGTAACACTAAGAGCCCAGTTAGAATGTATAGGGAGACTAGGAGAAACACTAAGAGCTCTTAGAATGTACAGGAGACTAGGAGAAACACTCCTGAGCCCAGTTAGTGATCTACAGGTAGACTCTAGAAGTAACACTAAGAGCCCTGACGTTAGTGATGTACAGGGGAGACTAGGAGGTAACACTAAGAGCCCAGTTAGAATGTATAGGGAGGCTAGGAGTAACATCTACAGGTCGGAGTCTAGAATGTAGAGGCTTGGAGTCACTGAGCCCAGTGAATGTACAGGTCTAGGAGCTCTAGAGAGCCCAGTTAGAATCCTGGGAGACTGAGTGAGTAACACTAAGAGCCCAGTTAGAATGTATAGGGAGGCTAGGAGTAACACTAGAGCCCAGTTAGAATGTATAGGGAGACTAGGAGAAACACTAAGAGCCTTAGAATGTATAGGAGACTACAGGAGGAGCTCTAAAAGAGTTAGAGTGTATAGGGAGGCCAGTGATCTACAGGTCCAGCTTAGAAAGAGGCTAGGAGTAACACTAAGTGGCGTCAGTGATCTACAGGTCGGAGTTAGAATGTATAGGGAGACTAGGAGTGATCTACAGGTCGGAGCTCTAGAAAGAGGCTTGGAGTCACTAAGAGCCCAGTTAGATCTACAGGTCGGAGCTCTAGAAAGACTTGAGTCCTGACGTTAGAATGATCTACAGGTAGACTAGGAGTAACACTTGAGCCCTGAGTTAGAATGTATGAGGTCGGAGACTAGGAAACACTTTCCTGAGTTAGAATGTATAGGGAGGCTAGGAAACACTAAGAGCCCAGTTAGAATGTATAGGGGAGGCTAGGAGTAACACTAAGAGCCCAGTTAGAATGTATAGGTCGAGCTCTAGAAAGGAGGCTTAGAATGTATGGGAGACTAGGAGTGATCTAAGGCCCAGTTAGAAAGAGGCTTGAGTAACACTAAGAGATCTACAGGTCGGAGCTCTAGAAAGAGGCTTGAGTCCTGACGTCAGTGATCTACAGGTCGGAGCTCTAGAAAGAGGTTCCCGACTTGGAATTCTGAGATGGATGACCGTTCAAAACATATTTTCTCCCAGTTGGAGCTCTTCTTTTTTATTTCCCCCTCCCCCAGTTTTCTTGAACTCGTTGAAATCTGAGGTTTCCCAGTTTCCAGTTGTTTTGAATGCAGCAGAAGTCATCCTGGATTGACAGCAAGACCAATGTGTTCAACTTCCCAGCTGTTTTTCTTTCAAAGTTCCCAGTTGTCTTGAACTCGCTGAAGTCTAATATTTCCCAGTTCTGAGTTTCCAGTTTTTTTGAATGCAGCAGAAGTCATGCTGGATTGTCAATGTGTTCAACCTTTTCTGGCCCATGATGCACGTGAATGTTTATCCTTTTATGAGTGGAAAAGAGACCCTTAAACCCAGACTTGGACCACACACCCGCTCCACTGAATAGCAGGTTAGCGATTGCTTTACAATGCTTGCAGTTAGCCACTGATTCCTTCCAGACCACTCATTGTTGAATTTTCGGATTACAACTTGTATGTAATGTTTATGTTCAATGGCCAATTAGCACCGATAGGTTTTTATATATAATTTATCTTCATATGACGAGGATTGATTGAAAAGGTTTTGCCAGTAGATTGTCAACCTGAGTCATAATATATATAATAATAATATATGCCATTTAGCAGACTCTTTTATCCAAAGTGACTTACAGTCATGTGTGCATACATTCTACGTATGGGTGGTCTCGGGAATCGAACCCACTACCCTGGCGTTACAAGCGCCATGCTCTACCAACTGTGCTACAGAAGGACCACATCACGTCATGATGATGAATACTTGTCTAGCTCGCTACAGTAGCAAAGCGGTCCAATCAAAACCACGGTAGATATACACATGACTCGATGTCATTTTATCTCATGTAAATATAAGGCAGCACCGCAGAGGGAACTTTCTCCCTGTAGATTTAGACGTAGTATCCCAATCAGTGACAGAACACTGAGCCAATCACGGCGCAACTAGAGAACATAACCAACCCCTAAGTTCTGTATCCCTCCGCCCACCGCCCACCCCCACAACAGAAAGCACTGAGCTGAAACACCTGCATTTTGGAGCTGCCTTATTCAAGAACGCAAACATGTTTTAATGCGGCTTTATTATTAATTATTATTATTTATTATTTATTATTAACTATTATTATTTATTATTTATTATTTATTATTAATTATTATTATTTATTATTTATTATTAATTATTATTATTTATTATTTATTATTAATTATTATTATTTATTATTTATTATTAATTATTATTTATTATTTATTATTAACTATTATTATTTATTATTTATTATTAATTATTATTATTTATTATTTATTATTAATTATTATTATTTATTATTAAGTATTATTATTTATTATTTATTATTAATTATTATTATTTATTATTTATTATTTATTATTATTATTTATTATTTATTATTAATTATTATTATTTATTATTTATTATTAACTATTATTATTTATTATTTATTATTTATTATTAATTATTATTATTTATTATTAAGTATTATTATTTATTATTTATTATTAATTATTATTATTTATTATTTATTATTTATTATTATTATTTATTATTTATTATTAATTATTATTATTTATTATTTATTATTAACTATTATTATTTATTATTATTATTTATTATTTATTATTAATTATTATTATTTATTATTTATTATTAACTATTATTATTTATTATTTATTATTAATTATTATTATTTATTATTTATTATTTATTATTAATTATTTATTATTAATTATTATTATTTATTATTTATTATTAACTATTATTATTTATTATTAACTATTATTATTTATTATTTATTATTAATTATTATTATTTATTATTTATTATTAACTATTATTATTTATTATTAATTATTATTATTTATTATTTATTATTAATTATTATTATTTATTATTTATTATTAACTATTATTATTTATTATTTATTATTAATTATTATTATTTATTATTTATTATTAACTTATTATTACTTAATTATTTTATTTACATCGTTTGCAAACTGATATGTAACACGTATTAATAATGCCAAAACAACATGCAAAACACGCAACAGTTGTGTTTTCTCTAAACGTGCTCTTCACTGCGAAGCGAGCCAGGATAAACTTGGTTCGCTTGGAAAATCAGCGCCTGGTGAAACTGAAACAGCAAGTTCTGAGAGAAATGGCTCCAGAACAGAAGTACTACATAACCTAATGTAGTCTGTATGTGGAGCC
Organism: Oncorhynchus keta; assembly: GCF_023373465.1. Lineage (NCBI taxonomy): Eukaryota > Metazoa > Chordata > Actinopteri > Salmoniformes > Salmonidae > Oncorhynchus > Oncorhynchus keta. Next base: position 30,013,973 of record NC_068423.1, read on the forward strand.
TATATAGATTATCTGTCTAATGCAACATCTACAACCCCATCTCTATTTCAGGGTGGGTTGCTAATTCATTTAGAATTTCCATGATTTTTTGTTGTCTCCTGAGCTAATTTGATATCAACAAATTTAGGCATAGTGAGTGAGTGAAGGAGTGAGGGAATGAGGGAGTGGGGGAAAGAGGAAGTGAGTGAAGGAGTGAGGGAAAGAGGGAGTGAGTGAAGGAGTGAGAGAAAGAGGGAGTGAGGGAGTGAGAGACTTAGGGATATAGGGAGTGAGGGATAAAGGGAGTGAGGGATAGAGGGAGTTAGGGATAGAGTGAGTGAGGAATAGAGTGAGTGAGTGAGTGAGTGAGGGAAATAGGGAGTTACTGAAATAGGGAGTGAGGGATAGAGTGAGTGAGGAATAGAGTGAGTGAGGCATAGAGGGAGTGAGGGAAAGAGGGAGTGAGGGATAGGGTAAGTGAGGGAACGAGGGAGTGAGGGATAGAGGGAGTTAACGAAAGATTGAGTGAGGGAAAGAGGAAGTGAGGATAGAGTAAGTTAGGGATAGAATGAGTGAGGGATAGAGTGAGAGAGGGAAAGAGGGAGTGAGGGATAGAGGGAGTTAGGGATAGAGTGAGATAGGGAAATAGGGAGTGAGGGAAATAGGGAGTGAGGGAAAGAGGGAGTGAGGGAAAGAGGGAGTGAGGGATAGATGGAAAGAGGGAGTGAGGGATAGATGGAGTGAGGGATAGATGGAGTAAGTGAGGGAAAGAGTGAGTGAAGGATAGAGTGAGTGAGGGAAAGAGGGAGTCAGGGAAAGAGGGAGTGAGGGAAAGAGGGAGTGAGGGAAAGAGGGAGTGAGGGAAAGAGGGAGTGAGGGAAGAGGGTAATTGGGTGATTTAATGTTTATGTTATTTTGTATTGCTTTTAATGTTTGAATGTTAAATGTATGTTTATATATTAATAGTATATTTTTGGCAAATCCTTCATTTTTGTGTGTCTTGTTGCAACTCAATGTACATTCCTTTTCCCATTTATTGGAAAATATCACGTGTAAAAACGTAACATTATCAAGGTCACTGTGTTAATTTTAAAAGTGACTTTTTAAGTGAGCTACTTTTTACTTGAGTAGTATTTCAAACCAGTAGATTTACTTCAATTTGAGTAAAATATTTCAGTACTCTTTCCATCTCTCATTAATTACTATATACTGTAGCTAACAGTGGTGTACCTGCTAGTACTACCCACACACACACACACAGGGAGAGAGAGAGAAACGGAGAGAGAGAGAGACAGAGAGAGAGAGAGAGAGAGAGAGAGAGAGAGAGAGAGAGAGAGAGAGAGAGAAACACAGAGAGAGAGAAAGAGAGAGAGAGACAAACAGAGAGAGACAGAGAAACAGAGAGAGAGAGAGAGAGAGACAGAGAGAGAGACAGAGAGAGAGACAGAGATACACCGACAAAGACACATCCCCCCCTCAGATCTTCCCAGTACAATCCCCCCAGATGATTCCCCTCCATACCATCTCTGTCCTAATTACCATAACCAGTTCTGACACTCTCCATTTGGAAATCAAATCATCATAATGAGCAAAAACAACGAATAAACAAACAGCAGAATAAATAAACGTGGTTACTTTAATAATAATAATACTAATAATAACAACAAGAACCATCCCAGGAGAACAGGTTTATCTCCTGTTTGATGTGCAAATTTATTTCACGTTCGGAATACTCTGCCTACATCCCAAATGGCACCCTATTCCTTATATAGTACACTACTTTTGACCAGGGTCTATACTATATAGGCTGCCATTTGAGATGTGTGTGTGTGGGGTTGGGGGGGGTGGCGACTCTGTAATTTCGCTAGGTAGAGAACATTGGGGAGGGGAGAGAAGGATGAGACGGGGGAGGGACTAGAGGGTTGAATGGGATGAGGGGAGAGAAGGATGAGACGGGGGAGGGACTAGAGGGTTGAATGGGACGAGGGGAGAGAAGGATGAGACGGGGGAGGGACTAGAGGGTTGAATGGGACGAGGGGAGAGAAGGATGAGACGGGGGAGGGACTAGAGGGTTGAATGGGACGAGGGGAGAGAAGGATGAGACGGGGGAGGGACTAGAGGGTTGAATGGGACGAGGGGAGAGGAGGATGAGACGGGGGAGGGACTAGAGGGTTGAATGGGACGAGGGGAGAGAAGGATGAGACGGGGGAGGGACTAGAGGGTTGAATGGGACGAGGGGAGAGAAGGATGAGACGGGGGAGGGACTAGAGGGTTGAATGGGACGAGGGAGAGAAGGATGAGACGGGGGAGGGACTAGAGGGTTGAATGGGACGAGGGGAGAGGAGGATGAGACGGGGGAGGGACTAGAGGGTTGAATGGGACGAGGGGAGAGGAGGATGAGACGGGGGAGGGACTAGAGGGTTGAATGGGATGAGGGGAGAGAAGGATGAGACGGGGAGGGACTAGAGGGTTGAATGGGATGAGGGGAGAGAAGGATGAGACGGAGGACTGAATGGGACGAGGGGAGGGAGGATGAGACTAGAGGGTTGAATGGGACGAGGGAGAGAAGGATGAGACGGGGGAGGGACTAGAGGGTTGAATGGGACGGGGGATGAGAGGGACTAGAGGGTTGAATGGGACGAGGGGAGAGGAGGATGAGACGGGGGAGGGACTAGAGGGTTGAATGGGACGAGGGGAGAGAAGGATGAGACGGGGGAGGGGCTAGAGGGTTGAATGGGACGAGGGGAGAGAAGGATGAGACGGGGGAGGGACTAGAGGGTTGAATGGGACGAGGGGAGAGAAGGATGAGACGGGGGAGGGGCTAGAGGGTTGAATGGGACGAGGGGAGAGAAGGATGAGACGGGGGAGGGGCTAGAGGGTTGAATGGGACATCTCAATTAGTTAACAGGGTTGATTTCTAAATAACCAGTGAAATGAAAGGCGTTATTTATTATTATATTATCATTATTATTTATTTATTATCTATTTAAATGAATTGACTACATGAAATAGAATAAGTCAGGGCTGAAAAGGATCCCTCAGGGGGGAGGAAAGGAACGGCTGCAAATTGTAAATAAGGGCTGCTTCCCAAATATAAACCCTATTCCCTACGTAAAGTGCACTACATTTGTCCAATGGGATGCAACTATGAAATACTCAGGAAAAGGGAGGTCATGTAATATTAGATTTATATTAGGCTGACTTACAACCCGGGCATTTCTATATTTATTTCTTTCCCAAATAGAATTCAGAAAGTATTCACATGCATTGACATTTTTCCACATTTTGTTACAGGTTAAATATAGTGTCACTGGCCTCCCTAACTGGGCTCTTAGTGTTATTCCTAGTCTCCCTATACAGTCTAACTGGGCTCTTAGTGTTACTCCTAGTCTCCCTATACATTCTAACTGGGCTCTTAGTGTTACTCCTAGTCTCCCTATACATTCTAACTGGGCTCTTAGTGTTACTCCTAGTCTCCCTATACATTCTAACTGGGCTCTTAGTGTTTATCCTAGTCTCCCTATACATTCTAACTCTCCTCTCCCTCCACCTCCCAACACTCCCCTCTCCCTCCACCTCCCAACTCTCCCCTCTCCTTCCACCTCCCAACTCTCCCCTCTCCCTCCACCTCCCAACACTCCCATCTCCCTCCACCTCCCAACACTCCCCTCCTCCCTCCACCTCCCAACACTCCCCTCTCCCGCCACCTCCAACACTCCCCTCTCCCTCCACCTCCCAACACTCCCCTCTCCCTCCACCTCCCAACAATCCCCTCTCCCTCCCACCACCCCCCTCTCCCTCCACCTCACAACACTCCCCTCTCCCTCCACCTCCCAACACTCCCCTCTCCCTCCTTCCCCAACACTCCCCTCTCCCAACAATCCCCCCCCTCCTTCCCTCCCCTCTCCTAACACTCCCCCTACCTCCACCTCCCAACACTCCCTCTCCCTCCTTCCCCAACACTCCCTCTCCCAACAATCCCCTCTCCCTCCTTCCCCAACACTCCCCTTCCCCAACACTCCCCTCTCCTAATACTCCCCCCTACCTCCACCTCCCAACACTCCTCTCCCCCTTCCCCAACACTCCCCTCTCCCAACAATCCCCTCTCCCTCCTTCCCCAACACTCCCCTTCCCCAACACTCCCCTCTCCTAATACTCCCCCCTACCTCCACCTCCCAACACTCCCCTCTCCCTCCTTCCCCAACACTCCCCTCTCCCAACAATCCCCTCTCCCTCCTTCCCCAACACTCCCCTTCCCCAACACTCCCCTCCCAATACTCCCCCCTACCTCCACCTCCCAACACTCCCCTCTCCCTCCTTCCCCAACACTCCCCTCTCCCAACAATCCCCTCTCCTCCTTCCTTCTCCCAACTCCCCCTACCTCCCCTCTCCCTTCCCTCCTTCCCCAACACTCCCCTCTCCCAACATCCCCTCTCCCTCCTTCCCCAACACTCCCCTCTCCCAATACTCCCCCCTACCTCCACCTCCCAACACTCCCCTTCCCTCCTTCCCCAACACTCCCCTCTCCCAACAATCCCCTCTCCCTCCTTCCCCAACACTCCCCTCTCCCAATACTCCCCCCTACCTCCACCTCCCAACACTCCCCTTCCCTCCTTCCCTAACACTCCCCTCTCCCTCCTTCCCTATCACTCCCCTCTCCCTCATTCCCCTAACACTGCCTTCTACCTCCCCTCCCGACACTCCTGGCCTTCAGAAATAATTTAAGATTTAATCTGTCATATTTTGTAAGGTCAGAGCTACAACAAAGAGACAGAAATTGCCGATGAACTCGGCATGAAGATGAGAAGGAGTACCGGAGGAAAGCTTCTCTCTGCTCAGCGGCAGAGAGACGAGCTAGCTACAATCAGGTCAGTGTGGGACAAGTGGGTGGACCGCCTACCCCTGTTTTACAACCCTGGGCCCAACGTTACTGTTGATGAGCAGCTTATGCCATTTAGGGGCCGCTGCCCCTTTCAGGCAGTACATACCGTCTAAACCCGCAAAATATGGAATCAAGATCTGGGCTGCCTGTGATGCTGCCTAATCATATGTGTGGCAGTAGCACGTGGATACGGAGAAGTCAGAAGGAGGAGCCCCTGAGAAGAACCAAGGGATGCGGGTTGTCCTGGACGTGACACAGGGACTCCGTGGCCACAACATCACATGCAATAACTGTTTTACTTTGCACAAGCTGGGACAGGAGCTCCTCAAGAGGAAGCTGATGATGATAGGAACAGTATGGAAAAACAAGCCGGAGTTTCCACCTCAGTTGTTGAATACACGGAACAGGCCTACCAATTCCTCGAAGTTGGTGTTGACGACAGACACGTCCCTAGTGTTCAAGTGCCAAAGAAAGACAAGAATGAGGTATTCAACCACACAACTACTGTAGTGGTCATCCAGTCCCATCCTTCAGCTATCCTCAACCCCTCCCATCTATCTCTGAACACCATCCAGTCCCATCCTTCAGCTCCCCTCAACCCTTCCCATCTATCTCTGATCACCATCCAGTCCCATCCTTCAGCTATCCTCAACCCCTCCCATCTATCTCTGAACACCATCCAGTCCCATCCTTCAGCTCCCCTCAACCCTTCCCATCTATCTCTGATCACCATCCAGTCCCATCCTTCAGCTCCCCTCAACCACTCCCCATCTATCTCTGAAGAACATCCAGTCCTATCCCTCAGCTCCCCTCAACCCCTCCCATCTATCTCTGAACATCATCCAGTCCCATCCTTCAGCTCTCTTCAACACCTCCCATCTATCTCTGAACATCATCCAGTCCCATCCTTCAGCTCTGTTCAACCCCTCCCATCTATTTCTGAACACCATCCAGTCCCATCCTTCAGCTCCCCTCAACCACTCCCATCTATCTCTGAACACCATCCAGTCCCATCCTTCAGCTCCGTTCAACCCCTTCCATCTATCTCTGAAGAACATCCAGTCCCATCCTTCAGCAACCCTCAACCCCTCCCATCTATTTCTGAACACCATCAAGTCCCATCTTTCAGCTCCCCTCAACCCCTCCCATCTATCTCTGAACACCTTCCAGTCCCATCTTTCAGCTCCCCTCAACCCTCCCATCTATCTCTGAACACCATCCAGTCCCATCCTTCAGCTCTGTTCAACCCCTCCCATCTATCTCTGAACCCCTCCCATCTATCTCTGAACACCAACCAGCCCCATCCTTCAGCTCTGTTCAACCCCTCCCATCTGTCTCTAAACCCCTCCCATCTATCTCTGAACACCATCCA